>NC_087365.1:45525454-45828484 GCF_030014295.1 Loxodonta africana
CTTATAACAACCCAGCAGGCAGGCACTATCATTGTCATGCCCACTTTACAGATGAGGAAACCGAGGTCCTCAGAAGCAAAGTGAATTGTCCAATTTCACCCAGTGTGGAAATGACAGAGCTGGGTCTCAAATCCAGGCCTCGATGACACTGTCACTTCAGATGCCAGTGACCTAGTCCTCCTGCTGACCAGTCCTGCCAGGCTCTCCAGGATGGTCCCCACCCCCGCCATATCCTCAGAAACAGCCCCCTCATTCCGGTCCCCAATCTTGAACTCATACCACGAAAGCCACGTGTAGAGCCTTCTACTCTAGAGGGATATATATTATCTAAATTTGATAAGACAACTTAATTTCACTCTGTGTCTGTTACTGGCGATAAAACCAGGAGACTTTTATGACCCAGCGTCCCCGGCAAGATTGTCAGGAACTTATTATACAAGGTCTAACTGGATTTCTCTCTGCAGATGGCTGGGAGCCATGGGCTGGAACGCAATTCGGCAACACATCTGGGGGAATAAATGCAAAATGCTTGTTCCAGAGAGTTAGATAAGGCAGCAGACCTCTAAGCGCCCCAAGAATTGGATCTGCCTTTCCAGGGCCCTGAAGGGCGATTTGGGGAGGATTTGCCGTAGTGGGAGGAGGGGATGATGAGTTCTCTCTCCCCCTATCTCTTGATCCCCCTCACCTTAGGGAAGGCATGTGGATGTGCCTGAGACTTGGGGTTCAGCAACAGTTTTTGGAGAGCCAGCAATTCAGGGCACAGGTACAGTGAGGGAGGGAGGCAGGATGGAGGTAAGGGAGGGGATCAAGGGGATGAGGGCTGCCTATGCTGAAAGAGGGCTGCAGGATGAAGAAAGGAATGGAGAACTGGGTGGGCTCCTCTTGCTGCCCACAATCCACCCGGGACTCCCCACTCACTGCCTGAGTTACTCGGCTCCTTTGCAGACACACCCCAGTGTTGGTGTGGACCCTCACATGCAGGGTCTCCAAATAGACACCACCCCTCAGATGTGGGGTTCACATTCAGATTCAGATGAGCCTCTTTTCTGAGGTCACAGACACCCCAAGATTTTGGGGTTCACTCTTAAAGTCACCCCAAATTCAGAGTTCAGCTCAAGTTCTGACGGCTCCCAGAACTGGCAAGGTCTGTGGGCTCAAGGACAAACTTGGGGTTCATCTCTGTTTGATAACCCCAAATGTGGATGATCTGCAGACCCCCAACCTTCCAGCCAGAGTTGGCTCCCAATTCAGAGTTCACTGTCTAGTACAGACACCCCCAAACAATGGCTTACACACAGATTTAGCAGAACCCCAGATTCAGACTTCTCCCCAAACTGGACCTCAAGCCTTAGCTTGGGCACCTTGAGCCTCGGGCTACCACCCAGACCTAGGGGTCACCCTCAGATTCAGTCGTCCCCCTCAAGAAGCTCGTACCCAGCCTTGGGGGCCGCTGCAGGCTCCGGCTCCCAGCCAGGTACAGGAAAGCCACTTCACCATCACCAACCTGGCAAGTTTCAGGTCAGCCCTGGCTTGGGCCACTGGCCCGGTGACTCCAAGCTCTGCCTCCTGAGCCAGGGAGGCGGTGGAGATATTTTCATCTGTCACCTGGCTCCCTAATGCCTCATTTATCTCCCTTTAGGGGGACTTGGAACTTCATTAAAGGGAAGACTTGCTTCATCTTTTCAGCCCTCTCCTGTCTCTTCCTCCATGTGGGGTTCCCATCCCAGCTGTCCTTTGACTCCCAGTTCTTGGAAGGAAGCAGGATTTACCCAGCATCCTCTGTGTGGGAGGACTGACGTGCCCACGGGTCCATCGAAACCTCACCACAACTTTTCAAGCTAGATTTTATTATACCCATTCTGCAGATGAGGAAACAGAGGCTCAGAGAGGCTAAGCCAGTTGTCCAAAAGCACACAGCCCAGAGGGATGGGAACTTAGCCTCTGCCAGGTTCCTCCCCATGATTTGGAGCAGAGCTTGGGAGTACCCTCAGGCTTTGGGGCTTAGGGAGCGGGAGGCTGGGAGGGCGTGTTGTCCCTGAGCTTGCATTGTTTCCACATGGCAAAATGAATTATTTCCAGGAGACAGGAGGATTGGGGGTGTAGGAGCCGAGGACACTGTGGTGAGATCAAGGGCATTGGCTGCCAGGGCCAGTCACTGCAGGTGGAGGGGGCCGGGAGGTGGCCTTTGCAGGAGACAGTGATGAATGGTCTGGGTCCCAGCCATGGGTGCCCAAGGGCAAACTGAGACCCAGCTCCTGTGATGGGGGTACTGAAATCACTGCCACCCTGGAGAAGCCAGAAGAGGGGACTACCCCACCTTGAGTGAAGGCCCAGGAAGTCTGAGGGGCCTCTGGTATATTAATAATCTCCTGCTGAGCCTGCTGGAGCCTGCCTGCCTCCCCATTAGGGGGTGGGAGCGGGGAGCAGGGAGTGGGGATGAGTTCTGGACCAGGGCCTTGGTCTGCACAAGAGCCTGGCTACCCCGGGGAGAACACAGACATTGTAACCAGGCCCTGCCGCTTCCCAGCTGTGTGATCTCGGGCAAATCATTTCACCTCTCTGAGCCTATTACATGTAAACAGACGCAAGGCAGCTGCCCTGGAGAGTTGTGAGGTTGGAAGGTACACAGTAACTGCACATTCAGGAAATGGTGCTTTATATTACGCAGGGAAGGAGCCCTAGTGGCATGATGGTTAAGCACTTGGCTGCTAACTGAAAGTTTGGCAGTTCAAATCCAACCAGCTGCTCCACAGGAGAAAGACCTGGCGATCTGCTGCCATAAAGATTACAGCCTAGAAAACTCTGTGGGACAGTTCTGTTCTTGTCACATGGGGTCACTGTGAGTTGGCATCGACTTGACAGCAAACAACATTATGCAGAGGGTACTCTGTCCCTATGTCCCAAGGGAGCCCTGCTGGTGCGGTGGTTAAGTTCTCGGCTGCTAACCTACTAACCAAAAGGTCGGCTGTTAGAAGCCACCAGCCTCCTCGTGAGAGAAAGATGTGGCAGTCTGCTTCCATAAAGATTACAGCCTCAGAAACCCTATGAAGCAGTTCTACTCTGTTCTATGGGGTTGCTATGAATCAACTCTATGGCCCTAGGTCAGTCGTCGACCATGCCCCCACTCTAAGAGAAAAGGCCCTGAAAATTGCCTCTGAGAGGGGCAGAGCCAGAACCCAATCCCCTAGCTGAGAGGGATTTTATTTTTTAAAGAGAAACAAGTAATATAATCCTCAAAGGATTTTCCCTCTTGGCTCTAAAAAAATAAAACAAAACTAATATCTTCATTTCCGTCCCCCCTTTTAAGCTAATTTGTGGAAAATTAAAACAGGGAACTCGCAGAGGCTGGCATTTTAATTGGATCTTGTCTGGCGTTCTCTCTAGGATTCCCTGATTAGCTTCCTCCATTAAATCCTCCCTGCTCAGTTTAGCCTGTTCCCACTCTTGGCAGGGCCTGGACAGGCAGGGTGCCGGGTCCAGGTGCCTTGGCTCACTGGGAGGGGGGCTTCAGCCTGGCCCCTCAGCTGCCTGGAGGTTTGGGGTCAGAGTGGCCCAGGTTAGAGTCTAAGCTCTGCAGCCCCCTGGATGCGTCATCTGTGCAAGGCACCCCACTCCCTGCCCACAGTTCCTCAGTGGAAAGGGGATTCACCTGAAGAGTCAATGACTTCACCTGGGACCTCGCTATACCCCCAAAACCACACCTGTTGCTGTCCTGTTGATTCTGACTCACGGTGAGCCTATAAGACAGAGTAGAAGTGCCCCATAGGGTTTCCAGCTAGAGGCTGGTGGATTCGAACTGCCAACCTTTTGGTTAGCAGCCTCGCTATAAACCAAAAAAAAAACAAACCTGCGGCCGTCAAGTCGATTCCGACTCATAGCAACCCTATAGGACAGAGTGGAACTGCCCCATAGAGTTTCCAAGCAGCACCTGGTGGATTCGAACTGCGGACCCTTATGGTTAGCAGCCAGCACTTAACCACTACACCACCAGGGTTTCCAGCCTTGCTTTAGGGTGGGATAAAGGACCACCCACACTGTCCCTGAGCCCCTATGGCAGAGCTTTCTCCTGCAGTCTTTAGCCATCCAGTCTCTTGTTTAAAAGCCACTGAGTCACTTTCCCCACTTTGAGAGACTTGGACAATAATAACAACAAGGATGTTTCTTGAGCGCTTACTTCCTGTCAGGTGCGTTTCCTGCAGAATCTTACTTTATCTTCATGACAACCCATATTATGGATGATGAAATGAAGGCTCAGAGAGGTTAAGTAACTTGCCTAAGGTCACACAGCTAGTGTAAGTGGCAAAGCCGGGATTAGAATGCCTGTGTTCTGGCTTCCGAAGCCCGCTCAATTTAGCCTCAGTTTCCCAGCTTTGGGTTAAAGTGTATTTGCCCTAGATTCTTGGCCCAATACTGGCAGACTCAGTGGCCCACAGCAGCCAGCCCCAGGCAGAGCGGGTGGGGTGAGGGACCCGGAGGATGAGAAGGGATGCAGTGCCCCCAGCTCCCTAGCACTCCCCCTCGCCCTAGCCCCAGCCCCAGGGCAGGCCCTCTTGTCCGCCCCGCAGGGGGTCGCAATCAGCGCTAATCAGTCGCAGCTAATTACCCAGCCAGTGGCCTTGCCAGGAGGCAGTAGTGACGGCAAAGGCGGCTTGCAACCTGAGTTTCAGGCTGGGCTGCGCAGTGGGACGCTGGGGCGCCACGCTCTTTCTTTCTGGGCCTCGCTTTTCCTGGTTTACACATAGGGGTGTGTATAGGCAGGAGGTGCCCCCTTAACTCTGAAGGGCAAGGGAAAGAGCCTCACCACCTACCCCGAGGAAAGCTGGGTGGCCGCAGAGTTTGTGATTAGAGTTTGGAGCTCAGCCCAGCTACCTGGCTTAAAACCTGGCCCTGCCCTGACCAAACCAAAAACCCAGTGTCGCGGAGTCGATTCCGACTCATAGCGACCTTATGGGGCAGAGTAGAACTGCCCCATAGAGTTTCCAAGGAGAGCCTGGTGGATTCAAACTGCCAATCCTTTGGTTAGCAGCCTTAGCACTTAACCACTACGCCACCAGGGTTTCCTGCCCTGACCCATTGGGCCAAATAATTTAGCCTGGCCCACTCTCGCTTTCGTCATGTTAAGTGGGGATAAAGTCGAACTACCTACATCACTTCTGGGCATATAGTAAGTGCTCAATAAATACCAGCTAAGGAAACGCTGGTGGTGTAGTGGTTGAGTGGTAAGGCTGCTAACTAAAAGGTCCGCAGTTCAAATCCACCAGCTGCCCCTTGGAAACTCTATGGGGCAGTTCTACCCTGTCCTACAGGGCCGCTATGAGCCGGAATTGACTCAGTGGCAATGGGCTTGGTTTTTTTGGTATGGTTAGGGGGTTAGGAGCCCTAGTGGCACAGTGGTTAAGCACTCGGCTGCTAACCAGAAGTTCAGCAGTTAGAACCCACCAGCCACTCTGCAGGAGAAGTATGTGGCAGTCTGTTTCCATAAATATTAAAGCCTTGGAAACCCTATGGGGCAATTCTACTCTGTCCTAGAGGGTCGCTATGAGCTGGAATTGACTCAATGGCAATGGGTTGGGATGGTTAGAGTCCCTGGGTGGTGCAAATGATGGATGCCTTTGGCTGCTAACCAAAAGGTTGGAGATTTGAACCCACCCTGGAGATGCCTCAGAAAAAAGGCCTGGCAGTCTACTTCCAAAATACCAGATGTTGAAAACCCTATGAAGCACACGTCTACTCTGACACACGTGGGGTTGTCATGAGTCGGAATCTACTAGACGGCAACTGTCTTTTTGTTTGTTTTAATGTTTACAGAGCATTTTGCTTTCATTATCTCATTAAATTCCCAGAACACCTTGGTGAGGGAGGTGCTGTTACAGTTAAGGAAACAGGCTCAGAGAGGAGAAACCCTTGCTCCTCCGAGCCCGTATCCAGCTCTGAGCATTCACTCTGAGCATGTATTGAGCTCTTACTGTGTTCCAAGCCCAGTGCTGAACCAGACAGACGTCACTCCCACCCTCTTGGGGTTCATATTCTAGTCATTTGAGTTCCCGGCCCTGTGATTTCCCCTGAGGGGGACACCTCCTCATTCGCTTGTAGGAGCTGGGGAGGAAATCAGGGTCCCCAGTTAATGGAAGCCCTTGAGGTTTGGGTGCCTAATGAGCCCCCTTCTCCTCATAAACGTCTCATGTAAATTTCTTTCATAATTACACCGAAAGCTATCAAACTATCTAATTTAATTTCTTTGCAAAAATAAATAGCTCAAGTGTCCCTAGGTACTGGCATGAATACTTCAGGCAGAACAGGCAGAATGGCTGCTCGTGCGGGCCTGGCTGGCTGCAATACACACTTAATAAGTACTTATTTACTGGGCCTGGGCCCCCCTTGGAAGAGGCTGGGATTTTGCTGAGTCAGCCAAAAGGAGAGGCAAGTGATTGGGGCCACGGTGGCAATGTGGGGAGGAAGGGTGGGAGCGGAGGGAAATATGCTGGGTAATTAATTATCCGTCTTTGTACATCCATAACTTTTTACTAAACAAATATGCGAATGCCACCTAACAGGCTGCCTTTCCCTGGGTCTACCATGGGGATGACTGTTATTCCGTGGCTGGGCGGGTAGAGAGGAGGCCTCCTGGCAAAGTGGGCCGGGGCTGGGCGAGCCTCTCCACTTTCCCTCACTTGCTATGGCTCCCCTGGTCCACTGTGCCCATAATCATTACCCACATTTGCTTACCCAAGGCCAGTGGATTGTGCCTTGTTAATATCACTCCTCACCATTCCATCCCTCTTCCCTGTTGCCAGGGCTCAGAATCAGGTGTTGCCCTCTCTTGCTCTGGCTTCACTTCCTATTCTTCCCATCCGTCCTTGCCCAGTATGCCTCGGCTATAATGGCCTCCAACCAATCTCATTCCCACCTCAGGACCTTTGCACTTGCTCTTTCCTCTGCCTGGAATGCTCTTCCCACAAGTGTTTCTGTGGCCAGCTCTTTATTGTTATTCAAGTGTAAGGTCAATGTCGCCTTCCCTGACCACCCAGTTGAAAGTGCCCCATTGCTATCATATGACCCTACTTTATTATCTTTCTCATAGCACCTATCACTCTGATAATTTTTTTATTAGTTTTTTTCTCTCCTACTAGAATGTAGCTTCCAAGAGAGAACAGCCTTGTCTGCCTTATTTATTGCCGTGTCCCCAGCGTCTAGAACAGTATACACAGTTGGCCCTTGCTAAAAATACATTACGTGAGTGAACGAATGAAGGAGTGAAAGATCTCCTTACTCTCCTTCTTGTCCCCAGTCATCCCTTCCATTCTTCACACCATTCAGGATGTTGTTGTGTGCCCTCAGGTTGATTCCTACTCACAGTGACCGTATTTGACAGAGTGGAACTGCCCCATGGGGTTTCCTAGTCTGTATACCTTTATGGAAGCAGACTGCCACATCTTTCTCCTGCAGAGCGGCTGGTGGGTTTGAACCACTGACCTTTTGGTTAGCAGCCAAGTGCTTAACCGTTGTACCACCAGGGCTCCTTCCATGCAGGACAGTCTTTCTAGAATAAAAATCTGGCCATGTCACCCCACCCCCTGTGGATAACCTTCCATGGCTCCCTAGTCCTCGATAAAATCCAAGTTCCTTCACTTACCCTTTATGACCTGGACTCTGTTTACCTCTCCAGCTCCATTTTCTCCCCATCCCAGCTCCTTTCTTTCATGTAAAGCATTAGACTTGCATGTGAGCCTTGGCACAAGTTGTTCCAGCTGCCACATTCTCTTCTATACCTCTGTTTGCTTGGCCAACTTCACCTTGTCTTTTGCTTCTCAGATCAGGTGTCACCTCCTCCAGGAAGCTTTCCGGCCTAGTCTGCTTTGGTTTCCTCTATTGCAGCACTTTTCACCTTGCCTTCTTACTTTTCTGTTTCCTTTCTAGATGTAAGCTCCGGGAAGGCAGGGACGGTGTCTTATTTCTCATCTTCAGGCAGGAACCATGGAGCTGGGATAGCAACCAGATTCTAGATTAAGAACACGGATTCTGAAGCCAGCCTACCTGGATTCATATCCCAGCTCAACTATTTACCACTGTGGTAGGTAGCTTCTGGGATGGCTCCCTAGGAAGGGTGGCATTTGGTAATCACGCCCTTGTGGAATCCCCTCCTCTTGAGTGTGGAGAGGACCTAGTGACTCGCTTCTAATGAATATAGAAGGGCACATGTGAAGGGATGTCACTTCTGAGCTTAGGTTCCCAAAGTACTGTGGCTTCCGTCATGGTTATTCTCTCTTGCTCATTCTCTATGAGGGAAGCCTGCTGCCATGTTGTGGGCTGCCGTTTGGGAAGGCCTACATGGCAAGGAACTGATGTCTCCTGCGAACGGCTAAGCGAACCCGAGGCTGGCCAACAGCCACGTGAGGAGCTTGGACATGGATCCTCCCACAGCCAAGCACTGACAACTGCAGCCGTGGCTGACACCTTGATTCCAGCCTCACGAGAGACCTTGAGGCACCCAGCTAAGCTGTGCTTGGATTCTCGACCCACAGAAACTGAGATAATAAACGTGTATTGTTTGAAGATGCTAAGTGTTGGAATAATATCTTCTAAAGTAAAATTAGCCGTGGTGGCGTAGTGGTTAAAAGCTCAGCTGCTAACCAAAAGGTTGGCAATTCGAATCCACCAGTTGCTCCTTGGAAACTCTTTGGGGCAGTTCTACTCTGTCCTAGAGTCACTATGAGTTGAAACCAACTCGACGGTAATGAGTTTGGGTTTTGGTTTGAGGTCAAATTGACAACGGCCCCTGCGTGGGAAGCTTAAGTGAGTGAGTTTAAGATAGTGGTGGTGGAATCATTCAGAAAAGGGTAGGGAGAACGGTAGTGCAGCCTGAAGAGTGTAATCAGTGTCACTGAATTGTGCATGTTGAAATGGCGTATCTTTGGCTGTGTACACTTTCCATAAAGTAAAAAAACTACACTTCACTGAAGAAGACATTCAAGGAGCTAACAAACACATAAAGAAATATTCATGATCGTTAGCCTTTCAAGAGATGCAAATCAAAACTACAATGAGATACCATCTCACCCTGACAATGATGGCATTAATAATAAAAAAAAAAAAAAAAAGGAAAATAACAAATGTTGGTGAGGTTGTGGGGAGATTGGAACCCTCGTACATTGCTGGTGGAAATGTAAAATGGTATAACCCCTCTGGAAACCATTATGGGGCTTCCTTTAAAAGCTAGAAACAGAAATACCATATGATCCAGCAATTCCACTCCTACATATATACCCTAAAGAAATAAGAGCTGTGACATGAATAGACATATGCACACCTATGTTCATTGCACCGTTATTCACGATAGCAAAAAGATAGAAACAACCTAAGTGCCCATCAACAGATGGACAGATAAACAAATTGTAGTCTACACACACAATGGAATACTATGCAATGATAAAGAATAATGACAAACCCGTGAAGCATCTCCGCAACATGGATGACTCTCGAGGACATTATGCTGAGTGAAATAAGTCAATCACAGAAGGACAAATATTGTATGAGACCACTATTATAAAAAGTCAAGAATAAGCTTACACACAGAAAGAAATATACTTTGGTGGTTACCAGGGATGGGAGTGGGAAGGAGGGAGAATTACTAACTAGATAGTAGACAAGTGTTAATTCTGGTGAAGGAGAAAGCTATACATGATCTGGGGAAGTCAGCACAATGTGACCAAGGCAAAGGAAGACACTGAGAGGTACGCAAGAATAAAGAGCAATTACAGTCAATGCTATAACGGGTACAATCCTGCAACAATAGTAACAATGATCAATAATTTGGGAGCAGGTACATAGGCTAATGTGTATGTTAAATAGGTGTGGCAGGTCGTACGGGAGTTCACCTGTGTGCATATATATAGGTACGGTGGTGAATATTTCTACATATTTGTAAATGCTGCATGTATATTGATATATATAATAGAGTATATAGACAGAACAGTTGTAGAAACTACTTTGACATTGGAATTGAACTACTGGACATGAAGGCTAAGGATCATAGTCTCAGGGGACATCTAGATCAATTGGCAAAACACAGTTCATAAAGATCATGTTCTATATCCCAGCCTGGTAAGTAGTGCCTGGGGTCTTAAAAGTTTGTGAGTGGCCATATAAGAAGCAACGATTGGTCTCTTCCTACCTGGAACAAAGGAAAACCAAGAAAATCGAGGGCTCAATGAAGAATTAGTCCAAAGGACTAATGGCCAACATGAACCACAGCCTCCTCTAACTTGAGACCAGAAGAACTAGATGGTGCCTGGCAGCCACTACTGACCACTCTGATGAGGATCACAATAGAAGGTCCTGGGTAGAATGGGTAAGAAATGTAGAACGAAATTCAAATTAAAAAAACAAAAACCAGACTTACTGGTCTGAAAGAGACTGGAGGAACCCCTGAGACTATTGCCCCAAGACAACCTTCTAACTTGAATCTACAGATACTCCCAGAGGCCACCTTTCAACCAAATAATAGATGGGCCTATAAAATCAGCAACAACATCCATGAAGAATGGGCTCCTTAGAACAATTGACTGTATCAGACCAAAACCAAAGATGAGAAGGCAGAGGGGACTGGGAAACCTGGACTAATGGAGACGGGGAACCCAGGGAGGAAATGGGGACAGTAGTGACACATCGTGTGGATTGCAACCAAGGTCATGAAACAATTTGTCTAAGAATCATTGATTTGGAAATTAATTACCTATGTAAGTTTTCACCTAAAGCACACACACACAAAAAAAAAAGTTAGTGCTCTCAGCATGAAGTTTCGGCTTCTCAAGATGGCATTCGAGGCCCTTTATGATCCCCCAACCCCTGCAGCTTCTTGGTTGCAGTGCTGGCCACTGTGTTCAGCCCACCATATGTGCTATCTCATTTCATCCTTACAACATAGGTTACTTGTGAGTTAACAGTGTGGAGACCTGGGTTCAGAGAGGTGAAGTAACTTGCCCAAGGTCACACAGCCAGAACAAAATTAAACTGGGATTTGAATTCAAGAATGTCCAGCTTCTGTTTGTCCTCAATGCCTTCCATGGACCCGACATAAAGGAGAAACTTGGTATGTGGTCACTAAATAACTGGATGGATACTGCTCCTTCCCTTCCCCCCGCCCCACCTCCCACCTCTCAGGTGAGAAAGCAACAAAAAGCTCTCCCCTGCTGAGAGACTTTGGAGAGCAATGCTTAACCCTGAGGACTGGCGTGCCAGTGAGGGCCTGGGGGCATCAGCCCAGCAACCCTGCTCAGTGGCCGGCTTTAATGGAGGAGGAGGAGGCTGCTGGAGCCAGCAGGGAGAGCTGCCCATTAGCCCTAATTAGCAGCCCGTCTGGAAAAGAGCTTGGGCTGAAATTAAGATGCTGTCAGTGGGTCCCAGCTGGGTCATAGCAGAATGGCAGCTGCAACATTTCCAGAGCCTGAGCTTGAGGCAGTGTTTTTGTTGGGGTTTGGAGCTTGAAAGACCCGGCTGGGAAGGCCTCTGTGGGCCTCCACCTAGAGCCAGTGGCCCCTGGGTGGCAACCAGATTCTCTCCAGCCAGGCATGATCACTAACAGCCCTTATGCATGCAACGTACTCACAAAGCCCCCACCCAGTGGCAATCTCCTCCCACAGTCTTGGAGAGTAGCCCCTCAAACCCATTTTCCAGAGGAAGAAACAGAGGCCTTGAAAGTTGTAATGGCAGCCTAAGGCCACATAGCTAGGAAGTGGCAGAGTTGGGGGACCCCTTGAGCCAGTGCCCTGAGCCCAAGGGTCAAGGGAGAAAGGTCAGACAAATCGTGAGTAGGCTTGGGGTCACCAAGGGGACAGGAGAAGGACCTGAACTCCAAGTCACCTTCACTGACTCCGTGCCTGGCACCCACTCCCAGGGCCAGGGCCCCAGCGCCACCTCCTCTGAGAAGGAGACAAGTTACTGAGCAGTAGGGCAAGGCTGAGTGTGGGGAGGGGGAGGGCTGGAAGGACAGGAACACCAAGTGTCAGGAACGACCCAGCCTGCCTCCCAAATCTCCACTTCTTCCCTTAAGTTGCTAAGAATAAACTGGGATTTAAAACCAAACCAAAAAAAAAAAAGGTAAATCACAAAAACAGTAAAGCCGCCTTCCAAGAAATCGATGGCAGTGATTTGTGGAGCAGATGCGCAGTGGGGAAGCCCTGCTGAAGAGCGGGCACGGCTGTGTGGCAGGCGCGGGCCAGGAGGGGCCCAGGGCCAGGGGTGCCCTGCCCTGGTCATCAACGTTGTTATTCACAATAATAACAGTAACAACACTGAGGGCTGATTATTACCTAGATACTTCCTGAGTGCTTTGTGGAGGTTAACTCTTTAATCCTTGGAGTTAACCTTATTAGCCAAAACCAGTTGCCATAGAGTTGACTCCAACTCATGGCGACCCTACGTGTGTCCAAGTACAACTGTGCTCCATAGGTTGTTCTGTGGCTGATTTCTCAGAAGTAGATCGCCAGGCCTTTCTTCTGAGGTGCCTCTGGGTGGACTCGAACCTCCAACCTTTTGGTTCTCAGCCTAGTGCTTTAACCATTTGCACATAAAACCTAAAACCAATAGGGGTGCCTATATCTGTTCTCCTTTTATAATGGAAGAAACAGGGCCAGGGAGTGAAAAGTCTTGCCCAAGGCCATGCAGATAATAAGTGGAGAAGTTGGAGTTCAAATCCAAATCTGTCCATTCCCAGAAAATTCTGTGTGCCAGACCAGACTGAAATAGGGGGTGGGGCTCAAAGGACCCGCAGCTGTGAGGGAGTCCATGATTTCCACCTCCAAGAACGACTTAGATCTTTTCTTCTAGTAAGTTTTGAAAGGGGAGGGCAGAGAGCAAGCAGATAATGGCTGCCTGGGAAGCAGGCAGCCGGACCCACTCCAGCCAGGCACGATAGCTTCCTGGATGGGAGGACGGGGGTGCAGGGGACCAAGCCTGCCCTGGTCACAGATGGAAAACTGGTGGGGATTTCCTCCTACCCTGGGGCCTCACCTGTCCTCTTAGACCAAGACCGGGGGTTGGCAAACTACTGCCTGTGGGATAGCCTGTGCCTGTTTCTGTAAATACGTCCTACTGGGACACAGCCGCGCCCATTCGCTTACGTATTGTCTTTCTCACTAAAATGGCAGAGTTGAGTAGTTACGGTAGCAATTACACAGACTGCAAAGCCAAAAGTTTGCAGACGACTCTCCTAGACAATGTGATCACCCTCCTTCAGACCTCAGAATTCTAGAATATCAGAGCTGAAAATATCATAGAGGATATTCTGTCCAATGGAGGCACAGAGAGGGGAAGGGGCTCCCCCAAGGACACACAGCAAAAGTAGTGAAAAAATCTAGTAATAAGCCAAGGCTCTTGAGTTGGGCCCATGCAGTGGCCAGGCATGTTAGCTGTAGAAAGCCTGTGAGAGTTAGCATCAAGACTAAAAAAAAGAAAATCAAATCTGTTGTCATCAAGTTGATGCCAACTCATAGCCACCCGATAGGACAGAGTAGAACTGCCCCATGGGGTTTCCAAGGAGCAGCTGCTGGATTTGAACTGCTGACCTTTTGGTTAGCAACCAAGCTCTCCTTACAAAAGTGGGGTTTACTTGTCCCTGATGAACCACATACAGCATTAAATAACACTGAATTACCACTTGGCAAGAAAGGTGGGTCCTCCTCCATTCTCTTTCCTTCTTCTGATGATGACAAGAGAAAGATTGGGTTTGGTGCCAGTGTGTCTAATGCCTCTCTGAGTAAAGTGCGCCTGACCCAAGCCATGGTCTTTTCAATCACGTCATATGCCGACAAAAGCTGGACAGTGGAAAAGGAAGACAGAAGAATCGACGCATTCAAATTGCAGTGTTGGTGAGGAATATTGAATATACTGTGGACTGCTGGAAGAATGAGGAAATCAGTCTTAGAAGAAATACACCGAGAATGCTCCTTAGAAGCGAGGATGGCAAGACTCTGGCTCGCTTATGTTGGACATGTCAACAGGAAGGACCAATAGCTAGAAAAGGACATACGTTTGGTAAAGTAGAGGGTCAGCGAAAACTAAGGAAACCCTCATGGAGATGGATTGACACCATAGCCACAGCAATGGTCTCAGACATACCAATGATCATGAAGATGGCACAGGATGGGGCAACATTTTGTTCTGTTATACACGGCGTTGCCACGAGTTGGAGCTGACTTGATGCCAACTAACAACATCAACAATACTTAGTAATCTTCCTTGGTGATAAAGACAGTGCAAGACTCGGGCTGAAGCCCTTAGCAGGCAACAGTATCAGACCAGGGTTAATACCATTGCTTTATTTCAGTGTGTTTGTTTTCATGTCACCATCTATATTCTGTGTTACTGTTTTTCCACTTACTGTAGTGATGTTAGTTTTGCTTTCAGAATAAAACTATGTATAAAAAGGCAGTTGTTTGAAGAAAAATATTAAGTAAATAATAGCCCCAGTGGTACTTGGATATGGAAGAAATCATGAATATGGAATTAGAATGGCCGAAACTGGGAAAACACCGATTGATTCAGTAATACTTCCAAAGCTGAATGCCAAGCGTCCTGGGATTTAAGAGCAGAACATGATCTCAAAGCCAGGGTAGGGCTGCTATGCACGGTAGTACAAGCTGACCACTGCACAAAGCTACCAGACCCTCAACAGACAAATACATGTCTTCTTCTAATCCACATGAAGATGTACCCATGAGCCAGCAGGGTCCCCAGCCAGGTCCCTGCATCCCTGCCTTCTGACTTCAGATACAAATCTCATGGGGCTGGAACATCTTGGAGACAGCCAGGTGACCTGACTGGCTGTTTAAGTCACCTGGCTGTCTCCAAGGGGCTGTTCCATGCTCTCTCCCTAATCTGCCACGTGGTGATGCTAAACTTGGTAGCAGAGAAGCTGAGAGCTGTTGTCCATAGGAGCCAGGCCCTTGGGTTAGAACAACCTGGTTCGGGTGCTGGCTCTGCCACCTCCTTGCTGTGTGACCTTAGGCAATTTCCTGCACCTCTCTGGGCCTCGGTTACCTCAACTGTGAAATGTGGCTCATAAATGAGTAGAGCCGACTCCTAGGGTTGTCCTGAGGGTGAAATTAGGTGATGCAGGGGAGTAGGTGGCACAGAGTGGGTGCTGAATAAGGGGTAGGTGGACTGAGCAACTCCTATTCTGGGATGGCCCCATGCAGGGCACTGGGCAGTCAGCTCTGCCAGAAGTCATGCTGGCTCTGCCCAAAGCTGGTGGCTGCAGTAGCACTGGGCTGATTCCACAGCCTGAGCCCCACCCATCTTGCCTGCCTGCCCACCCTGCTGCCAGGTGCGTTGATGACAACTGTCTCCCTAGCCGCCAGGCAGCTACTGATGTTTTTTTTATGGGCAGGTCACAGGTAATGAGCTTTCCCTCCAGGACTTGAGGATATTCCAGAAAATTGCATTTGGGTTAGAGAGTAGGACTGGCGAGAGTAGGACGACGAGGTGAGGGGCTCTCCCTGTGTCTGCCCACCTCTGTTCCCTCCACCCCACCCCTTCTGCAAAAAGGAGAATCAGGTGAAGCTGTCAAGCCCACGTGGGATCAGAACCACTAGGAGTGAGGCAGGAGGTAGGTTTCTCTTCTCTCCCAGGATTACTTTGTGCCGAGCTCTGTGGTTTGGAGGCTGATTGCCTGGAATTCCAGATGGACACTTGCTGCTCCCAAGCTCATTCTTCCTTCCTTCTTCCTTCCATGCATGCATGCACTCATCCATCTGTCAGCCTGTCTGTCTGTCCACCTAACTAACAGATAGTTATTGAGCGCTAATCTTGGCCAGACACTATGTAAGACCCTAAGGATAGACTAGTGGTCAAGACAGAAGTAGTTCCTGTCCTCCCTGAGAACATTCACTCATGGATTCATCTATTTAACAGATGTTTACTGAGTTTCTCTGATGTGCCAGGCACTGTGGCTAGTGGAGACAGCAGTGATCAAAAAGGACACAGTCCTTATGCTTGGGGGCATCAATGAAGGTGCCAACCCAGAGCTTTGAGGATGGGCACTGATGGCACTCCTGAGAATATAGGTGATGGGCCCCCAAGGGCACTGGTGAAGAACACTGACGGTGCTCCCAAGGATGTCAATGATGAGCACTGATGGTGGCCTCGAGGATATCTGTGCTAAACATTGATGTGCCCCCAAGGACTTTGGTAATGGACACTGATGATGCTCCTCATGGCATCAAGGGAGACACTGTGCCCCCCCCACCACCCAAGGACACTGGTACTGAGCACTGATGGTGCCCCGACAGCATCAGTGATGGGCACTGGGAGGAGCCTTTCCTTGCTCCTGCTGGGAACTCAGTTCACCCATGCCATATGTCTCCCTTCCCCCACCCTCCCCATATGTCTCCCTTCCCCCACCCCCCCATATGTCTCCCATCCCCCAGCCTCCCCATATGTCTCCCCACATCGTCCCGTATGCCTCCCTTCCCCCACCCAATTAAAGCTCCTGCAGGTGAATGGACCTCAAGGTGACCCTTCAGTGGCTGGCAGCATGATGTGATGGTGGCCATCGCCCCACCTCTCCCCGCTGGCAGGGCTGACTCCCCAACTGGAGACCAATTGATCTCCTTGCCTGGGAGTCTCTTTGTGGCTAGAATGTCATTTTCCACACACACACACAAAAACACCTCTTTCTTACAATTACTGAGAATTACTTACGAAGAGATTAAGCGTGTGCTTATTGATTACCACCCCCGAGAAGCTCAGGGATCATTTAGAGCAGATTAATCTAACTTTCTTTTGCCTTTTAGGAAGTTGGACTCGAGTTATTTAAGGAGATTAATCAACTCATCAGAGCTCCAGACAGCCTTCTCACCTCTCTGATCTCTTTCTGGATGGGCTGGGACAATGCCATTTGCACTCTGCCTTCAAAATATCTTTTTTTCCACTCCCTATCTTCCTGCCTCTATTTCCACCACTGTTGTCCAATCTGCTCAGTTAAGCTGGATTCTGGGCTGGTTTCTTTTTTGGGGACTGGATATGCACACCTCTGGCTGCCATTAATTTATGTGGATGGCCTTGCTGCCTGGATCCCAGACTGGGCACAGCCTCAGAGTGGGTTGGGCCCCCCAGGCAATTCTCCCCCCTCAAGCCCCGGCTCTCACAGCTGTCACATT
This sequence comes from Loxodonta africana, assembly GCF_030014295.1. Taxonomy (NCBI): domain Eukaryota; kingdom Metazoa; phylum Chordata; class Mammalia; order Proboscidea; family Elephantidae; genus Loxodonta; species Loxodonta africana. Next base: position 45,542,611 of record NC_087365.1, read on the forward strand.
GGAAGGGTCCAACTATTTCATGCACTAAAATGCAGTGGCTTCCAGAGGCTGTCCCTTGAGGCTCGCACGTTGACCCTGCAGATGTCAGTCCTACCATCCGCCTGTCTGGGCTTCCAGATGTGGCTCAGGCCCTCTCTTCCCTTCCAGAAGGTCATCCCAGACTGCAGCATCTCCCTGGGAACGTTAGTGTTCGTGCTTAGAGAGGCAGAGAGCAAGGGAGGTGGGAAGAAAGCAAGGAAAGCAGACAGAGGAAGGCAGAAGATGGGAAAGAAAAGGAAAGAAGAGACAGTGAGCTCCAGGGGAGAATTCAGCACCTGTTTGACTCCACATCACGTCTTGCGTGCTCATGATGCGGAGCTGGAAAGAGGGCAGGTTCTGGATCTAGAGAGACTTGGGTTCAAATCTCAGCTCCAGCCCTTCCTGGCTGTGTGATCTTGAGCAGGTTACTTCACCTCGCTGAGCTTCAGGTTCTTCACATCATTCATATGGGACAGTAGTCGTTCTTACTTGATAAGGTTGCTATGATTATCCAACGAGGTTATGTAAGTAACATGTTTAAAACAGGTCCTGGCGCTTAGTAGGTGCTCAACTGATAGCAGTAGATAGCACTAGGCCCCTGGCTTGTTGGAAGGACTCGGGGTAGATCCTCTGGGATGAAACTTTGTCCTTGCCTTGTTGTTGCTGTTATTAGGTGTCATTGAGTTGATTTCGATTCATGGCAACCCAATGTGACAGTAAAACTGCCCCATAGGATTAAAAAAAAATTTTTTTTTTTTTTTTAATTTTTGTGGGGCAGATACTCAGGTCTTTCTCTCGAGGAGCCTCTGAGTGGGTTTGAACCACCAACCTTTCTGTTAGCAGCTGAGCACTTAACAGTTGCACCATCTGATTCTTCCTCCCCATGCTCTCGGCCCCAGGCAGGTGCAGAGGGGGCAGCCAGTGTGGCCTGGGCCGCTGGGACGTGAGCCTGGGCTTCTCAGTGCCTGGGGTCTGGGAGGGGAAGCCTCTCCCTTCCGGAACATTACAGGCCCTCGCTGTCCCCTCTCTGCTGCTTCTCTCCTCTTCCAGGAAAAAAAGTTTGAAGTCGAATGGGTCCCGAGGTGGAATATTTTCCAAATGTCAGTGCAATCTGTGGTACATTACAGCTAAATGCGATCATTGCAGCGCCGGCCTCTGAATGTCAGCGCGCCGGCCGTGATGGAGTGACAAACAGCAGGTTGACAGGTGGGGCCATGGTGCCCCCCTCCTGGGAAATCAGCCTGGTCTGGGAAAGGCCTGGGCTGTCTCTGGGCTCGGCACGAGGGGAGCGCAGAGTGCCGGTGGTGTGCGTGCACGCATGTGTACACCTGGCCTGGGGTTTCTGTGCTCACAAGCCTCCTCACTGTCACTGGATGTCGGCGTGCACACATGTTCAGACACCCTGGGTGGGAGGTGTTCACGTGGCATATGGGATCTGTGGATGTCTGTGTATGCATGTCCTCCATGTCAATGTGTCCATGTGAGTTTGCACACACTAGTGAACCCCTGTAATCGTGTATGCATGTTTGCATTAACTGTAAGACTGTGTATCCGTGTAGATACATACACCATCTCATGATACCTTGTATGTCTGCTGTGTACACTCTTCCTGTGCCTCTGTGTGTGTGTGTGTGCGCGCCATTGTGTGTGGTTCTGCCTATATGAATGTGGTTGTGTGTTGATGTGGTTGTGAGTGTGTGTGTCAAGGTTTTATAAATCCCATCTTAACTACAAAGGTGGCAGAGGAAACCAGAGTGGAGAGGGGACTCTCCGCCTCAGTGCCCTCGTGGTGGGGGCATTTTGAGGGCTGCCTGCTCTGCAGGGCCTGTGATTGGCTGGGCGGGATGGGGATTAAATTGCCTCCAATTACCAGAGAGTGAATGGTGAGCCACGAGGCCAGAGGGATGAAGCGTGCAGGCCAGGAGCTGCCAACCACAAAGGGATTAAAAAGCCCTGTGTAGGCAAACGGCCTCCATAGATCTGCAGGGGTGTATACGTGAACGTCTGTGGCAGGGCGTTGTGTGTCTCTGCGTGTGGGTCTGTGAGACTGCACATGGGGATGAGTGCGTGGGATTGTGAGCACACAGATGTGTCCCTGTGTGCCTGTGTGCAAGGGTGGAGGGTGTGTTGGCATGCATTTGTGTGTCAGGGATGCATGTGAGTTGTATGTTGTCTGTGTCAGTTCATGTCTCCGTATCTGTGAGGATGTGTGAGGAGTACGTGTATGAGCGTGATCCTGCATGTGTCTTTGTGTGTGTGTCTTTGTGTATGAGCTTCTGCATGGTGTCTTATGTCACAGAGGTTATGTGCCTCCATTTTTATCGGTGGGTCCCTGGCTTTCTCTCTGTGTGTAGAGTCTGCTTGTGTGTGTGCCTTTGTGGTTAAATGTGAAGGGCTGAGTGAATCAGTGGGCACAAAGGAAGAGGAAGGGAGAAGGCTCTTCCCTACCTCCATCCACCCCATCCCAGCTGGTGATTCGAGTGCCTGGGCCTCCTGCCTCAGGCTATAGTACAGGCCCCCACCAAAAAAAAAAAAATTTTTTTTTTTTTTTTTTTTTTAGGGTGGAAGAACACACACAGCCCAGTACTGGAGCCTGGAGAGGGGGTTGTGGTGAGAGCTGGTGGAGCCGTGAAGTAGTAAAAGTGCTTCTCCTTCCAGCTTCTCCCCGAAGACCCATTTCACAGGTGTGCAGGTTGTAATCAGTGGGCTGCCTCTTCTTCCGCCCCTTCCCCTCTGCTTCCCTAAAATCCTGTGTCCTCTTAGGAGTTCAGTAGCCCTGCCTCTGGGAGACCTTCTAAGTAGCCCCACCCCTGCCCTTCTCCCAGCTCCTCCCCTGTCCCAGGGCCTCACCTTCCACAAAACTCTCCTGGCAAGACTGGGCTTTGTCCCCTTATCAAAAGTAAGCATGTCTCCTTCTCCCCATTTCTTCTTTCCCTGCCTCGCTCAGTGTCCTGCATACAGCAGGTACACACTAAAGGTCTCAGTAAGGGGTTCCACTCTCTTTCTGGGCTTGGGGAAGGGAAGGGGGCTCATCCTGATCCTACCTCCACTTCACACCAAGCCCCTTTGTCCATGTCCTTCCAGCTGACGTTTATTCTGCTCTTACTGTATGCCAGGGCCAAGCTAAGTGTTTTAGTCTAGGTTGCTTCCTCCTTGGAATAACCCAGTGAAGTAAGGACTATTTCTGCCCTATTCCCCATAAGAGGAAACTGAACCACAAGGAGGGGAACTCAGTGGTCCAAGATCACCCCTTCAAATTCTTAAATGTCAGACCAGAGAAGAACTTTAGGGATCAGTTAGGTCACCCCTCTCACCTGCCCCCATTTTAAGATGGAGAAACTGAGGTCCAAGTGGCCCTTCTCCCTCTACCCACCCTCTGTGGTCCTCAGAGTTCCTCCTTGACCTTTACCCTTGATCCCATCACTCTACACGTTCTCCCCAAGTCTCACAAACCCTTACGACTTCAGCTATCCTATAGATGATTATCAACAAATCTCACTTTAGCCCCAGCCTCTTTCCTGAGCTCCAGCCTTTAATTTCCACGTGTCGTGGACATGGTCTGCAGGCCTCTCAAACTCAACATGTCCAAAATCAAACTGACTTTTCCTGACCCCAGATCTGAGGCTCCTCCTGGGTTCCTCGGTTCATTACCAGTTTCTTTGTCCTTGTCACTCAACCCTGAAGCCTTTGATCTGCTTTCTACCCTCCGCCCCCATATCTAATCAATTGCTGACTCCTGCTGGGTCTTCCTTCTAAAAGTTTCTCAAATCCACTGTTGCCGACACAGGTTAAGCCTCAGTGTCTCCTTCTGAGATGGCTGTGTTGTTCTCCCGTATCGGCTAGAATTAGGCTTGGCTGCTTGGAACAGTAAACCAAAATAACAATGCCTTTGACAAGTTGGAAATTTATTTTTCTCTCACATAAGCCAACTCCAGAGATAGACAGTTCAGGCCTGGTATGGCGGCTCCATTTTTTTTTTCTTTTTTTTGAAAGGAAATGAGTCTACTAGTGTACTATCTGGCCAACCCTAGGCTATGGTTGTTGTCCTTATGGTCCAAAATGGCTGCTTGAGCTCCAGCCATCTAACTTTGTTCAGCCAGCAGGAAGGAGAAAGGGGGAGAAAAAAGAGGCAAAAAGCATGTGCACCAGTCTTTTTAAGAAGGTTTCCCAGAAGCTGCCATGTGACAATTGTCTAGATCCTATTGACCAGGACTTGGTCCATACAATACCTATTCGTGATAGCAGTACCAGTTGCCATCTAGCCAACTCTGCCTCATAGTGACCCCAAGTGTGTCAGAGTAGAACTGTGCTCCATAGGGTTTTCAATGGTTGAGTTTTTGGAAGTAGATCGCTAGGCCTGGCTGGGAACTGTGGTCCTTGTAATGGATGGCCAGGTCCCCAGCTAAAAATTGGGAGTTCTCTAGCTAAAGAAGGTGAGGCTGTGATTGAATTTATTCTCCACCACGCCTGCCCACTGGCCTCCTGTCTCCTCTCTCACCCTCTAAAGTAACCCGGACACAGGAGCTAGGTGATCTTTCTAAAATATAAACCCATACATAGGGTTGTCAGATTTAGGAAATAAAAATGCAGGATGCCCAGTGAAATACGAATTTCAAATAAACAACGGATAATTTTTTTTCTAGTATAAGTATGTCCTGTGCAATATTTAGGATACACTAATGCTAGAAAATTATTCATTGTTTATCTGAAATTGAAATTCCACTGGTAGCCCTGTCTGTTATCTAGCAATCCTCTCCACACACCTTTCATGGTTCCCTGTTATTCCCAGGAAAGGCTGAAGCTCTTTGGCAGCCCCTTCACAACCTGTCCACCAACTGGCCTGTCCAGGCCAAGTGTTTTCTGAACAAGCTCTGCTTTGCTACTGCTGTGTCTCCAGGCCACCATCCCTTGCCTAAGTAGTGTCTGGTGCCTGGAATGCCCTTCTTCATCTGATAAGCCCCCATGCATCCAGAAGGGTCATGGCGTCTGTATCTCTATATTCCTGGGGATATGGAGGCGAGGGGATTATTCAGTGAATGAAATGATGAGTCCAAGGCCACACAGCAAATGAAGGTCAAGGTCGGAGTGGCCATGCAGGCCTCTTGACTCCCAGTCCAGTGCTCTCTGCAGCCGATCTGACTCACATGGACCCAGCACTAGGACTTCTGTCTCCTGGAACTTCATTCTTTGCAAGCCCACATCTCAGCATGGCACCCCCAGTACACAGGGGGTTAAGCCAGCCTTGGAGTTGGGAGCTGGAGCCCACGGAGTCCTTCCTGACAATAAAGCTAATGAGTCCCTCCTTGCCGTTTTCTCTTGCACAATAACATTTAATCATCATTTGCACAGCAGATGAGAAGTTTGCAGCAGATGCAATTCTGCGTGAGTGGCGATTTCTGTGTGTGGGCACTATTCCCGTTTTCCCTAGCACACCTGACAATCTGGGGCTGGGGCAGGCTGCACCCTGGAGGGGGCTGTGTGTATCCACGTGACCGGGCTCTGACTCCACACATGTGTGGGAGATGGGCTTTGGAGGCACGTGTCTGGGTGGGTGCACGCTTGTCTGTGGAGCTGGCACATGTGGTGTGGCCGTGGGTGAACCACAGGCAGAGATGGCTAGGTGCCTGAGGACACGTGGCCTGGGAGCAGAGGCACCCAAGTGTAGGCAGGCAAATACATGGAGGTAGATATCCAGAGCGTGTATGCATGCTAGGTGTAGATCTGAGTGCTTGTTGGAGGATGCTTGTGTGTTCACATATTTAGACACTTGTAGTCTTGGGTTTTTTTAGTCAAGCATGTAAAGGAACCCTGGGGGCTCAGTGGTTAAAGTGCTTGGTTGCTAACGAAAAGGTCAATGATTTGAACCCACTAGCTGCTCTGCAGGAGAAAGATGTGGCAGTCTGCTTCTGTAAAGATTTACAGCCTTGGAAACGCTATGGGGCAGTTCTAGTCTGTCCTTTAGTGTCACTATGAGTTGGCAGTAGGTTTGGTTTTTCCTAGGTGAGCGTGTATATTATATATGTACACATAGTCCTATGTGTTCACATGTGCAAACACATCTATGGGCACTGTGCACTTGAACTGTGTACATCTGTACTGACTCTCCCTGAATCTCCACACGCTTCCTTGTGCATGCGTGAAAATGTGCATATGCTTTACGGATGAGTGCACGGAGCTCTATGCTCATGTGCACAAGCACATGTGAGAATATGTAGATATATATACTGTGTACTTGAATGGGAGTATCTAGAGACATATATGTTCATGAATGTGCATGAGTGCATTCTTGAATGGGAAGATAGGTATCATTGGACACACATGTACGTGTATGCAGGCAAACACATCTATGGACACATAAGTATATGCTTCATGTGCAAACATGAGTGCATGTCTGTAATCTTGTATGGATACACATGGCTCACAACTGTGGTACATGCATGGTGTGCTGGCATGTGGGTACATCCCCAGAGCTGCAGGGTTATTCGCTGGGTACATGGCTGTGACCATTTGTTTGTCTGCACCATGCTCACACATGGGAACAAGTGCATGTATTATTGCTGGCACGAGCGTTGGGTGTGCTCACACACCCATGTGTATGCACTGAAGCATGGGCCCTCTGGCCCTGAAAGGGGCCCTGGAGCGAGCCTGACAGGGTTACGTTTTCCAAAGGCTCAGTGGCCAGTGACAGAGCTGGCCTGAGAGCACTTGCTGGCAGGAGGTAAGTGGAGCTGCTGATTCGTGACCCGGGGTGGGTGGCGATGACGGCTGGCTGACGGATGCGGGCACTTAGCTGCCCTCTATGACAGCAGCCAGTTCTCTGAGTTGCCCGAATCAGGAGTGGGGGAGGTTAGTTCTTGACCTGTAGGGCTTGGTGCTGGCTTCCCATTTTCCTGGTGCGTGTCCACAGCCATGTGGGGACACGCACACGCTGGTACACACCAGAGACACAGGCTGGGCTTGGATTGGGGTCAGTCAGCTTGGCCCCAACTCCACCCTGCTCCCCAGCACTGCCATCTGTCTTGAATGTCTCGCCTTCTTATCCACCTACTTCTCTGTCCTCCCCACATCCCCTAGAATCTCCACTCTCTCTCAAACAGAGCCCTCAGGGTCCAAGTCATCCTGGTCCTGTGCAGAGCCATGGTGGGGCGTATGGAGAAGTGTCCCGGGTCCTTACTAGCTTGGTGAGCACTGGGTTCCTCACCTATAAAATGGGACTAATAAGAGTACGTGCTTACAGTTAAACAAGGCAAGACATGCAAAGTGCTAAGCACAGCAAACACAGAGTTCACGCATTTTATCTGCATTAATATTAATAATTAATAATGTGCAGTGCTGAGAACAGTGCTGGCATGCAGCAAGCGCTATATGAGTGCATACTGTCATCATTATCATCATCAAAGCCATTACCATCCATGGTCCTGAACTTCTTGGCCAGTTATGCATCAGTTCTTGCTCATGACCCTGAATATGCTTTTATCCCATGATAATGATGGTGATGGTGATATGACAAGAAAAGGGAATTTTTTTTTTCTTTTCATTTCCCCAGAAGCCTCGTAAGGAGAGTAAATGTGGTAAACGGAAAGCTCTTGATTCTCTGAGCTCCCTGATGGGGTTGGATGTACCCACTGGGACCAGGCATTGGGGGTGGTCGTACTCTCTGCATGACACAGGGAGAAGGTTTTGGGGCTGTTGGGGAATCTGAGGGAACAAACGAGATGGCCACTGGCTGTGTCCCCTACAACATAACCCTTCTGTAGGACCCCAAATTACCAGAGAAGTGTACCAAGCTCACCAAACGCTTGGCATGAGTGGACATATTGGGGAACCCAGAGAAGGGGCTAGGTTCACTGGATTTCACCCCTAAGTTGACTCAGGACGCAGTGGAGACAGCAAATGTGGATGCAGGAGCCAGAAGCAGAGAGGTCTCAGGGAGCGTTATTCCCCTGCCCCTTCCGCCAATCCTGGAAAGAGCAGAAATCATAGAGGACTCCCACAGGCTGTGGAATGTGGTGAGGGGAGGAACATGTTCTTCTAGAGAACAACACAGACAGCTGACATCTGGATCTATCCAGGCCATATGTTAAATGCTTACTGCATGCTGGGCACTGTGCCTGCTGCTAGTGGTGTAGGTATTGGGGCTGGAGTGCCCAGGTTTAAGTTTTGGCAACCCCACTATTTAGTTGTTTGATGTTGGACAAGTTACTTAACTTCTCTGTGCCTCAGTTTTCTCACCTATAGCATGGAGACATCTCACTGGGTTGTCGTGAGATCAAATAAGTTAATCCAGGTAAAGGGTGTACAGCAGTGCCTGGTGAATCAGAAACTCGGTGTCATCTATTACTGTGTTTGATCCTCACCACAACCCTATGAAGTAGGTGCTCTGAGTGTGTCCACTTTATGGCTAAGAACAGGGAGTCAAAAAGAGGGCAAATGACTTGTCCAAAATCACACAGATGGTAAACGGCAGAGCCAGAGGCTCAGAAGGTGAACGTGGATGAAGAATGCTCTTGATTTCTGGCTAGGCCTTTAATCCTGAGTGACCTTAGACAGGTCATTCTCCACGTGTGGGGTTTGGACAAGCTGTTCAAGGGTCCTTGTGAACCCATGTCCGTGTGTCTCTCTGGACATGTTACCTGTCTGTAACCTTCTTGGCAGGGTCATAATCTATGAAGACAACTGGTGCATGTGGAAGGAAGAAGGACTTGGAGTCAGGGTGCTAGTTTTGTCCTATTCTGTCCATACCAGTTGGGTGACTTTGAGCCAGCCACTTTACACCTCTGAGTCTCAGTTTCCTCCTCTGTACAATGGGCATGACAATAACCCACCTCAGAATTGATGTTGGGATTCTGTGAGAACTGGGCACACACGGGTGAGGGAGCTGATCACACATCTCCTCGCTGGTCTCCAAGTTACCATACTCATTTGTAGCATTGGGTAAAATGTCCCAAATATCCTCCCATTTGGGCTTACCACACCAACCCCACATTCCCACAATTAGCCACCTTTGAAGGACATTTAGGAGACATATTCAAGTTGAGCAAAGCACCAAATTCCATAGCCTGGCCTTCAGGTTCTGTTAGCAACCTGTCTACAACCCAACTTTCTTGCCTCACATTTCCACATTCCTCCACCCTGGGATCCGGCCCCTGGGACCACACAAAATTCCTGAAGCAGCCACACGCTTCTTCCACCCCTAGCCCTGCCCCCTGCCACTCTTGCACAGGTGTTCTTCTCTCTGCTTGGCCGTCTCATACTCGTTCATTCTTTAAGATCCAGTTGGATGTCACCTCCTCTGGGAAGCCCTCCAGGAATTATTCAGTGTTCCCATTACTTTGTTCTGTTAATTCCGCAACAACTCTTACCAACAACATTATTATTGGCTGTTTCCATGTCTACCCCTTTCCCTAGTCAGGCCTTGAGCTCCTGGAAGGCAGGAACTACTACATCATGTGTAACCTTGGGCAGGTTACTACTCTCTGAGCCTCAGTTTTCTCACCTGCGAACTGGGACTGACAGTACCTAACTTAGAGGGTTGTAAAGATGAAAATAACACAGGTAGGGCACACAGGATGTAATGAACCTCTCTGAATCCATCACAGTGGACCTCGGCAAACGTGGGGCTCACGGGTGAATGTTCACTAGGAGGGAAAAAGAAGTAAAGCTAACAGCATTCATCGAGCACTTTCAGTGTTTTAGGAAGGCACTCAGATCAGAGCTTAACACTCATTTTCTCATTTAAGCCTCTAAGCAATCCTTTGAAGAAGAGACTGCCATTATTCCCATTTTACAGATGAGAAAATGGAGGCTTCAGCATTCCAGGACCTTGATGAAGGATACCCAACTAGTACAAAACAAAACAAAAAAGCAAACCACTGCCGTCGAGTCGATTCCGACTCATAGCAACTCTACAGGACACCCAACTAGGAGGAGCTGGGATCCACACCTGATTAATGCGGAGTGAATGAATCACTGGCTGTGGGGGCAGGGGGAATGACCAACCTATGCCTTCTAGTCATATGGTTTTAGAGCTGGAAGTTCTTAGAGACAATTTAGTGCAGGGGTTCTTAGCTTGGGGTCCATGGATGGGGAGGGTGATTGGTGTCTGGACTGGATAGACAAGGTCCCCACCAAGTCTGGTGGCTTCTGACCCGTCCATCTCCTGCCAATCCCACCACCACTACCCAAGTCCCTGGAGCCACCCAGTGCATTCTCTCCTGGTACCCTGCCAGCCGCCTTACTCCACTGCCCTTGGGGGCATCCCCACTCCCCACTCAGGGCAGGAGCAGAAGCTGACAGTTGGGACCATTTCTTCCTCTCTTCCAGATGTTGGAAAAAGGGCAGCTGGGGGAACAGAGAGAGCTCAGGTCTGGAATGCAGACACACTGGGCTTCTACTAACCACAATGAGAATAACAGTAACACAATGATAATAATAGTAACATCGGCTAACATTTATTGAACACCTACTATGTGCCAGGCACTGTTCTAACCACTTTACGTGTATCATCCCTTTTTATCCTCACAGCTCTTGGAGGTCGGTTTTGTTATTAACCCCATTTGACAGATGAGGAAACCGAGGCCCCAAGAAGTGCGGTTACTTGCCCAAGGCTAGGCAGCTGGTAAGTGCCAGAAGCTCCGCCACTCACTGGCTGGGTGTCCTTGGACAGATCACAGCCACATCTTTGGGCGATTTTCCCCATCTGTTACCTGGAGGACCTCACCTCGTGGTTTCTATGACAACTGAGCTGTTCTCGGTACAGCGTCCCAGCACACAGTAGGCGCTAAGTAAATGAACAGCCCTTCTTTCCTCTTAACTCTGTTCGGGAAGGGGGAAACTTGGTGTTGGGGGGAGTTCTCCGCAGGGTCCTCCCTCCAGCGCCCCCCAGGCCAGCATTGGGTAACCCGCCCCTCCCGTCGCAGCACCGCCATCCCGTCTCCCTTTGTACCCCAGAGCCACGCAGTGCCCAGTGTCGCCACAGTTTTAATGACATCGGTCGTAATTCCCGCACCCCTGGGTCCAAAAGCCGCCGCCGGGGGGAGGGACGTTGGGGATCGGCCCCTAACAGGCCCTCCCGTCCGGCCGCCCTGGGAGTGGGAGGGTTGGGGAGGTGAGCAGCGGCAAAGCTTCGGTCCTCAGCCCGTGGGGACGCCCCCGAGGGCAGGCGGGGCGCTAGGAGGCCGGGGCCTCGTCGTCCCCGCGGTGGCCGGCGTAGAGCGCGGCCAGCGGCCGGAAGCGCGGGCCCCAGCCGCTGAGATAGGCGAAGTCCTGCTCGGAGCCCGACGAGCCGCTGTGCAGCGAGCTGAGCGAGGAGGCCGGCGAGTCCGCGCCCTCGAAGGCGTACGTCTGGAAGGCGTCGTAGGGCGGCACCGACAGGTCCCCGTCCGCCAGCGCCACCTTGCGGCCGATGAAGTCCCTGAACACCGAGAAGTCCGGCTCGGGGCTCGGCGGCCCCTGCGGCAGCGAGTGGCGCTCCGAGGGCAGGCCGGCCTGCGGGGGGCTGCCCGTACCCCCGCCGCCGCCCCCGCCGCCGGCCCCGTCGCCGCTGCCCCCGCCGCCACCCCCGTCGCCGCCCTTGAGCTCGCCGAAGTCGTAGAGGCTACGCAGCGCCGACATGTCGTAGGCTTCCGTGTCCTGCTCGCCGCCGCCCTCATCGTTGTATTTGATAACGTTGTCCCGCATGTCCTCGTCTTCGTCCGAGCTCAGGTGGCTCTTGTGGTGGCGCCGGAGGGTGAGGATCAGTAGCACTAACACTGCGTGGGAGAGAGAAGCGGGCCAGTGAGGGCCGAGCCACGCCCAGGGCATGGGGAGGAGTGGTTCCTCGCACCCTATGCCCCCGATCTCCCACCGCAGAGAAGGCCCAAGCTTAGTACTGTTAGAAATTTTCTAGATTTCTCCTCAAGAGACCTTTTGAACAGTCACAGTCGGAACTGAGCTGGCTGTCTGGAAAGGTAGTGAGCTACCCATCTCAGGAGGTGTGCAAATCTAGGCTAGCCCCCCACTGGGTCAAGCAGAGAGCAGTGCTAAGAGTTTTCATGGGTGTTGAGTTGTTATATGTCCTCATAACGATTTCAACTCATAGCGACTCTATATGATAGAGTAGAGCTGCCCATAGTTTCCTAGGCTGTAAATCTTTATGGGAGCAGATGGCCAGATCTTTTCTCCTGCAGAGTCCTGGTGGGTTTGAACTGCAACCTTTAGGTCAGCAGCCCAGGGCTTAACCACTGCACCACCAGGGCTCCTTGGGTGTTAAGCAGAAGGCTGGATTAAATGTCCGAGGTCCCCATCCTCAATTCCACGAAGAGACACTTGTGAGGACTCCAGGTGCTGGGGGTGTGAAGGAGGCAGTGAGGGATGATGGGGCGGGGGGAGTGGTGAGAGATGTCCTTGACTCTGACCTCTCTTTCACTCTGGCTCCTGCTCAGTCCTTTGGGTCTCAGGTCAAGGTGTCGCCTGCAGGAGCCCTTCCCAGAGAGCATCAGGAGGTTCAGTGCCTTCGCCTCAGTTCCCCTGGTGATGGGTTCCTCCCTCTAGCCCAGTGGTTCTCAAAGTGTGGTCCCTGGACCAACAGCATCAGCATCACCTGGGAGCTTGTTGGAAATGCAAATTCTCGGGTCCTTGCTTAGATCTCCTGGGTGGGGCCCAGCAGTCTGTGTTTTAACGAGGCCTCCAGGTGATGCTGAGGCAGCTCAAGGTCCCTGAGTGGCACAGCAGCTTGCTATTTGCTGCTGACCTGGGTCCCCTGCTCCTTTAACCTCATCACCTGTTATCTAAACTGGGGGCGAAACCTTGGGACGACTAGGGAAGAATCCTAAGACATTTGGGGGCAAGATCTCTGGTATCAGTCCCACCAGCAGCCAACTGAACCCCCGAATGTCCCCAGGGAAGAGGTCAAGTAACCTGGATGCCAAACTGGTCAAAGATGAACTAGCTCAAGTGGCCAAAATGCCATCTATCACCATGGCAGCCTCAGAGTGCAGAAAGACACCTACACCTCAGCTCTGACCACTGGGATTCATGGGGCAGCCAGAGCTGGAGAGACTCAAGGGAGGTCTGGGTTGCAGACAGCAGCTTTGCTCAGTTTCCTGGGACATTTCACCCAGGGGTTCTATAGGAGAAAGGCCTGGCGACCTGCTTCTGCAGATTACAGCCAAGAAAACCCTATGGTCTGTAACGTATGGGGTCACCATGAGTTGGAATTGACTTGATGGTAACGTTTTTTTTTTCCTCCCCACTCTGTGTTAGCACAGACCCTGCTGTGACTATGTGTTAACATGTCTGTCTCCCCTGGAAAAAACAAAAACAAAAAACAAACTACCTTTAAGGAGCAGGGAAATGCTCCCCTAGCTTGGTGCCTGGCATCCAGTCAGCACTTGAGCTTGCTGAATGAATGAATGAATGACCAGGGGAGGAGGTGGAAGGAGATCTGGATGAGTGAAAGGGTGAATGAATGAATGAAACGTCCCCATTTGGCTTTCTTCACTTGACTTCCAGGACTCCACGTATTTCTCATCCTCCTCCCACCTCCCTGATCACTTGCTCACCATCTTCTAAGCAGGCTTCTGCTCCTCTCTCCGACTTCTTAACATAGTTCGTTATCCTCGCTCACGCCCTTGGTGCTCCCCTCCAGTCTCCAGGCTTTAACTTCCACTTAGAAGCCGACAGCTCTCATATCTCAGCCTCCACCCAGGTCCTCTCCCCTGAACTTCACACTGGATATCCAACTTCCTACTCAACATGTCCTCTTGGTTGACCAGAAGACTCTCAAAGTGAACATGACCAAAGCTGACAAAATGATCTTTCTCCCTTCCCTACCCTTAGCCTTCCCCATCTCCGTGGTGGCAACTCCAACTTTCCAGTTAATCAGGGCTTTTAGTCTCTTTTTTTCACTGATGAATCCCCAGCGCCTAGAACCCTCCAGCACAGAGGAGTAGCTCACAGGATGGATAAATAAGTAAATGGATGAACGAATGAGAGGATTAAATGGATAGGCAGATGGATGGACAGACAGGGCTGGAAAGTACTAGACACTTCTTGGTGCTCCAAACAGCTCCAGCAGGGCCAGTAGCCAGAGCCAGCTGCTGGGGCCATGGGGCAGGGTGCTGGCTCACCACCTAACAAGGGGCTCATGACAGGGAAGGGGTGGAGGCTAGGGAGCAGGTCCTGAAGGAGGGCAGGAGGGAGGGAAGGTGTCAGGAGAGAAGTGGGAAAGATGGATGGACAGCTTTCGGTGCTGTGGAGGGGATGCCCGGGAGAGCAGATGGTGGGGAGTGCGGGCGGTGGGCGACAGATGTGCCAGGCCTGATCAGCGATTCCGCCCGTCACCTTTAGAGCACTGATGTGCACTTTCTTCGTTTGTGGGCAATTAGGCAGAAATTTGTTTGCACTGCCTCGGAAAATGAAACTGCTGTAAAGTGCACCCTCTGGAAAAAGGGTTTCTGAGCCATGGGCTGGAGTGGGGAGGGAAGGGGGGCCTGGCCCTCCAGCTAGGAGGAGTCTGCCGGGGCCTCTGCAGGGACCTGAGGAGGTGCCGCACCAATGAGCTTGGTTGCGGGCAGGTAGTCTGAGGGTTGGCAGAAGACACACTAGTGGTAGGTGGTAAGGAGGGTAGGGGTGGGGAGGTGCAGCTGACCTGTCCCAGGAAACTGAGCAAAGGTGCTGTCTGCAACCCAGACCTCCCTGGAGTCTCTCCAGCTCTGGCTGCCCTGTGAAACCCAGTGGTCAGAGCTGAGGTGTAGGTGTTTTCCTGCACTCTGTGGCTGCCATGGTGATAGGTGGCATTTTGGCCACTTGAGCTAGTTCATCTTTGGCCAGTTTAGCACCCAGATAACTTGACCTCTTCCCTGGGGACATTTGGGGGTTCAGTTGGCTGCTGGTGGGAGTGATACCAGAGATTTTGCCCCCAAATGTCTTAGGATTCTTCCCTAGTCGTCCCAAGGTTTTGCCCCCAGTTTAGATACATAGCAGGTAGTGAAGTTAAAGGAGCAGGGGACCCAGGGTGAGAAGACCTGATTTCAAGTCAGAAGACTATCTGTGTACCATTAGGCAAGCCACTTAGCCTCTCTGAGCCTGTTTCCTCATCCAAAAAATGGGGATATATACCTGTCTGGGTAGTTGTGAGGCTCACAAGAGCTCTTTTTACTGAAAGTCCTATAGAGAGAAAACAAAAGGACTCTAGACAGAAGGAAGGAGCCCTGGTGGCACAGTGGTTAAGCACTCAGCTGCTAACCGGAAGGTGGGTGGCTCAAACCCACCAGCTGCTCCTGGGGAGGAAGATGTGGCTGTCTGCTTCTGTAAAGATGGCCGCCTTGGAAACCCCATGGGTAGTTCTACTCTGTCCTATGTGGTCGCTACGAGTTGGAATCTACTCAATGGCAATGGTATAGACATAAGAGAATTTTAAGAAATGTGTTTGGTTTTAAAGAATAGATGTTGAATTTCAGGGAGGGTTTGGGCTGTGTGGAGGGTAAGCCAGCATGAACTTAGTCCCAGGTGGGGGTTGACACCCTCTTGAGTAGTTAGAAGACTTCTCATCAGCACCATGTTACAGCTCGGAGATCACTCATACCAGCCCATTGTTGTACAGAGGGGGAAACTGAGGCCAGTTGGGGAAGAAACCCAAGGCCTGGATGAGGGCTGATCAGGCAGGAGTAGGTGGCTCTCGGGGGACTCACCGACCAGGATAAGGACGCAGACCAGCAGGGCAATGAGGGCGCCAGGGCTGAGGGAGGTGGCCATGACAAAGGCCGTGGTGTTGCAGGACTGGATGGTGCCGGAGCTGTCGCAGCTGCAGATGCGGATGGTAAGCGTGCCAGTGCTGCTCAGTGTGGGCGGCCCGCTGTCCACCACCAGGATGGGCAGGAAGAACACGTCCTGCTCCTGCCGGTTGAAGCCCACGTGTTGTGTGTGCACGGCAGCCGTGTTGTCTGCTCCAGAAGAAGGGCTGGCTGTGACTCAGGCCCAGGGTCGGCCTCCCCTGGCCCAGCCACCTCCTGACCCCGCCTCAACATCTGCCTCCCTCTTCTCCAAGCTACTGCCTTCCAGCTGACCCATGGGTCTATTCCCTGGTCTCTCTAAACTCTGTTCCCAGCTGTCCCAAAATTTTGCCCCCGCTGCCGGAAGATCTTGTCCCCAACCATACAGCCCATGATTCTATCCTCAGCTTTTCCAGGATTCTTTTCCCAGCTGTCTCAAGATTCTCTTTTCAGCTGTTCCAAGATTCTGTCCCCAGCTGTGCCAACGTCCTGTCCCACTATGTCAACTTCCTTTTTTTTTTTTTGGTCATTTGTCTCAAAAGCCTGCAGATTCGACCCCAGCTGCCTGGTGTGTTCTGTCCCTGGGTCCTTGGACTGTGGCTTGACAGGCCCTGACAAGTCCTGGGCCATCAGAGGGGACTGGGAACTCTCGCTGGTATCTACCTCTTGCTGAGGATCTTTCTGTCACCCCATGCCCTGAGGCTGGGCAGGAGTCCTGGAACCGACTCTGGGGTCTCTGGTTAAGAGGCTAAGCCTGGAGGGCTGGGGGCATGGCCGTGGTATGCTGAGGGACCCTAGAGCACCAAGGTCTCTCCCTCCACCCCCTTCATTTTCACACCTGAGAGAGGACGGCTGGAGAGGACAGTGAACTGACACAAATCATACTTGTTTCTCTGCAGCTTCAGCCTGTTGCTGGGAGAGTCAGGTGGGACCGAGGGGGATGGGTGTCTGGTCTTGGAGCATGGGCATACACCCACTTCCCTTGCCCTTCCCACCCGCCCTACTGGCTGCCGTATGAGTGAGGCCATCCCTTATCCTCCATCACTGTGATGGCTCCACTCAGCCAGGCTGCAATGCAGCGGTGCAGCTGCACTCAGAGACCAAAGTCACAGCCAGCTCCACAAAAGGGGGGCCCTGTCTTCCTTTGGGGGGCCCAGGCTTCACTCCTGAGTCCTTCTCCTTGTCTTTGCAGTCTGCAGGCTAGTCTGTCTTAGACTCTGGCAGCCTGAGTCACTTTCCAGCTTTTTGGCCCCAGTGAACTCAGCCCCTTCCCCAGCAGCCTCCACTTTGGTGTTCCTGTCCTGGTCTTCCCCATAATGGACATATTGTAGGGAAAAGAGCCCCTAGAGGGACTGACTCTGTGACCTTGGTCACATCTGTCCTGTGGACTGAAGGTCAAGATGAAACAAGACCGGCCGTGAGGTGAAGCTATGTGATGGGCACATGACGGTTCATTATATTAGTCTATTACTTCTACAGTGAATCCCTGGGTGGTGCAGTGGTTAATGCCCTTGGCTGCCAACCAAAAGATTGGCAGTTCAAGTCCACCCAGAGGTACCCTGGAAGAAAGGCCTGGCGATCTACTTCTGAAATATCAGCCATTGAAAACCCTATGGAGCACACTTCTACTCTGACACACTTGGGGTTGCCATGAGTAGGAATTGACTCAATAAACCCAACCCAATAGCAACTGTAAAAAAAAAGAATTACTGCAATTTGAAAACTTTCATAAAAATGTTAAAAAAATAATACTGAGCCTATCATTTACTAGCTTGGGAAGCTCAGTCTCTTTGGACCTCAGTTTCCACATTTGTAAATGAAGAAAAATAGTATCATTTAATCCTTACAGGTGTGAGGGTTAACTGGTACAATCCACACATATCCCTGAGAATAGTTTCTGCACATACAGGCTGGTTATTGCTATTGCTATTATTTTCATACCCCAGCCCCATCTTCCCAGTGCTGCACCACGCCATCACCATCTGGCTAAGCTGCCCTGCCTTTATTCATGAGGTTCTGCTCTCCAGATTGCCCTCTCCACCCTCTTTCCTGGGCGAATCCCTCATCCATCACGCTCCAGCTAAATGTCACCTCCTTTCTGTGGCCTCCTTTCTTGGCTTGCCTGGGAAGGAAGGATTTATGGCTTACCCCTCCCTGCTCTGACTACGCAGGGGCCAGACACACCTCAGTTACAGCACTTGTCACGCTGTATTACGTTCGTGTTTGCTGTGTGCCTGTCTCTTCACTATATGGTCAGCCGGGGCCTGGTGCTGAACCAGTCCTGAAGAACAATGTTTGAACCACGACTTTGGGGTACTTGGTGGTTCTGAGTCAGCTCTTCAAGCTGACTTCCCTGGGGAAGAAAGGAGGCTCAAGAGCAAGATGGGGAGAAGGACTGGTATGGGCTCATTCACACTGACTGGACGCTTTTTATGCACATGGACTGTGTTGGGTACCCTAAGTACAGTCATATTTAATACAACCAAAAGTTGTGGCATTATCCTCATTTTATATCTGTGGAAATTGAGGCTCAGAGACAAGCTGCTTGTCTGAATTCAACCTTGACATTGTGCCTTCAATTCCAGTACCTACCACCAGGGGCGATAGTGCCTGTTAGGGTATCAAGGCATGGCTAACAGATGACTGAGCACAAGGTTCATTCAGATATACAAACAGTGGTGTCCCCTGCCAATCACTGACTTGGCGGCATAGACATGTTTTCCATGCACTCATTAAATCATTTATCCCTCCCTCCCTCCCTCCCTCCCTCCCTCCCTCCCTCCCTCCCTCCATCCACCTACCCATCCATCCATCCATCCATCCATCCATCCATCCATCCATCCATCCATCCATCCATCCACCCACCCATCCACCCACCTACCCATCCGTCCATTCGTCCATCCATCCACCCACCCTCCCACCCCCCCACCCATCCATCCATCCACCCACCCTCCCACCCATCCATCCATCTATCCACCCACCCACCCATCCACTCATCTATCCATCCATTTAACAAACGTTTATTGAGTAACTCCTATGTGCCAGCGCCATGCTAGTCACTGGGGGAAAACAATGAAGAAGTAAACCAACCATAGTCCCTGATCTGAGACAAATGTTAATCAAATAAACCCAAAAATGAAGTCTACAATTACAAACCATGACAAGTGCTACAAAGTATAGGAAGAGTACATAACAGAGGACCTGACCCAGCCTGGAAGGTTCGTGGAGGGCTTATTGGAAGAAGTGATATTGCTGAACCCTGAGTGATGGGTAGGCCTTAACCAAGGAGAGGTAACAGCACATGCAAAGGCCTTGAGGTTGGAAGGGACATAACACGCTCCCAGAACTGTGGGAGTCCAGTGTGGCTACAGTGAGTCAAGATAAGGCTGGAGGGGAGGCAGGAGCTCATTATGGAAGATCTTGGAGGCCACGGTGAGGAATTTGGATTATTTTCCTAAAAGCAATGGGAGGCCATCAATTGGTGAGTTTTAAGCAAAAAACATTAACCTTGTGATATATCATCCATGCATTCAATGCCAAATATTCACTCAGCACCCTTTTGTTAGGGCTGTTTTAGCTTCTGGGGCTGCAGTGAACAAGACAGACATGGTCCCTGCCCTGCCGAGCCTACGTTCTAGTTGGAGGAGCTTGTCATCCTAAAACACAAGAGTGGATGTAGAAGAGCGAGCAGTTAGGAAGTTACTGTGTGTTTTAGGTGTGAGATAATAGTGCTAGTGGAGGCAGAGAGACATCGACAGATTTGAGAAATGGGAGGCTGGCCCTGGTTCAGCCTCAAATTCCCCAGCAAGAGCAGGGGAGAGAAGGGGAGATGTTTGTCTCTCAGGGTTGCTGTCTTTGGCCATGGAGCCGTATGTTCTGAAGGCTCTGGTCCCTGCCACTCCTCCATCCCATCATCCCTGAACTTCCCAAGCTGCCTCCTGGGCAGCAGCTGCCTCAGCTGGGGAAGCCTCTGGCCACCCCAGGCCCCCATCCCACCCTTCTAGGTGGGCTGGACGCCCGGCACCGCATCCATCCATCTGGCCTGACATAGATCAGTGTCAATTCCTGGCTGCAGAAGCAATATTTATAAATCACATTTCCAAACTGGCTACAAATTTGTACAAAGAAACAGATGGATTGGGGTAGCCGTTTGTCATCCAGGATATTTATATGGTGAGGAGGAGGGGCTTGGCACGTTGCAGGAAGAGACTAGGGGACTAGAGGGGGGCCTTCCTTGGCTGCTCTGACCTTAGGCATGCTGCTGCCAACCTTACCAGGTGGTCACGTTAGAGGAGAGCTCTGGCGGCCCCTGGACAAATAGAGTCAGTTGGGACAGAGACTCAGGCCCCTTGGGGTGGAACGGCTCATGAAATTGGCCAGGTCCAGCCAGGGCTATCTATGTCTCCTGGGGCCAGCTCAGAACACCACTGGCATGATGAGCAGGTAACTTGCCATACTGGTTGTTAAAATATTAAGATACTTCCAAAAAGGTTTAAATAGCTGCTACTCTGAGCCTCCCAAATGTCCCCCTGTTGCCTCAGCCTTTCCCCCATCCCATACTCCCTCGGCCTTGCCACAACCAAACAACTGAAGGGTTAATGCCTGGCACAGCAGGGGCCCCAGGAATCTGCTAATGGGTATGGTCAGCATCCTTTCTGATTGGTTATCTGAGCTGCACTGGTTGTTAAATATTTTTAGTATGACTCCTGGGAATACAGATGGACCAGGCTTCAGAGACCACTGAAGGCCTCTACCTTTAGGGGGTATAAAGCTCCTGAGAGTGACCCCAGGCCCTTCCAGGGCCAGAAGGAAGCAGTGTGCTCTAGCCCCATAGTCTCTCTGACTGTATCTTCCAGTTCTGTGGCTCACTCCTCCAGCCATGCCAGCCTCCTTCTCTTCCTTGAACATCCCAGGTCTGCTCCTGCCTCAGGGCCTTTGCACCTGCAGTTTCTTCCACCTGGATTGTCTTTTGTCCAGTAATGTGCACTGCTCGCTCTCTCATTTCCTTCAGATTCCTAGTCAGCTATTGCTTTCCCCAGAGAGGCCTTCCCAGACCGCCCTATTTAAAAGAGCCTCCCCCTCCCATCACGTTTTATTATTTTACTCTGATTTATTTTTTCATTTAACAAATTTTTACTGAACATCTACTACTACTAGGCACCCTGGGTCTAGCAGTGAACGAAGTAAGTCCAGACTCTTGTGTAGATTGGGTTACTTCCCCCCACAGCCACATATCATCCCCAACATCTTATTTATCTGTTTAATTTCTATCTCCCCTCACTAGAATGTAAACTGCACGAGGGTAGGGACTTTGTCTTATTTGCCACTGTATTTTCAGGGCTCAGAACAGTGCCTGGCACATAATGGAGGCTCAATAAATATTTGCTGAATGAAGGAATTGATATGTTCTAAGCATGACAATATACATTGGTAGCCTTCATCTCACTGGGGCCAACTAACCCCCTGAGGTGTCATCAGCCCATTTTACAGATGATGAAATTGAGGCTTGAGTGACACGGGCACACGCATAGAGAGCCGTCAACTTAGCCTCGACTTGCACTCGGGTTCCTGACTCCCTGTCCATTTGCTTACCCTGCCCCTGCCCCCTTGCAATCTATTCCTTGAAAGGCTCAAATATCAACTTCTTGGGGAATTTTTTGGGGATATCTCACAATGGAATCAGCTGAGGCTGGTGCAGCGGGGTGGCGGGGGGCGGGGGACAGTTTGCTTTCAAGGTAGTGAGCTAAGTAAGGCAGGAAGAGCACGGGGTCTGAGACAGGTATGGGTTTGAATTCCAGCCCCACTACTGACTCCCTATGTGATCCTGGCCAGGTCCCTTATTCTCTTACAGCCTCAGTTTCATTGCCTGCAAAATGGCGAAAGGGATAAGACTACCACCCTCCACAGTGGGAGTGAGGATGCAAAGAGAAATGTGAGTGGAGAAAGTGCTTTTTCAGCTGAAGGGTGGGGAGTGTGCGCATGTTCACTTAGAACTAGGGATTCTCCCCAGCCCAGGCAGGGCTCCAGGCCCAGCCACTCCTCAGGCATGCCCTTTGCTGATGTTATGGTCCACCATTCTCTATCCTTGGGTTGCTCTCTCCACTCTGCCAACCCACACTCTGCCTGTTCTTCATAGTTTGATCAGTGTGCTGAGTAACAGCTCCAGCTTGGCCTGGGCTTTCTGTGTGGTCATAGACCCAACATTGGCCCTCTGGGTGCCTCAGTCTCTCCATCTAGAATATGGGAGGGAGCAGGGAGGACAGGCCCCTCCTTTGATGCATCCTAGGATCTGGTGGTTCAGAGGTAACTCACCTTGGATGTCGAGCAGAGAGAAGTGAGGGTTGCTGGGAGCCTCAGGCACTAGGCGGAAATAGAAGTGGTGGCCGCCCTGGGGCTCATCTCTGTCCACCACGCTGATGGTTTGGATGAGCTGAAAGGTGATGGGGGGGGGGGCAGGAGGCTAAGCCCACTCTGGCCTGGGTAGAGGGCACCTTTGGGCCAGTCCTGGCAGCACTCCCCAGCCCCCAGCCCCTCAATTGTACCTGGCCTGGCTTGGCATCTTCACACACGGCTGCCTCGTAGGGTGTGGCCAGCTCTGGGGGATTGTCGTTTACATCCAAAATTCGGATCCTTAGGGATGCCCGGGATAGCTGGGCATGATTGTCTGCAGGCAAAAGACAGGAGCAGGATGAGTAGCATCAAGTGCGAAGCCTACACAACCCCCCATCTGCTACTTGAGCAAGATTAAGCAGACGAGTCACACTGAGAGATTGCTGGGTTGACCAAGTTGGTGATAGGAGCAGGATAGGGGACATCTGAGCACAAGTGGGTAATTATCACCATGACCCTCACCACTATTATCAACATTCGTCACCACCACCATCCTCCCATCATCGCCATCATCATCGATCACCATCACCGATACCATCACTGATACATCACCACGACCATCACTGTCACTATCACCACCATTACCACTGGCACTGTCTTAGTCATCTAGTGCCGCTATAACAGAAATACCACAAGTGGATGGCTTTAACAAACAAAGAGAAGTGTATTCTCTCATAGTCCAGTAAGTTACATGTCCAAATTCAGGACGTCAACTCTAGGGGAAGGCTTTCTCTTTCTGTTGGCTCGGGAGTAAGGTCCTTGTGACGCGTCAGTCTTCCCTTGATCTGGGAGCATCTCAGCACAGGAACCTCAGGTCCAAAGGACACGTTCTGCTCCTGGCACTGCTTTCTTGGTGGTATGAGGTCCCCATGTCTCTCTGCTCGCTTCTCTGTCTTATATCTCAAAAGAGATTGGCTTAAGAAGCTACCTAATCTTGTAGACCTCATCAATATAACTGCCACTAATCCATCTTATTACATCATAGTGATTGGATTTACAACATATAGGGAAATCACATCAGAAGATAAAATGGTAGACAGTCATACAAGGAAATCATGACATAGCCAAGGTGACAGATATTTTTTGGGGACACAATTCAATTCATGACAGGCACCATTAGCATCATCACCACAAATTTCATCTCCATAATCACCAGTACCGTCCCATCACCACTATTAGTATCATCACCCCCATCTCCACCATTATGACCTCTTCTCTACCACCACAATCACCATTACTGCCATTAAACCATTACCACCATCGCCATCTCCACTACTATAACTATCAGTACCACCATTATCACCTCTGTTATCACCAGTATCATTAAAATTAACACCACTACCTCCACTGCCATATGTACTAGTTCCACCCTCATCATCCCTACCACCATCACAAACACTAAGACCATCACTGTCACCACCACCATCGGCATCAACCACCGTCACCAGTACCATCAGCAGCACCATCACCACAATCACCATCACCACCACTGCTACCGTCACCCCACGATAATCACCATCACACCACCCCAACAGCAACAGCATCACCACCATTGCCATCTCCATCCCCATCACCATAGACTGCACAGACCGCACCTGGAGTATCCATATCCAATATTTCAGGTATCCTTGCAGAACTAAAACATGGGAATGTTTTAAAAATTGGCCTTCAGTCCACACATCTTGCAGCTGAAGCTCAAAACCTCTGCCATTTTAAAACCAGACAAATCCTCTGGGGTGGGTGATGGCCAGAGCCCTCAGAAAAACTGTGAAGTCCCGGCCCCATCAACTGTAATCTCACTGAGGTCAAGGTCCCTGTCTTATTTATCCCTGGAATCCCAGCATTGTGGGGTATGGCACAGAGTAAGTTCTAATACATGTCTTGAATGAATGAATGAAGCCTAGAAAGACTGAGAACTGAAGGAGGCTTGAATTCGAGGCGTGGCTCTGTCCCTGACCCATTGTTCGATCTTGGGTAGGACCCTTCCCTCCCTGGTATCGGTTTCCACACCTGAAAAATGAACAGAGCATAGTGACTCTGCCACTTATTAGCTGTGTGGTCTGCCTCTCATTTTTCTCACCTGCAAAATGGGGCTAAGAGGATAAAAAAAAAAAGAGGATAGATTTAGTTAATATCTATAAAACACTTAACGACTGTGGGTACAACACATAGTCAGGGCTATATAAGTATTTGTTAAATAAACAGATGTCCTCAAAGGGACCTTTCAGCTATGACATTAAATGACTGAAGGGTATTGGCATACTTCATCCCAGCCTGCCTTCTCTGAGCAGCACACTGAACACTGGCTTTTTCTAGAACCTAAGAGAACCTTGCTGGTACCCAGTTGTCAGCTATCTTAACCAAGTATTCATCGCTGACATGTCCCAGGTGCCAGCGACCTCAGGCACATCCCCTGGGAGAAGAAACTGGACCCCACTTCCCAGCAGAGGTACTGATGGCTGGATCTTCGGCCTGGCTGGCAGAGAGCTATGCCGAGGTCAGGCTGGAAGCTTCCAGGCAGCCAGTGAAGTGAGTTTTGGGAGGAGCAAGGTAGGCGCCTGCCTCTTTCTCTGAACCCAGGGGTCCGCTGGATGCCTACGGCAGCTGTGTGTGTGTGTTGATAAAGTCAGAAATGGAGGTTGAGAGGCAGGTGCAGCCCCCTCCTGGGGGCCGCGGAAAAGAGGCAGGGTGAGTCATTAATCGACTCAGACCCCAACCCCCCTCTGGAGCGCCCCTTAGCCAGGGCACCTTATCTTCTCGGTTAACCCAGATCTGCTGCCTCAGTGATTAGAGGGGGGCTCTTCCGGGGGCGAGCGATGGGAGTCGTGACTGGGAATGCTGGGTGAGCCGTTATTTTTGAGAGCGCGCTGCCAGAGAACTTAAACAGACAGAGGGTGGGTGCTCCTGCAGCCAGAAACAGGCGCCTTCCTCCTCTCTGAGGTAGAGGGAGGGGAGGGGAGTGGCAGGGTCTGACCGTCCTTCCCGGGCAGCCTCTCCTGCAGGGGGGCAGGGCAGAGGGGCTGGAGGGGGAGAGAGGGCCAAGTGGTCCATGCGGAAGGGAGACCTCAGAGCAGGACTGGCCTCTCCAGTGGACAATCACCCTGCTGGAGGGCTGGTCACTGCTGGAGGAACCTCCATGATTGCACCACGCCTTTGGGTTATGCTGGGCCCTCTCCAGTCTCCTCTTTTAAAATGTCACAGTTCACCTTTTGGGGAAATCCTGAGATTTCAGTGTGAGTGAGGGTCTCAGGCCTGAGGGATGGGGCAGCTGAGTGAGCACTGAAGAGGGTGTGTGTCCACATTGTCACAGCTGCCACCTGTAGAGCTTATCGATGGACCCCTGGATTTGGGGCTGGACTAGAATCCCCAGAGCTGGGGGCTGGCCCCAGTCAGCACCCAGTGTCGGTGTGATCCCAACCGTGGTTCTCTGGCCTGGCTGCACACCAGAACCACCCGGGAAGCCTTTGGAAATTACCAATAGATGCTCAAGTCCCAGTCATTGATGGTTTTCAAAGCTCCCCAGGTGAATCTAATGTGTACCATGCGGGCTGCCAACCTCTGCTCTAGAGTCCAACCTGATGTCTCGTCTCCTGATCACAGTATCACTTGTAATAATTGATCCAAATCATTCATAATTTTATCACCTTAAATGTTTCTAGTATAAAACGGGGATCCATCAATTGATTAATCTGGACCTCTTTGTAGGACTTTCCAATTTATAACAAACTTTCATACCTAGGACATCTTCTTTGTGAAGGAGATTTGTTATGTAATCCCATTTTGTAGATGAGAAAACTGAGGCACAGAGAGGGGCAGGACCTTGCCAAAAGCCACAAGGCAGGTCAGGGGCAGAGCTAGGACTAGGCCCAGTGCTCATGGTGCAGATATACCGTAAATGGGCCTTCTTGCTGCCTTGCTTTTTGTCCAGCTGGCGGCAGCTGTTGCTCAGACCCAGGCCCGAGCTGACTTCACCCACTGCTTTTCAGCAGGTGCCGCCTCCAGGGGCTGGGTCCCTACAGGGCCCCACCCCTCTCTTGGCATCTCGGTTCAGCTGACTGACATGCAAATTAGTTTAATTATTTCTTCTTCTAAAATAAATTATATTTTGCAGTAGCTGCAATATGTTGTGTCAGGCAAAATTACATTCAATATTTTTAAACTAATTGATGCAGCCTTGAGGAAGGCTGATTGACAGCCCAGAGCTGAGCAGGCCTGTAGCCTTAGCCGATTCCTAAATTAAAATTAAACGTGCTTCAGCCTGGTGCTTCCTAGCTACCTCATCATCTATCCGGGGCATTGGCAGGGGAAGCCCTAGGATTCAAGGGGCCTTGGGAGGCTGGGCGGCCCAACAGCCCAATGTGGGCCTCAGAAGAGGCTGGATTTGGAGCAGGAGAATTGCTGTGCAAAGTGGGCAGGTTGCTTACCTCGGGTCTCAGAGTCCCTTCTGGGAAGCCGACAGGGGACTGGACTGAACGATTTGAAACTGAGTCTCTGGCTTTTGCTGACAATTATGAATTGAATGACTTCTGTGTACCAAGGACACAGCGGTGAACAAGACCAACATGGTGTGTCTAATGGCAGGGACAGACATTACACTGATAAGAGTTGAGACAAAAAGCACAGGAGCTGTGAGTGTGTGAAGCAGGGGTGTCCTAGGGTGCAGGGATGCTTCCCCTGGAGTACTTGACATTTGGGCTGAGATCTGACCAGCAGATAGTCAGGTGAAGGGGATGGGGAGGGAGAGTGATGCAGGGAGTGGAAACAGCATGTGCAAAGGCCCTGGGGTGGGAGGGAAAACTGTAGATAATGAGACCCTGGGTCCCTTCCAAAGAGGACCCCAGCCCCTGGGAGAGCTACTCACTTAACCAGTGGCATCTGGGCCCAACTGGGCTTGGGGGACTTGGGGCCATTGATAAGAGGAGGTGGGGACTGACTTGCTGGCCCTGTCAGGGTTCTCCTGGCAACGTGATCCTTCCCAGAAGGCCACCAGGGAGCACACATACAGCATTTACCATGGATCAGGGTCTGTGCTGCCCCATTTTATCCCATCAGCCATTGTGGGAAGGAGGGACTATTATTTTCACTGATTTACTGAAGAGGAAACCAGCTCAGAGATACAAAGTGACTTACCCAAGGTCTCAAAAGGAACGATTGATGAAGCAGGGACTCAAACCTGGATCTGATTACAAAGGGGGGAGTTTCTAACCACCAGATGGTACTGCCTTTCTTACAGTCTTTAGCTATCGGAATTCTCCTTGCCTTCAAGATCCTAGACAAAAGCCTCTGCCTCTTCCAGGAAGCTTTCCTTGACTGCCCTCAGCCCTGGGCAATCAAAGTGTAAGCCTTCATTCATGACCAGGAGGCCCTATGCTATCTGCCTTCTGTTGCCTCCTCATCCTCACCTCTCTGCCCTCTGCCTCTCTTTCACTCTGCTCCAAGCTCACTCCTTTACCTCCTTCAGGTCTTTGCCCAGGTGTCTTCTTCTCTGAGAGACTTCCCTGACAGTTTTATTTAAATTTGTCCCTTCTCTGTTTTCTTTCTTTCCATAGTACTTATCCAACATCTTTTATTTTTACTTATTTAACTTGCTCATCATCCATCTCCCCCACTAGAATGTAAGCCCACAACCCCATCTGTCAGTTTGTTCTAATGTGGTGGTTTGCATATTGCTGTGATGTCACTGGTATTTCAAATACCAGCAGGGTCACCCATGGTGGACGGGTTCAGTGGAGCTTCCAGACTAAGACAGACTAGGAAGAAAGACCTGGCAATCTATCACCAAAAATAAGCCAATGAAAACCTTATGAATCACAACAGAATACTGTCTGATACAGTGCTGGAAGATGAGCCTCCCTAGGTTGAAAGGCACTTAAAATACACAGCGGCCGCAACAATGAACTTGACCATACCAACGATCATGAAATGCTGCAGGACCAAGTAATGTTTCATTTTGTAGTACATGGGGTTGCCATGAGTTGGAGCTGACTCAACAGCAACGAATAATGATAGAATATAAGCAGACATTTTGTTCTATTTTTTTTGCTGCTGTACCCCCAGCATCTATGTTCATGGCATATAAACCAAAAAGACCAAATCCATCGTCCTCCAGTCAACTGCGACCCCACGTGTTACAGAGTAGAACTGGTCTGCAGGGTGTGTAATCTTCACAGAAGCAGATTGCCAGGCCTTTCTTTCAAGGTCCCACTGGTTGGGTTCCAACTGCCAATCTTTAGGTTAGTGGATGAGTGCAAACCCTTTGTGCCACCTGGCACCAAATGCATGGCACATAGTAGGTGGCTTACCAAATGTCTGTGGAATGAATAGATTTACCCTATTTTTCCAAAAATAATGCACCCCTTCTATATTTGTTTGCCAACCGAGCCCTCCCCCTGCGAGGTATTTTCATAAGCGCAACTACGCCAATTTATTTTTACAGGTTGTAAAAAAAAATTAGCATAGTGTGCTTATGAAAATACCTCCTGGGGGAAGGGAAGAGCGAGGTTGGCAAACAAACGTAGAAGGTAAGTTATTGCGTAAAAACACAATAAGTCCCTGTGGCATCCCTGATATCCCCGATCTCTAAGAGGGATGGTTGGGAGGTGACCAAGAGACCAAGACCTGCTTGGATGGAGTAATCCTGTGGGCTTGCACTTCCCTCCAGAAACCCTCCCTCTAAGGAGCAGTCTAGCTGTGTGACTCTCTTCCTATCTCTCTCCTGGGTCAAGGTTTTCTCATCAGTAAAACAAACGGAGTTGGACTCTGGGGTTCTCCTTCTCTGTCACAGAGAGGGAAGCGCAGACAGATGAAGTGAGGTTCCAAGAGTGGAAAGTGGAGAGAGAGACAGACAGAGAGAGACAGAGACAGACAGACACAGACTAGCTCAGAGGTCCTCCTAACCACCCTTGCAGTAGGGGTAGTGGTGTAGAGCAGAGCCCGGACCCTCTTTTCCACGGTCCCCCCAGGCCCTCCTCGTCTCCCAAAGGAATTAAATTGCATCCAAACACCAGGCTCTGATTTGAGCTGGCCAGCTGGGCAGGAAGATTTATCATCCCAATTACCAGCTCTCCAAGACAGGCAGGCAGGGTGGTGAGGAGGGGCTGGGGAGCAGGTGGGGGTCCTCCTGGGAGAGCGTATCAGGGCGGTCAGGAGTGGACTCCTTGCACTCACTGCCCCATCCCCACTCACCCAGTGGGAGCAGGAGCTTGAGCGCCCTTCTCCCTTGGGGACTTTGATGATCTGTTTGGCTTCTGTGTTGAAGCTAGAGGCTTTAGCCTTGTTGGGAGAAAGTTTAGTCCTCCAGGGTGTGGGCTGAAATCTGAGTAGGAAATAATCAGATGAAGGACTGGGAATGGAAAGAATGACCCAGTAGTGGGAGCACCATGTGCAAAGGTCCTGGGGTAGGAGGCGAGGCTGTAGATAATGAGACCCTGGATCCCTTCCAAGGAAGGCCCCAGCCTTGGCACAGGCACTCATCTGGCATCTGAACCAAACTGTGCTTGGGGGGCGAGAGCCCAGTGGGAAGGGAACTAGGGAATCTGGAATCACAGTGTCCCTGGGATTGAGGGTCCAGCTGTTTCCTAATGTCTGCTCCCCTGAGACTTCATAGATATCACAAAATCTTTGTTCCTGTTGGCATCTGTTAGACACTTAAGGTGGCAATGGACCCCAGCGGTAGCCCATAAGAGGACACCCAGGCCCAATTTACACACCTCTGGTGAGGGGGAGTTCACTGCCTCCCGAAGCAGCCCTTTCCCTGCAGACCTGTTACAAGCCTCTCCCCAGACTGCACCCACTCTGTCCCCCTGGAGCTTCCTCCTATCACCCTAGCCCTGCCCTGGCACCCCCAGCACATGCCTGATCCTGAGTCTTCCTGACAGTCTCCCATCTGTTCTCCCCTCCAGGCTCGTCCTTTCCTGCCCACGTCCACCCTGAACCCGACTGAATGCTGGGATCTCACATCCAGTCACGTCACTCCCCTGCTCAAAGCCCTGTACTGGCTCCCTGTTGCCTCCAGGAGATGGTTACCTCCTCAAAGGACACCCAAGGCCCTCCTTGGCTGGGATTGGCCATTCTTGGGCCCCAGCCTCCAGCCACCCTGAGTTTCTCCGTCTTCAGAATGGGCAGTAGGCTGCCAAGCCTCCAGGCCTTTGCACACAGCAGTCTTCCTGTCTGGCGTGCCCGAACCCCACTCTGGGCCTCCTCAGCCTTTGAGACCTGACTTAGATGTCACCTTGTCTGGGAAGGGTTTCCCATGCCTCACAGTGTCTCCCTCTCTGAGTCCCCACAGATTTTACTCTGTGTCATCCCTGACTGCTGACGTGCCCGCTCCTGTCCAACTGTGAGGCCCATGGGTCAGTGGCCTAGCCTGGTTCATCATCAGGTCCCAGGGACCAGCCCAGGCTGGGTGGGTGACAAGGACCCTCAGAAAACACTGGCTGACAGCAAACATGGAGGGGGGTCCTGGAGGAAATAGAGTACTGTCTGTCACTCACACCCCATTGTAGCCCCTCACTCCCCATCCTTGCTCCTCCTCTACCCTCCTCAGACCTTCTCTAGTGTCCTTCTAAGGAGCACTGGACTGAGAGCCAAAGAGCCTCATCGGTGGGCTTTGGCAAATTGCTTCCCTTCCTTGGGCCACAGCGTTCCCAGCTATGAAATGGGGGTGGAGTTGGGAGTGGCTGGAGATGTCATCTCTGACATCCCCTCTCCCTTCAGACTCTTTCTCTGGCATGTAATCTCACCTACTGTGTATCAGGCACCCTGCTAGGCACTTTGCATAACTTCTAATCCATGAGTTGTTCTATAATAAAGCATGCAACACGATGTCTGGCACAGTGTAAGCTCTGAATACAACATATAGAAGCTGTTAGCAGTGGGGGTTCAGTGGTACAATTCTCACTTCTCATGGGGGAGGCCTCGGTTCAATTCCTGGCCAAGGCACCTCACCCGCAGCCACCTCCCATCTATCAGTGGAGGCTTGCGCGTTGCTATGATGCTGAACAGGTTATAGCTGAGCGTCTAGACTAAGGTAGACTAGGAAGAAAGGCCTGGTGATATATTTCCGAAAATCAGCTAATGAAAACCCTGTGGATCATAACGGTCCAATCTGCAACCGATCAGGAGGATGGCGCAGGACCAGGCAGCGTTTCGTTCCCTTGGGCATGCAGTCACCATGAGTTTGGGGCTGACTAGATAGCAGCTAACAACAACCATCATTATTAACAGTGATTATCCAACAGCCATCCAATAAGATAGGCGTTATTGTCACCATTTTATAGATGAGAAAACTAAGGCAACTGGAGGGGGAGTGGCCTATTCGAGATGACACAGCGGGAACCGCGCAGCTAGAGCCAGTTCTTTCCTATCCGCTGTCCTAGCTGGGTGGGCAAGCCCACTAGTTCATCCTTCCAGCAAATATTTACCACACGCCTACTATGGGCTAGGCCTGGTGTGGGTGCTGCGGATACAGACCAGCCCTGCCCTCATGGAATGTACAGTTTCCTGGGGGAGGGAGATATTAACCCAGCACGCACACAGATGAATATCTAAACCACGAAGCATGCTCTGTGGCCTGAAAGAAAAATGCAGTGTTGGGAGACGTGACTTGGCCTGGGGTGACCCGCATGGGAAGCTTCCAGCTCATCTGGTTAACCCTTTGCTGCCCCAGACAGCTAGCTATTCCCCTTCCAGACCTGCATGGGGCCTGAGGACCCAGGAGGAGGGAGCTGGATGCAGCACCCAAGACCCTGCCCCCAGAGTTGGCTTTCCAAGTCCCTCTGTCTCTTTCAAGACTGTCCCTTTACAACTGCCCTTTCCACCAAAGGATTCAGACACAAATTGTACTTTAAATTCAATATCGGTCATTAATATTTCATGATTACAAAACGTTAAAGATAATGTCAGTGGAAGGAGCGTCTGCATGGGCAGAATGGATGACTCAGAAGTTAGGCAAGAGGGGAGCTGGCATACTAAGTGGCTCCGGGAGTCTTTGAGGTAATCCAGTATGACAGGCGGCTGGCTCCCGGCTGAGCACAACATTCTCCGAGGGGCTTGCAGCACTCCGTGGCTGTGTATAAATATTTCCCCTCTGATTCTTGTCACCTCATGTTTGTTATGCCCAGGAGCAGGTGGGGCCACCATGAACCCGCAAATATCCCTTCTGTTTCTGAGGATACCAAGTGGATGCTTTGGCAGGAGGCTAAATGTGGAGGGACCCATTGGCACTAAACTTTGGGCTCTGGTGAGGACTCGGAGGTGGGAGGTCCAAGATCAAGACCTGGACCTGCATTGACTTGCTCTGTGACCTTGGGGATACCACTCTTCCTCCCTGATCCTCTGTTTCCTCATCTTTAAAATGGGAATGATAATTTTGTACTTGCCTCATGGAGATGGTGAGAAGGTGGAGTGGGTGGATATAGCTCCTGGTTTTGTGCAAGAACCAAGGATATGTGTTTGAGGGGCATCTGGGAAAGTGCTGGGCTCTGGAGCAGACAGGCTGGGGCTGAATCCATGAGAGTCTGGACAAATGACCTCACCTCTCCGATTCTCAGTTTCCTCATCTGAACGTTGGGGATAATACTGGAATCAATACCCCTTAGGGATGATGTGAAGATTCAGTGAGCTCATCACTGTAAAGTGCCTGGTACACAGTCAGTGCTTAACATATGTCAAAAGCAATACCAAAACCAAAAACCAAATCCAGTGCCACCGACTCGATTCCAACTCATAGCGACCCTATAGGACAGAGTAGAACTGCCCCGTAGAGTTTCCAAGGAGCGCCTTGCGGATTCGAACTGCCAACCCTTTGGTTAGCAGCCATAGCACTTAACCACTACGCCACCAGGTTTCCGTCAAAAGCAATATATCCCTTTAATTGAGCACTTAGCTAAGTACCAGCCTAAGGGCTTTCCATGCACTCTCCCATTTAATTCTCCCACCAGAACTGCAAGTAGGGCCCATTCATTTTCCCATTGACTAATATCCCAGGTGGAGTTTGGGTAGGGGTCCTGGGTCACAATCCAGAGGAGGGGTCTCTATGCCAGTGCCCAGTCTTCTCCTTTCAGAGACTCATCATCTTCCCCATGGCCAGGCGCTGGGAACTGGTGTAGGACTTGGAGAGCAGAGAGTGCAGGAAAATGGAGGCCATGCAGCAAAGCCCTTGTCATGGTTGAATTGTGTGCCCCCGCCCCCAAAAGATAGGTTGAACTCCTAACCCCTGGTTCCTGTGAACGCAATCTTGTTTGGAAATAGTGTCTTTGAAAATGTTATCAGTTAACCTGAGGCTGTGCTGAAATAGACCAAACCAAAACCCAAACCCACTGCCATCAAGTCAATTCCAACTCATAGCGAACCTATAGGACAGAGTAAAACTTCCCCATAGCGTTTCCAAGAAGCGGCTGGTGGATTTGAACTGAACTGCCGAGCTTTTTGGTTTGCAGCCAAGCTCTTAACCACTGCGCCACCAGGGCTCCCTAATCCAATATGACCGATGTCCTTATAAAGGAGGAGACGAGACACAACTAGACAGAGACACGGAGGGAAGACAGACATGTGAAGAAGGAGTCAGAGATTGGAGGGATACACCTACAAGCCAAGGAACGTCAAGGATATGGGAACCACTAGAAGCTGGGAAAAGACAAGGAACCTTCAGAGAGAATACGGCCCTGCTGACACCTTAATTTCAGACTTCTACCCTCCAGAACTGTGAGACAATAAATTCCTGTTGTTTGAAGCCCCCCATTTTGTGGTACATTGTTATGGCAGCCCTAGGAAGCTAATACAGCGGTGGAAGGAACCGGGCAGACGGGATCCAAATTCCAGCTCTGCCATTGTATGTCTCCTACCACTATAAGCCTTGATTTTCCCATCAGTAAAATGGGTAATGATCATGTTACGTCACCAAGTAGCTGTGAGGACTCCATGAAAGTGCCTGCTAGAAGACATCTAGCGCAGAATACGTATTAGGTAAAGACTGTAAAACGTTTGTAGGGGAGAGTCCGCCCTCCCGCATTCTTTCTCCTGTGAAATGGCAAACGCACCCCCCCTCAGTGCGGCAGACTTTATGTGCTACTCTAGCTGCATTGTGAAAGCAACTGACCGGGTAGAAGCACAATGCTTAACCCAAGAGGGGATGTGCTAATGGTGCAACGCCAGGTAGTGTGACAGGCTGGTGGGAGAGATGGATTCCTGGGCAGGGAGAGGAGGCATCTCTGCCCAGCAGCCAGGCCGGCCCTCCCTGGCTCCATTTGCAGGCCAGAGCCTCTGCTGCTGCCCAGGGAGCAGGTTTGGGGAGGCAAAGGTGGGGGGGTCTCTTCCCCCCGAGTCCAGCTGCCACTTCCTCTCCAGCCACCTTTGTTATCTCCCTTCCATGCGGTGGAGGAGTGGATTCAAAGGCCCCAGAGCAGCAGGCACTGAGGTCTGAGCCAGCTTTGTATTTTCTTTTAAACTGAAGTTGAAAGAGACAGAGGGAACTTCAGCCCAGGGACTTCCTCGGCCCAGAACGGGCCAGTGGGGCCTGAGAAGGTGGGAGGACACCAGTGGGGAAAGGAGGAGGCAGGCAGGCAGGAGGGCTGGCCAGAGGCAGGAGGGGCCTGGAGCCGAGGTGTGCAGAAGTGAGTTTGAACTTGGCCTGCCCATGGCTCTGAGAATTCCTGCAGTCATGGTTGCTTACCGCAGCTCCGTTGACTCCTGAGACCTCAAGAGCTGACAAGGTTGGGGAGCCTGGAGACCAGGTTGAGGCAGTGGCAGCAGTGGCCTCGGTTACGGAGGAGGCCTAGCAGGTAAAGATGAGCCTGGCACGGCCCCCCCTCCAACCCCGGTGCTCCAGGACTCCCTACGCCCTCAGCCTTACTGATCTGGTCCCCCATGTCTCAGGGCTCCCTCTTTCTGTCTCCCAGCTCATACTTCCCCCCAGCTGCACCTAACTGCCTGTGATCCACACATACAGCATTCCAGAAATGGGGGCTAAAACACCTTGGAGTCATTGTTGACAACTCTCACACCCACATCAGCCCATCAGCATGTCCTGTTGGCTCCATTTTTAGCCTGTGTCCCAAAGCCTACTGTGTCTGACATCCTCCATTGCTACCTCTTATCTCCTTGGCTCTGCGGCATCGAACTCCCAGATGAGCCCCCATGCCCCCTCTTGTTGTTGTTGTGTGCTGTAGAGTTGATTCTGATTCATAGCAACCCTATAAATTGGAGTACAACTGCCCCATAGGGTTTCTTAGGCTATAAATCATTACGGGAGCAGATCACCAGGTCTCCCTCTCCCCCTCCCCCCTCCACGGAGTACCTGGTGGGTTCAAAGTGCCAATCTTTTGGTTAGCAGCCGAGCACTTAACCATTGCACCAACAGGTCTCCTTCTCCCTCCCTTAGCCCCAGTCTATTCTCACGGCAGCAGCCGGAGGAATCCTAAGTCAGACACTACCCTTCTCAGCTCAAACCCCTCCAGTGGCCCCCAGCTCGCTTGGATGGAGTAAAGTGCCCCTCGCCAACCACACTGGCCTCCTTGCTGTTTCTCTAACACGCTAGGCAAACCTGCACCTCAGGGCCTTTGCCTGGAGTGCTTTTCTGGTTCCCT
The DNA here is from genome assembly GCF_030014295.1 of Loxodonta africana. NCBI lineage: Eukaryota > Metazoa > Chordata > Mammalia > Proboscidea > Elephantidae > Loxodonta > Loxodonta africana. The sequence goes on from NC_087365.1 coordinate 45,578,354, forward strand.
CATGTTACTTCAGACTCTGTTGAAATGTCTCCTTTTTAGAGCAGCCTTCTTGTAGGTGAAACAATGCCTCTCTTCCTCCCAATCACCTTTCCCTGTTTCTTCTTGGCATTTAACATAGCCTGACATATTATGTACATCCTTTCTCTTGATTTATTTGTTGATGGTGTATCTCTCCCCTGTGAGGACAGGAGCTTTCCCTGCCTTGTTCCTGATTGAATCCCCAGCCCCTAGGTCACATAGTTGTGTTCAATAAATGATGAAGGAAGAAAGCCCTGTCCCCTTGGCTCGGGAGCCCTCCTGGATCTTTGTTCACACCCGTCAGGTTTTATCCCTCTCTCTCCAGGATCCTGGCCCAGTTTCTTAATCTTTGCCCCACCCCAGCCCTTGGCCCCACCCCTCAGATGTGCTCCTCCCCCACATAGTTGCCCTGCTGGGGCACTGTCTCACCAGCCTCCATGGCCAGCACTGTGATGTTGTGCCAGCCGGCTGTCTCTCGGTCCAGTCCCTTGCCCGTCACGATGGCGCCCGTGTCCTCATCAATATCGAAGATCTGGTCCAAATCCGAGTTGCGATCAATGGCGTACCTGAGGGTGCAGGGAGGGGCTGATTGAAGGTGCCTCAGTGCCAGCTGGAGCCTGTGCTCATATCCCCCAGCCCATCCCAACAGAAGAGGGATGGGAAAGAATTTGGGTTTGCCTTTCAGCTGACTGGGTTCCTGCTGTGTGACACAGGCAACCCGCAGCCTTTCTGACCCTTAGTTTCCTCAGCCAAGAGATGGGCTAATAATTTGCACCCCACCGTTGTAAGGGTCAAAGACAGGTAAAGTGTCTGGTACAGGGTTAGCATGCACCGAATGTTCGATTCTTATCTTTCCGGAAGTGACCGAAGAATTGGGCTTGAAGGCAGAAAACCCATTGCCGTGGAGTTGATTCTGACTCATAGCGACCCTACCCCTACAGGACAGAGTAGAACTGCCCCATAGGGTTTCCAAGTCTGTAATCTTTATGGAAGCAGACTGCTACATCTATCTCCCTTGGTGCAGCTGGTAGGTTCAAACTACCAACCCCTTGGGTAGCAGCCAAGCACTTTAACCGCTGTGCCACCAGAGCTCCTTGAAGGCAGAGAAGGGGGCCGGAAATACATTCGGGCAGGGGGAACATAATGTGCAAAGGCTGGGGCAGTGAGAATTGTATGGTAAGGAGCCCCGGTGGTGCAACCGTTTAAACACATGGCTGCTAACCAGAAAGTTGGCAGTTCAAACCCACCCAGTGGCAAGGCTTTGCAGGAGAAAGATCTGGTGATCCGCTTGCATAAAGATTACAGCCAAGGGAACCCTACGGGGGCAATTCTACCCTATTACACTGGGTCACTACGAGTCGGAATCAACTGATGGCACCCAACAACAACGACATTCAGGCAATGGCCAATAGTGCGAAATGGGTAGAACTTGGACGTGGGGAGAGTTAGGAACCAGAACACGCAGGGCAGGTGTGGAATTCAGGAGTTTGATGTGTACTAGGGGGCCAAGGGGGAATTCTGAGCAGGTGAGAGGGGGTTGGTTCTGGGCTAGAAGGCCCTCACCGGCTGCCACAGTGTGGAAGCCCCAGAGCAGGGCCACAGGCAGGCGAGTGCCTGTGTGGAGGGGCTTGGGGGGAAATGGCCGCCGGCCCCACCCCGCCTGCGCAGCACGCGCCAGCTAATCTGCGGCCTTTCAGCTGTCCAGTGAAAAAACCCTTTGTTCCGCCTTCTTCCCGGGCCTTTGTGCAGCGGCTCCAGGCCTGAAAGGCCCGTGTCCAACACATGTCTCAGGCGGAGCGACCCAAAGAGGCCCCGCCAGCACTGGCAGCCGCTTTCCGGTGCTGATAATGCGGGAGGGGGCGCGGCCAGGCAGCGCAGCTGGACAAAGGCCTCGAATACCAGGCAAGGGCTCATTGTTAGGCAAGGACAAAGCAGCCTGGTGGGGCGGTGCTGTGCCCCAGTCACCAGCCCCTCCCACAGACAGTACAAGAGGGGCCTCTCCCCCATCTCCTGGAGAGGGAAGCTGAGGGGGGTGGTGAGGACACCAGAAACACTGCCAGCTGTGGCCCAAAGCCCTGAGAGGCCCCTTCAGTGGAGCCTTGGCTGCATTGCCAAACCTCTCTGGCCTCAGTTTCCTCATCTGTTGAATGGGGATAATGTCTCCCATTGGGAACACACAGATTATAGAGCAGACAGAGCTGGGTTCGAATTCTGGCTCTTGCCCTATTTTACTCATGTGACGTTGACTGAGTTACTTGGCCTCCTTAGCCTCCCTTTGCTTACCTGGAAAAGGTGATTAATATCCTTCTCATACTGTGGTGTGGGTTGTTGTTGTTGTTGTGTGCCACTGAGTCAATTCTGACTCCTAGCAACCCTACAGGACAGAGCAGAGCTGCCCCATAGGGTTTCTTAGGCTGTAAATCTTTACAGGAGCAGATCACCAGGTCATTTCTCTCGATGAATGGCTGGGTGGGTTCAAACCACCAACCTTTCAGTTAGCAGCCGAGTGCTTTAACCATTGCGCCACCAATTCCTGGGGCTGGGCATAGGTGACAGCCCTTATTCTTTGCTATTTGCTGTTGCAGGGGAGGTGAAGGCACTTGACAAACTGTAAAGGAGGTTGCACGTGAGTGCGGTGGCCTTATAAGCCAGTCTTGAGTCCCCGGTTTATCACTCCTTCCTGTCCCTACGCTGCTAAACCCACATCCTTCTTGCCCCTGGCCAGCGTGGGTCCTACTGACTTGGGTGAAAGAGTAAATGGAGGTCCAGACCCCAGATGATAATTCCACCCCCAGCCTACCACTTGACAGTTTGTAGACTGCTCTTCCCCAGCCATCCCCCCTTTCATTCTTTTATGTCCTCAGCATTACTTGAGTGCCTCCTTTGTAGCAGCTCTGATCTGGGCCCTAGGGATAAAGCCATGAAGGAGACAGACAAGGTCTCTAGCATCCTATGATGCTGGTGATCACTCCCATTTTGCAGATAAAGACACTGAGGCTCAGAGAGGGACTTGCCGAGCTCAGGGCTGCCAAGTACGATGGTGTAAGTTGTGTCCCTCATGGGAGTACTAGGCTGAGGGAAGAAGTGGGGGTGAAGTCCAGTCAGTGTTCTGGTTGCCAAGACACACGTCCTAGTTAAGGGAGTATCTTCCTAAAGGGGCACCGTTTTCTTATTTACACAAAGGTGCCATATGTGCTAGCGATGACCCTCCCCGAGGCTGCACAGGGACTCCGTGACAGACTTGGGATGTGCACCCAGATTTGGAGTGCTATACCCAGAGTTCTTTCTAACTTGGTGGACCTTCCAAAGCCTCAGCGTGTGGAGACTCAGTCCCCTTTGCCCTAGCCTGGTGCCGTCAGGATGTCTGGGCTCGAAGGACCAGACTCGGAGTCTCTGCTCTGCTGGAAAGACATTGGAGACCTCCTCCTGATTTTATAGATGGGAGAACAGAGTCCAACAGGGGCATGACACAGCCACGGGCTCCTGTTCCCAGGTCAGGGAGGGCAGGAGGCAAGGCTTACGGAAGGATGCTGACTGCCTTCTCCTTGCTTCTCCTCCCCTCTCTTCCTCCTCCCGGTTTTTCTCTTTTGTTCCCTAGTGGAGGAGAAGGGGTGGAGGGGGTGGGGGCTGGAATCTAAGCGGAGGCAGCTGTTCCCAAGGCCGTGGGGCGGGGGCTGCGGGGACCCACCATTAACCAGCTAAAGACTTGGGGCTGTGGGTCAGCATGGCTGGCTGAGCCCAGGTGTTTTGTTCCAGCTCAGGGAGCCAGCCAGGGAGCGGGGTGCATGGCAGGAGTGTGGCCCCGCAAACGAGTGTGGGGGGAACTTGTGCACCTCACATGTGGGTGCATGCATTGTGTGTCTCATCGTAGGTGGAAAAGTGTGTGTGTGTGTGACATGAATATGTGAGTGGTGTGCGTGCGTGCAAGCGCATGCCTGTGTGTGTGCATTGCAGCTGGAAGAGCCAAGGCTCAAGAGGCAGCTGCTCGGCATCGGATCTGGATCCAGGCCCCTGTTGACCCCAGGCAAGTCACTTCTACCTTTGAGCTTTAGTTTTCAGCAAAATGGAGATGATAATCCGACCTGGCAAGGCTGCTGGGGGGATTAAATGTATATAAAATGCCTGGCTGAGTTCCAGGAAAATGCTCCATGCATGGGAGCTGTGCTATTCTAATTATTACTCAGAAGTGTCTGGCAAGGGGTATGAAGGAGGCCCCTCAGCCCAGTGTGTGGTCTGCGTGCCTGGGGTGGGTGGCACCACGTGCAGACTTGGGGGCTGTCAGTGGGGGAGGAGGCCAGGAGGTGGCTGTGGGTCTAGAAGTTTCTGCTCAAATCTTGACATCCTGCTCCCCACCTAGTCAGCCAGGACCTAGAGGGCGGGAAGGGGAAACTGAGCACTCGTGGGCAGAAGAGTAAAGTGGGAGAGTATGGATGCGTGTCAGCTGGTGTGTGTATGCATGTGTGTGTTTGTGTACCTGGGAGCATGTGCCAAGGAGGTTTGGGAATAGTGGTTAAGAGTGCGGATCTGGTTAGTAATCTGGCTGTGTGACCTTGGGTGAATCACCTAGTGACTCTGTGCTTCAGTTTCCTCCTCCTGAAAATGGAGCTAATAATAATAATACCTACTTTACAGGGCAGCTGTGAGGATGACAAATGTCCACCAATGAAGGACACGCAATGTGGTAGATATGTTAGCTCTTATTTACTGAGCAACTTTGTCCAGGGCTTCACCTGCACCAGCTCCTCAAATCCTCCTAGGTACGGTTATCACCCGCATTTTATAGATGAGGAAACTGAGGCTCGGAGAAACCAGGTGTCTTGTCCTGGGTTACAAAGCTGGTAAGTGGCACAGCCAAGTTCCCAGCCTACATGGGTCCAGAGCCCAAGGTCAAGGAGCACCATTGTAAGCAGCCCAGCAAGGTGCAACTGCCGGAGTCCCAGTGTACCACGGCCACACAAAAGGCTGGGTCTGGCCAGTGGAGTCTGTTTTCAGGGCTGGGGGTGGGGCGGGGGGGAAAGGGGTGGACACTGCTTCTTGGCTTGGGTGCACGTGTGTTTTTTCGTACAGAAACATGTGCTTATATCATGCACACAGGCATAACCATGAAAGACTGCAGGCTCATGGGTGGGAGGGCTCATGGACATAACTGAGCCGGGGCTTGGAGATGCAGCCCCCAACCCAAGCTGCTAGTGGGAGGAAATCTCTTCCCCACCCCCCAAGGAAGGGGTTGAAGCTCCTCTTCCACTCCACCTTGTCTTCATCTCTCCCCCCGCCCCCCTTTTAAGAGGTGTGCTTGCTGGCTCCAATGCCCACACATAATGACTGGAACACTGCATGTGGCCAGTACTGGCTGCTGAATGAAGGGGAGAATCAGGCCTCCAGACCACCAAGGAAAATGCTAATGTCCTTTCTCTGAGGGCCTACTACTTGCCAAACACTAATCCTCCGCCTCACTCCCCAGCCCTGGGAGCAGTAAGCACAGAACCTGGTACATTGCAAGCATTTAATGGCTATTTTTTAAATAAGTGAATGAGGCGAGTATTATCATGATGCCCATCTTAGAGATGGGGAAACCAAGGCTTGGAGGGGATGCAGTGACTTGCCCAAAGTTCTGCAGCTGAGCTGGGATTTGAAGCCAGGTTTGTGTGATTGCAAAGTCCATGGACTTTTTGCTGCAGCCTGTTGTGGAGTGTTGGGGGGATCCTCTGGTCTAGCATAGGCTATTTTGCTTTTGATGTTCAAAGAAGACTCAGGCAGGGGCTGGGGCTGGAGGTGCATAGCTGGGCTGATAAATGGACAGTTTATATGTAAGACTGCCTAATCCAGAGACAGGCCCACCTGAGCACTCTCCTCCTTCCTTCTAGTCTTCCAAGTTTTCCCACTGCCTGCAGGGGAAACTCCTGGCATTCAAGGTCCTTCACAGCCCATCCTCATCTCCCACCACCCCTGATGTGAGCTCATCCAGCTGGTCCCCCTATCCCTGACCTTGTCCTCCTGGCTCCATGATTCTGTTCCTGCCCCCTGCCCCTCACCATCACTCCAACCTGGAGCGCCCTCTCCCCAGTTCAAGCCTCATCCCCTTTGTCCTCCCTCAGGGGCCACCTGGGGGAAGCCTCAGCCCCAAGTCCCCTCAGGCCTGATCTGTTATTGGATTAGTTCACTCAGGGCCCAGCCCTTCCCTGGGCCCATGTCTGACTCATGTCTGTGTCCCACACACAGGGGAGAGTACGGCACAGGTTTGTGTACCGCGCTAACCACAAGAGAGTAGGAAGCAGGGGTGAGCTGGCAGGAGGGCAGACTCAGGAAGCCGACAGGCATGGGTTAAATCCTAGTCCTTCCTCTTTCAAGCTGGATAACTTTGGGCAAGCTACTTCCCCTTTCTGATCCTTAGTATCTTCATCTGTAAAATGGGTATAACACTTCATAAAGGGTAAATGTAAAAATCTGAGGCACTTTATACTCTCCCCAGTGCAGGGCTCAGAAAAATCAGTCTAGACAGTCAGAGTGTATTTCCCAAGAGCCTACTGTGTCCCACAAACTGTGCTATGCAAGGTCTTATGAGGAACACCCAGCTTTCCAGGAACCACCAGGCTTGTTCCTGTCTCAGGACCCTTGCACTTGCTGTTTCTTCTCCTGGGATGCTGTTCCCTACGTCTTTGCATGGCTGCCTCTCTCTTCACCATTCTGATCTCAGCTTAATTGTCCCCTCCTAGACCATTGAATTGCAAGTAGCCTCCTGTGGCCCCAATTCCTCCTTATCCTGTTCCCCTGTTTTACTTTCTACATAACCTATGTCTGAAATTATCTGGTTTAACCATTTGTTGACTTGCAAATGGTCTGTATCTGCCCAGGGAAGGTAAACTCCATGTGGACAGGGACCTTATCACCGCTGTCCCCCTGTTGCCTGGGACAGTGCGGGTATGACTCAATGCAGAGTTGTTGATTGAGTCAGTAACCCTTAGAGCCTGGGAGCCAGGAGATATGCTGGATTCTGGGCAGCTCATGTGTCCTGCCAGGACCCCTTCTGTCTACCACCGCCACTCACCACGTTCCCATTTCCAAGTTTGTCTCCCCACAGGCTGGGAGCTCCCCCCACCCTGTGCTCCGCCCTTGGCTGAGTCATCTCTCACCCCCAGGCCTGGCTTTGGGCTGAGCATGCAGGAGTTGGGTGAATAGACCTGTCTCAGCTCCTCACCACCCCCACATCTGAGAGGCCCCAGGGAAGGGCCGATAGAGAGAGATGAAAGAAGGTGAGAAACAGGTTTCAAAGTTAGCCGTTTCAGCGCAGATAAAAGCGGAGGGAAGGGAAGCCAGAGTGAGGAGCCTGAGAAGGGGGTGGAGGGTGAAACTGGAGAGGAGGGGAGTGGGCGGACCTGGCCCCTCCTCTTTCTCCCCTCTGGGCCTCGGTTCCCTGACATGACAGTATCCTCCCAGGAGAGGTCTGGGCCCAGGCCAGAGGCCACGGTGGTGTTTAAAGACTGGAGAGACAGCCAGGGTGGAAGGGAGATGGAAGAGCTCAGAGGCAGTGGCAGGACGGTTTTGACAGTGAGGGGGTGCAGGCAGCGAGGGCACCCTGGGCTTCTGGATAGAGTCTGAGCTCCTCAGCCTGTCCTTGAGTTCTGCGCCTTTCCTGCCCCATCCCCCTCAGTCTGCTGTAGCCATCGCTGCCCGCTCTGTTCCCAGGCACACTCACCAACCCTCTGCCTCCATGTCTGCACAGGCTGCATCTCTGCCCCTTCCCCTCATATTTCCATCTGACCAGACCCAGATACCCAGCTCTGTTCAATTCCTACCACCTCCAGGAAGTCTTCCCAGACCCCTGGGGCTATTTCCCACCCTGAGAGCTCATGGACGCCTTAGCAGGATGACATTTTTGTGTCTCCTCACACAGGATTGCCACAGAAGGTTGCACAGGCTGCGCACTACACAACTCCAAGAGCCTTTCACACAGATGAAGGTGGGAATGTTACCTTCTGGAATTGTGCAATTCCCCAGGCCCCGCACAGAGCTCAGCACACGGTTGGCTCAGGAACCATCATTGACCAACTATGTGCAGGGCTTTGAGAGAGGAAGCCAGGAGCCCCAGAGCCTCTTCCCCATCCATCCAGCACTGGCCACTGCCCTGACCCCGACCTCCTCCTGCGTCAGCTTCTGCTGTAACTCTTCTTCCTTCACCTATCTGTCCTCTTTCCTTCTCCCATCCTGGGCCACTGTCAGGGACTTGCTCCCTCCCTGACCCCTGCAGGCCCCAGGGACACCAACAGTATGAGCAGTGCCCCTCCCCCCCACCTCCCTGTCTCCACCCCTGCTGTCTCTGTCTCTGTCTGTGTCTTTCTGTCCCTTTAGGGCTTTCTCTTTAGGCCTCCTCTCTGTTTCTACACTGCCAGCGAGGTCTCTCTGTCTCTTTTGGTTTCTGTTGTCTCCGTTCTTTCAGCTCTCCTCTCTCCAGTCTCTCCTCATTGTGTCCTCTCACCATCTCCGTGTGTCTGTCTCTCTGTCTCTTTTCTTAGTCTTTCTCTCCTTGTACATTTCATTCATTTGCCACACATTTGAGTGAGTGTTCATGGACTGCCCGGCACAGGGCTAGGCCCTGAGGATACAGCCGTGAACAAATAAATGCAAATCCCTGCCCTCATGGAGCTTACGTTTTAGTGGAAGAAACAAACAGTTTAATCGGAAAAATAGGTCGCATGTTAGATAGTGACAAGGCTGATGAGGGAAAAGTAGAACGTGGAATGGGGATATGAGGTGTGGGGGCTTAGGGTGCAGGCTGGGATTGAAATTTTAGAAAAAGTGACAGGAAAGGCCTCACTGGGAAGGTGAGGGGTGGAGGACATAAGGGGCGAACCATGGAAATACTGACGAGAACATTCCAGGCAGAGGGCTCAGTAGTCGCAGAGGCCCCAAGGTGGAGGTAAGTGTGGTGTATCTATAGAGCAGGGAGGCAGATGCCAGAGTGGCTGGAGCAGAGTGAACTAGGAACAGCCGAGGTGAGGCATGACAGGTGAGGTGTGAGAGGCCTCATACGCAGGCCTGTGGTGTACGGACTGAGGCCACTGTGAGGGCTTGGTCTTTTATTTCAGAAAAATAGGCCCCTTTGGAGCATTTGGAGCAGAGCAGAGCCATGATCTGACTGATATAGAGAAGCTGGCTCTTGTGTCGATTCTTCATTAAAGGGGGCGAAGACAGAGCAGGGGAACCAGGAAGGAGGCAACTGCCACAGTCCAGGTGAGAGAAAATGGCACCCTGGGCCAGGGTGGCAGCTGTAGAGGTGGAGAGAAGTGGTCAGACTTTAGGTATATATTTTAAGGTAGAGATGGCAGGGTTTGCTGAGGGGTTGAAGGGAGGTGTCAGAGAAAGGACCCCGGGCGGTGCAAACAGTTAATGCGCTCGGCTGCTAACTGAAAGGTTGGTGGTTTGGGTCCACCCAGAGGTGCCTAGGAAGACAGGGCTGGTCATCAACTTTCAAAAAACCAGCCACTGGAAACCCTGTGGTGCACAGTACTACCCTGACACACAAAGGGTCGTCATGAGTGGGGGTTGTGGTGAGTTGGAGTGGACTTCACAGCGGGGGGGGGGGTGTAAGAGAAAAAGGGTCTCCAACAGTTTCAACCTGAGCAACTGTTAGGATGGAGCTGTCATCAGGGAGAGGAGGATGGCTGAAATAGAAGCAGTGGATCGTTTGCTTTCTCGGTGGAAAGACCAGGGGCTGGTTTCTGACCACGTTAGTTTGAGATGCCCAGTGGATTCCACGTGGGAATGTGTAGGGAGAGGTAGGGCTGGAGAAATGGCTTCGGGAGCCCTGAGCAGGGGTTTGGGACAGCCTCAAAACGTCAAGGGAGGGAGTGCGGATGGAGAGAGGGGGACGGACACCGCTGAGCCCCTTCACTCTGCTGCTTTGTCACCCGCTTCTCCCTCCTTCTGAGTCCCTCCCCTCTCTCTGGGACTGTTCTCACCACCTGTTTGCTTGGTCTCTTTGTCTCCCTGTCTGTGTCTCTCCCTCTCTGCATGCCCATCTGTGTCTCTCCCCACCCCCAGCACCCGTTCCCCCGCACCCCTCCCTCCCACCCTGCAGTCAGTCCCCCTAGCGATGGCGGGATAGCAGGCAGCAGGCGTCGGCCCCGGGCAGGGGTCTCACCGGACGGGCCGGTTGGCGGCGTCGGGGTCCCGCGCAGTCACCACGCCGACCAGGGAGCCCACCTGCGCGTCCTCCTGCACCTCCAGGAGGTCGGAGGGTGGCCGGAACTCGGGGGGCTCGTCCACGTCTGTCACGGCCACGCGCACGATCGCCTGGTCGCGGAACGTGCCCAGGTCAGCGAAGCGGGGGTCCACGAACTTGTTGAGGGCCTCCAGCACCATGGTGTGCACCGACTGGGACTCGAAGTCCAGGCGCTGGGGGGCAGGGGACAGAGGGCTGGTTAGTGGGCTGGGGTCTGCTCCGGCAGTGACCCCTGCCCACAGATCCCAAGCCCCTCTTGCTCTCAGAGTCCCGGAGGTGACCCCAGAGAGGGTGAGACTGGCCCAAGGCCACACGGTGACCCAGCAGTGGTGCCCAGAGTATCTGAGCTGCACCAGTGAACTGCCTCTCAGAAACCAAAACCAACCTTCTGGGATTACAGGTGGGGGAACTGAGGCCTTGAGGGGAGAGGGTCTTGCCTAGGGACACACAGCCGGTCAGGGCTAGAAGGGTCCTGAACTGAACCCAGAATTCCCATCCCCCAGCACAGCATGTTGGGGCATTTCATTAATTTATTTAACAAACACAAAGCACTTACCATGTGCCCCACTTTATATTAACTCACATCATTTTACAACAACCCTAAGAGGCTTATACTGGTTATCTTTCCTACTTTACAGATGAGGAAATAGAGGTCCGGAGAAGCTCAGTAACCTGTCCCGCACTGTTTAGCAGTTAGACACTAGCAGAAGCAGGATCTGAATCCAGGCGGTGTGGCTCCAGAGTCCCCACTCTTAACCCCACGAAAGGAAAGGGCATTCACTGGATCTGAGGTCACACCAACCTGGGTTCAAAGCCTGGCTTTGCCGCCAACTAGCTGTGTGATTGTGGGCAACCTATTTAGTCTCTCTGGGCCTCAGTTGGGAGGATTAAATGAGGGAGACATCCCCCAGTACATGTTGTTAGGTGCTGTCAATTTCAACTCATAGTGTCCCTGTATATCAGAGTAGAACTTCTCCATAGGGTTTTCTAGGCTGTAATCTTTTCTGGAGCAGATGGCCAGCTCTTTTCTCCCATGGAGCCATTGGGTGGGTTTGAACCACCGACCTTTGGGTTAGCAGCTGAGCCTGAATTAACCATTGCACCACCAGGGCTATAGGAAGGAGCAATTAATGTGAGTTGAGCTTGAATCGGCCAGATAAAATTTAGAGCTTTCTGCTGAGATCTGGCTACACCCAGGCAGGAGCTGTGCTTCTCACCAGCCCGGCTAATGCGCAACCCTCTGATGAATTAGCTCCATGTCTGTGTGTTGGCTCTGGCCTTCTAAAGACAATGTCTTACAGCCAAGAGAAATACTGATGGTGGAACTGCAGGCACCCCATTGCATGCTGGGGGAGATATCGAGTGACGAGTGACCTTCCTAGACACCCACGGGTGGGTACCTGCCCTGTGTGTAGAGACCGTCCCTTTCTCTCATTCTCCCATCCTTGTTCCCTTGTCCCCACCCTCTGTCCTGTTGTCTGGGCAATCAGGATGCAGGCAGGCAGGCAGTGGTTTGGCCTGGGAGTGAGCGATGGGCCCTGGAATCAGATCATCAGTCAGGCTGGGGTTCTGCTCCCGAGCAGCACTGCCTCCACAGAGACACCTCAGGCGCCACTGCTGGAGCAGGAGGAGGGGCCCAAGGGGGGTGTGCAGCTCAGGGGAGGAGAACAAATGCGACGCTGGAGTCTCCAGGCTGGGCTTGGAGCCTGGCTCTACTGCTCTCCAGTGCGGGGCCTCTTTGGGCCTCCAATTCCCCATCCGTGAAATGGGCCGGTCTTACAGTGAGGACGAATGGAGATCCAACACAGCATAGTGTTTAAGAGGGTGGATTCTGGAGTCCATAACCCTGCTCTGCTGTGCTGGATGCATGACTGTGGGCAAGCTACTTCTCGGGGCCTCAGTTTCTCACCTATAAACTGGATAATACTAGCATCTTAGAGGGTTGTTATAGGGGCAGAATGAATTCATACATGGAAAGCAGGTGAAAGGTGCCTGGCACATGGCGAGCACTTTAAAAGTATTAGTTATTTCAGTAACACCTGAGAAAGCTGGAGCCAGTCAGTATAAGGTGGAAACCTGCCAGAGAAGGAAAACTCAAATATTTTCCACTAAAAGGAGCAATAGAAAAGTGGTAAAACTGCACCCTGTCAAAGGTGGAAAACTCGGAAAAACAAGGCAGTCCTGGCAAGTTCCAGTTCTCACAGTTTCACTGTATTACTCTCTGGGAAGTAGCTGAAGGAACTGGGAGGGATCCCTGTCCTCAAACCCTCAGTGCTAGGTAGAGGTGTGTCATTATGTGCTTGCTGGGTGAACGAAGGGCTGTCCTCTAGCCAAGGGGCAGATGTTTCTGTGGGTCCCTGAAGGCAGAGCCCAGGCTGAGAGGAGCAGATTTAGGGAGGTGGGTTCTCACTGAGTGGGAGGAGAAGAGCTGGACAATGTCAGGGAGTGAGCACCCCACCCCTGGAGGTATGCAAACATTTTACGGGCCAGTGCAGGGGGATTTAAACCTCCCATGGGAGAGTGGAGTTGAAGTGGACAGTCTTAAAGGCCTATGCAGCCCTGAGTTGCCAAGCCCATGACCAAGTCTTGGAAGATGGAAATTTCACTTCTTTATCTGGCCTGCATTCACTCTCCCTAAGGATGCCTGAGTTTGTAGTTTTAGCTTCTGGCTCCTGAGCCAGTCAGTGGGTGAGGAAGGTTGTTAGACTCAGGAAGGAAAGAACTTTGGAGCCACCAGACCTGGGTTCATATCCCCACTCTGCCCTTTACAGGGGCATTTGTAAAAATAGGGATAATGACATTTCCTCCGGCGGGAGGCATGAGGATTAAAGGAAATAATGACTGTGAAGGGCCTGGCCCAGAGTCAAAGGAGCATATCATAGTCTCTAAGAGCAAGAACACAGAATTCAGACTTTCTGGAGTCACTGAGGCTGGATGAGCCCCTGAAACTACTGCCCTGAGATCATCTTTAACCCTGAAAACATAAACCAGAAATATCCCCTGAAGGCTTCTTTAAACCAAACAACACTCTAGCTTAACTAGTAAAGAATGTCTGCAGTGAGCACTGTGCCCTTCTAAAGAACTTACTCTATGGGATCATATTGGTAACAGCAACTTGAAAGCTCAGACAGGAGGCTCAGGGGGAAGTGACTGTCAATAGGGTAGGAACAAATCAAAAAAGGGGGGTGAGACAGTTGCACAGTTTAAAGAATGTAATCAGCGTCACTGTATGGTACATGTTGAATTGGTGTATGTGTTGCTGTGTATGTTCTCAACAACAATTAAAAAAAAAAGGGAGCACAAATGCAAACCTGGATTGAATTCCGGCTCTGCCAACTAGCTGTGCAACCTTGGAGAAGTCACTTAACCTCTCTGTGCCTCAGTCTCTCATTTGTAAAATGGGAAAGATACCATCAGTGTTCTGGTTGGTCCTGGGTGCTGGGAAGAGCTAAACCTGGAGGAGGATTGGGGTGGGGGGATTTGGCTGCTCAAGAGCCAAACCCCTCGGCCCCTGGGGCCTGCCTCTCCCATCCCTCCTGGGGGCAGCGCACCTTCTGCACTACGATGATAGCCTCCTGAGTGTCGCTGTCCGTGGTGACCTTGAACACATCTCCACCGCTGCCACTCTCCTCCTTGAGGTGGTAAGTCATGTCGGTGTTCTCGCCCACGTCCGAATCCTCGGCCTTCACTCGCCCCACGGCTGTGCCGATGGGGGCTGACTCCTTGATGCTGAACTGGTACATCTCTGTGGGGGACATGGCCATGAGTGGTGTGGGGGCAGTCCCTGGCCTGGCCTCTGCCAGCTCTGGGGATGGGAAGGGGGGGTTCAGATGGGCCTCCAGGGAGGGCAGTGTTTCCGAGGGGTTCCCAGCTTGGCTAGCATGGCAGCTGGGGAAGGTGCATTCCCTGCAGAAATGTGGGAGGAGGGCCCTATTCGGTTGTTGTCATTAGGTGCTGTTGAGTCAGTTTCGACTCATGGAGACCCCATGCAACAGAGCAGAACTGCCCCATAGGGTTTTCTACGCTGTAATCTTTGCAGAAGCTTGTCGCCAGGTCTTTCTCCCATGGAACTGCCAGGTGGGTTCCAACCACCAACCTTTGGGTTAGCAGCCGAGTGGTTAACCATTGTGCCACCAGGGCTCCTAGGAGGTCCCCATTCTGACCCTGAGTTTATTTGTTGATTGACTTGGGAAAGTCCCTGTAGTTCTTTAGGCCTCAGTTTTCCCATCTGCCCAGTGAAAGGGATAGAAGAGCACTGTGATAAAGAAGTCAGGGCTCTGGAATCCATCCTAGCTGTGTAATCCTGAGCCTCAGTTTCCTCATCTGTAGAATGGGAGTAATAATAATGATAGTACCTTTCTTAAAACAGAGTAAAATTAATTTTAAAACAAGTGGGTTATATTACTTATTAATCGCATTTTGTTTACACTATTGGTTTCATTTTCAATAGATAGCATTATATTAAATAAATTAGAATAATTGGAAAAATAATAGTTCCTTTCTAACAGCAATGCTCTTACGACAATGAACTTAGATGATGATGCATGTAAAATGCTTAGTGCGGTGCCTGGCACACGCTCGAAAAGTGGAACAAACGGTATTAAAATGATGGTGCTTCATACTGACTTTGCTGTGGTTTCTTTTTTAACAAGCTGTTGATGTTAATGGCATTTATTCCTCCACTGCAGAGTATTTACTGAGCACCTATGATGTCCCAGGCACAGCTCTAGGCACTGGGGATACAGCGACAGAGAAAAGACAAAACTTCCAGCTTTCACGGCGCTCTTCTTTTAATGGCAGGAGACAGACGCTAAGCAATCACAGCAGTAAACCATACAGTATGTCAAATGGTGATGTGTATTTGGGAGAAAAATAAAGCAGAAAAGGGGGATAGGAAGTGCTGATGAGGGCTCGCGGGGTGATCAAGATAGGCTTCACTGAGAAGATGGCATTTTTACAAAGGCCTGAGGGAGATGAGGAAGTGAGTCAAGCAGAGATCTGGGAAAGAGCACTCCAGACAGAAGGGACAGCAGGTGCAAAGGCCCTGGGGTGGGTGCAATGCCTGGAGTGTTTGAAGAATGGCAAGATGACCACGGCGACTAGAGGGGAGAAGCATGGGAAAACCAGAAGGATGAGGTCACATGGGATGCAAACAATTCTCCTCCCAGAGCTGAGGTGAGGATGACTTGGATGGGCCAGCCCAGCAGAAGCAGGGGCCATGGGCAGGGAGATGTGGCTTTTGGAGATGTGCCCCTTATGGGCAGCGGCCACCTCCATTTTATTAGCACACAGCAGCCAGGGGGTGCTTTCTACAACACAAGCTGACCATGTCACTCCCTTGCATAAATCCCTTCTATAGCTCCTCACTGCCTTCAGGATGAAGTCAGGCAACCTCTTGGCTTGCCCTACATGGTGCCTGCTGCCTGGCCCCTGCTGTCTTCTCCAGCCTCATCCTCCTCCATCCCCAACTCCAGCTTCAGCCTAGCTGAAGTTCTTGTAATTCCTCAAATATGACTTGCTCTCTGTCCAGGCACTCCCTCCAGGCTCTCCTCCAGGCACTCCCTCTCCCCGTTCTCCTCTTTGCCTTCACCTCCCCAGTTCCCACTCTGCCTTCTAGCCTCGCTGAATGCTACTTCCTCTTGGGAACTTTCCCAGACTTCCAGGCTCAGCTCCTGTGCTCCCATGGCCCCCAAGCTTTCCCTGCTATAGGGATTACCACATTTTACTATCATCTTCTGTTTATTCTCTCTCTCCCTTGGGTAGGAGTGCCTGGAAGGCAAGAACCACATCTCTTATTCATCAGGCATCCTCAGTGCCTGGCAGAACACCAGGCTGTCGCATAAATGAAATGCGTGAGTGACTTGTGAGTGAATGAATGAAAACCAAGATGAGTTTCCCATATACACTCACCAGATTAACACAAGTTAAAGAGTCTGATGATACCAAGTATTGGCGAGGATGTGGTGCAGTGGACACTCACATTTCTTCAGGGCGGAAAAAGAGTTTGGCTTTACTTAGTAAAATTGAAGGTAAGTCTATCTCAGGGCCCAGCAAGTCTACTCACCTGTGTATACTAGAGAAATACTTGCAAATAGCAGCAGGAGACATGTACAAAAATCTCCAAAGCAGTATCTTCATAATAGCCCCAAACTTGGAAATAACCCCAATGCCCATCAAGAATTTTTTGCACTGTTGACATCACATGTGTGTCAGAGTAGAACTGCTCCAGAGGGTTTTCAATGGCTGATCTTTCGGAAATAGATCACCAGGCTTGTCTTCCAAGGTGCCACTGAGTGGTTTCACTAGTAGTTGAGTGCTTAACCTTGGCACCACCCAGGGACTCCTCCCATCAAGAGCAGCCTAGATGAATTGTGGTCTAGCCATACGGTGAAATACTATACAGCAATGAAAATGAATGAACTACAGCTACAGCAACAACATAGATGGACTTCATAAACATAATTTGAGAGACAAAAAAAGCAAGAGACAAAATAGTTTATATTGTATGATTCCATTTATATAAGGTTCAAAAGCAGGCAAAATTAAACTATAATGTTTGGTGATGCATACCTAGGTGAACAGACCCTAAAGAAAAGCAAGAGGATGATTATCACAAAAGCAGATGTGGGAGGAGGAGGATGGGGGAGAAGTTATGACCAGGAAAAGGCATGTGGGGGCTCCTGGGGTCCTGGGTTGGTGCTTACTAGGGTATTTGATTTATAATTATTTCTTAAAACAGACGTTTATAGTTTATACTCTTCTATTTGTGTGCTGAGTGGCACAAATGGTTAAACGCTAGACTATTAACCGAAAGGTTGGCAGTTTGAACCCACCCAGAGGCACCTCAGGAGAAAGGCCTGGTGATCTGCTTCTGAAAGGTCACAATCATGAAAACCCTGCGGCACAGAGCTCTACTCTGCACATACGGGGTTGCCATGAGTAGGAATTGACTCGATGGCAACTGATTTTACTGCTATATTTCACAATATAGAAATGTTTAAAAAAGAGAAAGAAATGAATGAATGAATAAACAATCGTCTCCCTGAGGCCCTGGCTTCCTCCTCTCTGCTCTGCCCACCCCTTCCAGCTCAGAGCTGGCATGGAGTCTGGCACAATGGGAATGAGACTGGGTGCCCCCATGCCTCTGCATGGTGCTTTGGAGCTCCCCAGCAGTGGGCGGGGGCTGGGCTAGGGGAGCAGACAGTGGGCTGGCTCCGTTCCAGGCTCCCTGGCAACGTGGCACTGGCGTCGGCTCTGCCCACCCGGTTCTGTCGGGGCTGAGGTGCTAGGCTGCTATGCTGTACGTGCTCAGCTCAGGGATTGGATTCCCTTATCTCACGGGGGTCAGTCCCCTGTGGCGGAGCCTAATGTGAGAGCAGCAGACCTCGGGTAATGACTCGCCTGATAGGAATCAGCCCAGCTCCCTGTGGCAGTCAATCTCCGCCTTGCTCCAGCAGCTTCCCCGGTGGCTCTCGGCACTGGCCAGGCCTCAGCTTGGGACAGAGGGGCTGGTTGGGCCGACTGGGGTGGGGGACCAGGTCAGGGAACCCCTCTGTCGTCATCCTTTCTTGACCCCCTCACTTCCCTCTGTGAGCATGAATCAGGGGCATGTGGCAACTCACCGTGTGAGAAGCAGCGGTGGGGGCAGGGGGTGGTACAAAGGGTGATGGGCAGACGGGTGGACAGGTGGGGCCCCCTCTCTGCGGGAAGCAAGGTGAGGGGTAGGAAGGTAATTGCACTACTTGGATTATGGAATATCAGCCACATTTTGGGTCTTCTTCTGTAAGAAGCATAATTCTGCGGGGAGGTGGTGGTACATAGGTGATTGGGTGGATAGACAGACAGATGGAAGCCCCTCTTTTGGTGGGAAGCCTAGAGGGAGGCTGGGAGGCCAGTGGGTGGCTTGGATGGATAAACAGACAGACACCCACAGTGGCCTCCCCCCAAGGACACCCAATGAGGGGGCCCAAATGGACAGACACACAGATGGTGGCCTCCCTCTGAGAAGGTTTCACTCACTCTGAGGGAATCGGGGTGGGTTGTCGTTGACATCGGTGACCACAATGGTGACAGTAGTGGAGCCTGAGAGGCCGCCCAGCTGGCCCGCCATGTCTGTGGCCTGGATCACCACCTCGTAGCGCTCCTGGCTCTCTCGGTCGAGGTCAGGCACAGCTGTCCGGATCACACCTGTGGGTGGATGGGGTGAGGCTGAGGAAGCTCCCACAAGCTCCAGCTAGTATGGCGACCTGGCCTGTGTGGTGAGGCCGGTTCAGTTCTGGTGAGCTCTGGGTCAAGTTCAGGAGGGGAGTGGGTGATGCCAAAGACACTGATATGGTCACCAAGGAGGTGCAGAGCTCAGCAGCCATCACACACACACACTCACGCACATATACTCCCATACATACACACACTCACGGACGCATACACATGCTCACACAGCCACACACACACACATCTACACACACCGACACACACTCCCATATTCACACATACACACTCAGACATGCTCTTGCACACCTACACACCTACACACACACACATACACACACTCACATACTCTTACATGCTCACACACATATACCCACACACACACGAACCTGTCACTGTGTGACCTCTCCTGGACAACCAATCTCGCTCTTCAGGCCTCAGTTTCCCCATCTGAAGGTGAACGCTGATGCTATGTATGAACCTGGACTGTACCTGACTTGTCTCTGTCAGTGGCCCTCGGCCCAAAGCTGCAGCACTGTGCTTGTCAAAGTGGGCTGGACTCACCCACCACACGCATGTCCCCTCACTGAGGTGTCACACTCAGTGTACACAGCGTATTTCACACGCATACTATAAAATGCATGCACAAAAACACACACAAAGTCACAGACACACACACACACCCCCCCCCCACAATCAAAGCCCCCCCCGTCAGCCCCAGGGGCCCCAGCTGCCTGCCCCACACCCTGGCCGAGATTCCCTATCCAGGCACCAGCTAATCTGTGAACAGACAATCCTCTAAGCTGTTAATGGCAGCGGGGGTAGGGGCAGGAGTGGGGGTGCCCGCAAGATTAATTCTGTGCTGGAGAAGGCTGGGCTTCTTGTCTCCCTGCCAGGCGAAGAGACTGGGGCTGGGGGTGGGGGGAGTCGATGAGGCTTTCCGAGCCTCTCCTGCCACCGACTCCAACCTGTCGAGTGCCAGGTGGTGGCAGGTGGTGCGCAGGGCCTGAGCGCCGGGTGGAGTCATGCACCAGCAGCCCCTTGACATGTCTCATAAAACCCAAGCACTGACTCTGATGTCCCTAAACAGCCCACAGACTACAATAAAGGCAGTGAGACTGGAGGAAAGGCTGCGTGTGTGTGAATACTTATGTGTGTCCCTGGGGTGGGGCCTACAGGCAGCTCTGCTTCTGGGGGATCACAGAAACACGGAATGGGTAGTCTTATGGAATCGAAGGTTATCGGCCTTCTCCATGGCCCCTCAACAGACCCCCTCTTTATCTTCCCAGGGACAGAGATGCCTTGGAAGCAGGTGGACATGAGATAAATCCTAGAGCTGCTATTTTTGGGCCATGTGATCTTAAGCAAATCTCTTCGCCTTTCTGAACCTCAGTTTTCTTATCCGTAAAATGGGGACAACCATGATCCCTCCCTAAAGAACAGGGTTTCTCACCCTCAACGCTGTTGACATTTGGGATAATTATTTCTTGGGGGAGGGGAGGCTGTCCTGTGCATTGTAGGATGGTTAGCAGCATCCTTGGCCTCTTCCCACTAGCTGCCCCAGTTGTGACAACCAAAAATGTCTGCAGACATCATCAAATGGCCCCTGGGGGTAAGCTTGGTTGAGAACCACTGAGAGTCGCTGGTGTAGGGTTTCTCCTCAAGAGAATTGCATGTGACGATAACACCCATAACTAACATTTATGCATATTTACTCTGTGCCTGGCACTGTTCTAAGCATCTTAAGCGGATGGTCTCAGTTCATCCTCTCAACATTCCTACAAAAGAGGTGCCATGATTACCCCCATTTTACAGATGAGGATATTTAGGCACAGAGAAGCCGAGTACCTTGCTCAAGATTGCACATGCAGAAAGCAGTGCAGCAAGGATTCAAACAGCCATTCTGGCGCCAGAGCCCCTGCTCTGAACTGTCCCGCCATCTGCTGTAAGGACAGCATCTTAGGACAATGGTCCAGGACAGCAAAAGCGAAAGGAGCAAGGTCTTTTAAGGCCAAGTCTTGGAAGTTGCACAACATTGCTTCTGCCACATTCTACTGGCCAAAGCAAGTCACAAGGCCAGCCCAGATTCAAGGGGTGGGGAAATAGACTCCACCTCTTGATGGGAGGAGTGGCAAAGTCACATTGCAAGGAGGCTGTACACAGGGATGGAAGGAATTTACGGCATATTTTGCCTCTACCATGCACCGCTCCTCTCTCAACCTCCTGATGCTGGGAGAAGCATCATGGAGGCTGTTGCACCTGGAAGCCTGGGGTGAAAAGTCTCAAATTGGTCCATGAAGCTGTTCTCAAAACCTCCTGCTTCTGCAACTTCATTCATTCACTCATTCATTTATTAGAGCCTCATTGAGGGCTAGGGCACACGGAAACAGACAGGAGGCAGTGCCAAAAGGAGGGAGTTTAGAGTCAGATGGATGTGGTCTCAAATCTTCTTTCCATCATTTACTTGCTAACTTGGGCAAGTTCTTGAGTCTCTAAGCCTCAGTATTGTATTCTGTAATATGGGCATACCTACTCAGTAGGGTTGTTGAGAGGGTAAAATGAGACAAAACTTCCAGCAGAAGGTTTTGCATTTGGCAATGCCTCATCGATCCCCCTTCTCAAGTCCTGGGTTGGGCACCTCATAAATAAGGTTCCCAGGGAAGCAGAAGTCAAATCTAACTATGTATTGCACTGGGCAAATCTGTTGCAAAAGACCTCTCAAAAGTGTTCAAAAGCAAAGATGTCACTTTGAGGACTAAAGTGTGCCTGACCCAAGCCATGGTATTTTCAATCACCTTGTATGCATGTGAAAGCTGGACAATGAATAAGGAAGACCAAAGAAGAATTGATGCCTTTGAATTACGGTGTTTGCAAAGAATACCGAATATACTAGGGACCGCCAGAAGAATGAACAAATCTGTCTTGGAACAAGTACAGCCAGAATGCTTCTTAGAAGCAAGGATGGCGAGACTTCATCTTAGGTACTTTGGACATGTTATCAGGAGGAACCAGTTCCTAGGGAAGAACATCATGCTTGGTAAAGCAGAGGGTCAGTGAAAAAGAGGAAGACCCTCAAAGAGATGGATTGACACAGTGCTGCAACAATGGACTCGAATATAGATTGCGAGGCTGGTGCAGGACCGAGCAGTGTTTCATCGTATTGTGTATGGGGTCGCTATGAGTTGGAACCAACTCGCAGCACCTAACAATAAATAACAACACCGACGACCCCCCTTCTCAAGTCCTGGGTTGGGAACCTCATAAATAAGTTCCATGAGGACAAGGATCCTTTCTGGTCTTGGCCATCATTTCATTTATAGGATCTGGCACACAGCTTGTGCTCGATAAACATTTTAATTCACTGACCGACTCCCTCTGCCTCTTCTCTCACAGCCTGGGTGTAGTTGCCTAGTTGTTTCTGGCTTCTCTGTTAGAACTCAAGTTCTGAGAGGGCAGAGCCCAGGTCTAGTTCATTATCTTGACCCCAGGGTCTGGCCCTTAGAAGGTTATCAAAAAATATTAGTTCCATTCCTTCCCAGGAAAACTGACATCCAGTTGGGAATTTTCAGTGTAGATCTTGAAGTCTCGGAGAGAATCTATTTGTGCAAGGCGGTGGTGGGCAGGGGCTGGTAATTATAACCTAACCATGGCTCCCTGCAGCCTTGTCCTCACTCAACACCCCCAGTTCCAGCTGTTGTCCTCGACGCCCCCGCTGCCCCCTCCAAAGGCGGCAGAAGGGGCCCCAGGAGCCCGTGTGATGCCTCATTAACCTGCAAATGCCCTCCCTTTTGCCCCTGTTGGAGGCTTGCCAGCAGGCCTGGCCTTTAAACCACACAAGTTAATTCCTCTGTTGGCACTGGGGCCTCGTGGCACCCTGCCTCCTCCTTCCCTCACACCTTCCTCTCAGGCCCCGTTCCGGCTCTGCTCCCTGCTATCTGCACAGCAAGAACAGACTGTACCTCGAAGCAGCTGCTAATTATAGACCCGCATCAGCGGAATATTCCTGGCTGGGGAAATGGAGCTGGGGCTGCGAATGGCACCAGGGCGGCTCCTGCCGTGGGACTGTGGGCAGGGGGAGGAAAAATCTGGTCTCTTCTGGAAAATGTCTAAAACCCTTTCAGACTGAGAAAGTTGAGGGACCCTTCTTTCCCTAAAAAAAAAAAAAGCCTCCCAAAACGAGGATCCCGCCTGGATGCCTGTACCTGCCTTGCTTGGTGTCTGCCTCCTACCTCCTGGGAACTGTTCCTGCCCTCCCGGGCCCTCCAGGCCTGCCTCTTGGTACCCTCCTCCTCCTGACCCTCTGCAGTGGGCGATGCTCTTTCTTGGAACTTGGCTTCCCTCTCTTGGAGTCCAATCTGTTGTCTGCTCATCCCTGCCACCTCCCAAGTCTCAGTCCTGGCCCTTCCCTTAATTCTGTGTCCTCTCTCTTCCTCCCCCTGAAAGCTGAGCAACTCTAAGGTCCCCGCCTGCCCCAGCTAAATGGATGAAGTCTCCATCATCTCATTTACATGTCTGCACCAAGAATTGCGCCGCCCACTTTCCCTGCTTGCTGTTCCCTGGACCTGGAGTGCTCTCATACCAGATATCTGCATGGCTCACATCCTCCCTGCGTTCAGGTCTCTGCCCCAATGCCTCCTCCCCAGAAAACCTGTCCTGCTTTTCTTTTCTACGTCCACCCCCTTAGCTTGCTTGATGTTTCTTCCTAGCCCTCAGCACCACTTGTCATTATGTTATATGTTAATGTGCTTATTTTCTGCATCCTCTATTTGGATAAAAGCTCCATGAGGGTAGAGTCTCTGATCTGCCTTCTGCTGCACCTCCAGGGCCCAGAGCAAAGCCAGGCACACAGTCAAATCAGTCGCCATCCAGTCAACTCCAGCTCACAGCAACCCCGCGTGTGTGGGAGTACAACTGTCCTCCTTAGGGTTTCTGTTGGCTGATTTTTCAGAAGCAGATCACCAAGCCTTTCTTCCGAGGCACCTCTGGGTGGAGTCAAACTTCCAACCTTTCAGTTAGCAGCTGAGCATGTTAACCATTGGCACCACCCAGGGACTTCAGGCACACAGTAGGCACTCAATAAACACTTGTTGGAATGCATCAATGAATTTTCCCATTGAATTCTCACAATGATCACGTCAGGTGGTTATTATTACTTCCCTTGAGCACACGGGGAAACCAAAGCTAAAGGAGCACAAGCTGTTCTCAGAACTCTAAGGCCATATTTCAGGCGGCCTGCGAGTTCTAGGGATTTCTTTTCTCCTTTTCTGTCATCATCTTAAAGCCAGTATGGTTCAAACTGAATTTTCTAGCTCTGCACCAGATCCTGGGGCTCATTTGCTAATCCCCCTGCTCCTTAATCCACATTCCTTCTGTTTTTGTAGGTGGCGCCCCTCCGCCTCCAGTCTCCAACGTTAGGAGCCCTCTGGGTTCCTCCCTCAGCCTAGTCATGTACATTCATCCAGCCTCCAAGTTCTGGCGGTTTTCTCTCTGCAGGATCTCGCCATCATCTGCCATTCTCCCTCTTCTGCACCTCAGCGACCCCTCACTATCAGTTCTTTACCACCTCTGCCCTCCTAACTAGACAAGCAGGTTGAGGAGTTGGGTGGATACCAAGAAGGGGCAGGCTTTTGGTTTTTGTTCTTTGGAGCCCTATTCTGGGCACCCCAGGCTCTGGGTCTCCCTGCCTGCAATTCCTGCCTCTGAGCCACGCTCTCCAGCAAGCAGCCCGAGAGATCTTGTTAAAATGAAAACCTGAGCATGTCACTTCCTTGCTTAAAAGCCATCAGTGAACCCCAGTGCTGGTGAGGAGGAAGGGAAAGAGGCACTCTCTCCTGTGGCTGGCGGGAGTGTAATCTGGCCCATTTAGGGAATATCTATTAAGATCCCAAATGCACATGCTCTTTGACCCAGCTTTCCCACTTCCCGAAAATTATCCTGCAGAGATGCTCACACGAGCGCAAAATGATGTATGTACGAGGTTATTCATTGCAGCATTGTTCGTTGTAGTAAAAGATTGAGCACAGCGTAAATGTCCATCAGTAGGGGACTGGTGAAATAAACTTTAGTGTATCCATACATAACAGCAGTTAAATAAACGAATGAGGAAGCGCTTTAGGTACTGATACTGAATAATCTTCAGGATGTATTGTTAAGTGAGAAAGGCAAGCAGTGTGTATAGTATGTGTGTGTGTAGCTACTATTCACATAAAATAAATAAAACAAATACATGCACCTATTTTCTTGTACATGCATAGAATATCTTTGGAAAGACATGCAAGAAAATTACATTGGTTGCCTTAGGGACAGAGACTGGGTGACTGGGGGATTGGTGGGGGAAAGGATTGTCACTAAATACCCACTTTGAACTCTTTGAATTTCAAACACTGAAATGTATTATCTATTAAAAAAAACTCAATATTTTTCAAGCAAATGAGTCCCAGATCTCATAGGCTATATATATATACCAAGTGGCTACCTTTGGGGCTTCAATTACTGGGGGTGGGAGGTGGGAAGTACTTTCTTTTCTATTTTTTACATTTCTTTGTTTGAATGTTTTCCAAAAGGTATTACTTTTGCAAGGAAAGAGAGAAGCGGGGGGGGGGGGGACACAAAACAAAAACACACAAAAAACCCGAATCCATCAATGCCCCCTCCCATTGCCAGTAGAATGAAATACAAGCTCCTTAGCCTGGTTTACACTCCACACAGCCAGCCTGTTCCTTCACCTCTCAGCACTCCAGTGTCCCCAAACCTGAGTTGCTTACAACTCCCCTCATGCCTCAAACTGTGTTCTTCCTCCCAGCTCTTGCCTGCACCATGTCCTCTGCCTGGAATGCCCTTCTCTGCAATCTCAGCCTGGGCAACACTGAAACAACCTTTGGAGATCTGCTGCTACCGCCTCCAAGAAGCCTTGCCTCCTGATCTCCCCTGTCTATGCCTGTCCCCTGCCCCCACTGCACTGTGAGCCCCGTGAGGGCATTTGCTTAACGTTCCGTGGAGTCTCATGTCCCCTCTCCTGCCTTCACTCTTGCCCTGTTCCTCCTATCTGAAGGGGGCCATGAGACTCCGCCACGGTGAGAAGGGGAAAGAGGCACTCTTTCACGGGGCTGGTGGGGATGTAATCTGGCCCATTTAGGCAATATCTATGGACAGTCCAGCTGTGTGACCTCGACTGAGTCGCTGCACATCTCTGTGCCTCAGACTTCTGTCTGTCCTCCTTGCCTCTGGCAAGACCCTCAGAAATGTAATCAAGTTCTAACCTCGCAGTGAGCGAAGTGGGGGACGGTGGGTGGGGATGCTGCTACGTTGTTTGGTGGTGTCGGGGGAGGGGATGAGAAAGTAGTCGCCCGTCCGTTAGCAGTCTCTGTCTCTCCTCAAATGACGTTTCGCCAGATCCTTAACAACTGCTGTGTGAGCAGAGCTTTCAAATTTGCTGAAAAGGTGCCCTTCACCCGGCACCCCTCCTAAACTATCCTGACGACCCCTAAGGGCTGCGGACAAGCCCACCTCAATTTAGCGCCAAGGACAAGTGGAGCCGGTTAGCTCAGGCTTCTGAAGTCCTTTCAGGGCGCTCACGGCTGCTGTCTCCTGACTTTTTGTCTTTCTGTAACCCTTACAGACCCCTCCCACCCTCAATTCATTTTTTGTTCCTTAGACCTTTCCTTTTCTTGCCTGGCTGCCCCATCCCGTGACCCTGGAGGTCTTCTGGTGCCGGCAAGACGCCTCGGTGTCTCGTATCTGCCGCACCCCCAACGCTGTTTGGAGAGACTCGATCCTTGATTCCGAGGTCTGAGAGCAGGCTATGGCCCTGGGCCCGCCCACCGGGCTCCGCCCCCTGGCACCTCCTCTCTGTTCCCTTCAGGCCCCGCCCCTCGAACCCCGCCCCGCCCCAGATCCGGCTCCCGGCCCCGCCCCCAGCGTCCCCACCCCGGCCCCTACCTTTCGGACAGGCCCCGCCCCCTTGGCCCGGTCCCGCCCCTCACCAGTCTTGGGGTCCACCGCGAAGTGGTGCTCGCCATCCAGCACGCTGTACACCAGCCGAGCGCTGCTGCCGTACGTGGGGTCATCTGCATCTGAGGCCATCACCTGCATCACCGACGTGCCTGGGCCCGGGGGACCAAGCGAGACAGAGTCACCTGGGGCCGTTGTACTCCTCACTCCCACCCCTCCCCACCCCAGGGAAGCTGGGAGAGGAGGCCTAGGCTGGCGGCCATCGAGGCCAGCCCCCTCACAGTCGCCATTGCCTCAGTCTCCACCCCGCGTCCTGACTGGCAGCCTTCCTAGCGGCACGAGGTTGGCGGTGGAGCTGGATTCCAGTCTCACTGCGGGGGCAGCTATCAAATTTCTTTCCTCTTCAGCAAGATGAGGGTAACCCTACTCCCTGGTTCACGAGGTTGAGGAGATGCGTTCAAGCTCAGGGCTCAGAGTAGTGTCTCGAGAGGTGGTTATTGTTGTCAGTTGCCACTGAGTCGATTTTTGACTCATAGTGAGCCCATGTGACGGAGCAGAACTGCCCCATAGGTTTTCCTAGGCTGTAATCTTTATGGGAGCAGATTGCCAGGTCTTTCTCCCGAGAAGCCGCTGGGTGGGTTCGAACCTCCACCAATCTTTCGGTTAGCAGCCAAGTGCTTAACCATTGCGCCACCAGGGCTCTTTCAATGAATGGTGGCAACCATCATTTTCACCCTGTCACTTAAGGTCAAGTCTCAGAGTTGGAGCCAGTTCAGTTTTCTTTCTACCCATCCCCTCTGACTCCTCAAGGGACTCCTCCCCCACAGGGACACCTGCCCCCTCCTGCCCCTGAGGGGCAACAGAGTTCCTTGGGAGTTCAGAGCCCAGAGCCTCCTGGCCCTGGGGGCCCTGGGCAGGAGGACAGCAGCGCCCTACTTTCCTTTTGGGAAGTAGATGGCTGCGGACGGTGGTGCCCTCCTTGCCCCTCCTTCTAGGTGCCCAGGCAGCCTCCCACAACTCCTCCTTATGCTCTGCACGTAGACTGCTGGGGAGAGTATAAATTGGATAAAAGTCCATCAAACGGCGGCAATTAAGTTATTGATTTTCGACGCTGCCTCATTAAACTGGGAGCTTCTCTCGGCCTGTCCCAGAGATGGCTCTAATTTGACATCATGTTCAATTTAACGAAAGCAGGGCTTGGGACGTGAGGCTGGACTGGGCGGTGGTGGGGTTGGGGGGGCGGGTCAGATGGAGGGTCCAGCAAAGCTGTCTGGTCCATCTGGACCTTCCCAGAGGGGAGAGGTAAGGTGCAGAGCCAAAGAGGGGGTCTTGGGGCTCAGGCAATGATTCACGGGGGGATAAGATTCAGACCCCACTTCAGGGAGATGCCCTCTGCTGGGTGTCCTGCCAGGGTGCGGGGAGGCCTACGCCTGCTGAGAGTTTGGATAGGGCCCTCTGGGACCGGGATTGGGCTCTCCTGGCCAGCAGGCTGCATGCTGGGAGGTAAGGCCAGTCCACTGCCTGGCTAATGAGTGAAAGTCTGGAAGTGCTACTGCAGCAATTCTGCTAAGCCCAGCCTGCCGCCTGGCTCTCCCGCCTCCAGCCTGGGGCCCTCGATCATTCCAGACAGACACATGTATTTATTTTTCACTCTTTTGCATTTCTCATTTCCCTCTCAGGGTCCCCCCTCCCAGTTTGAGCCTCCTAATCTGGCCCTGCAATGCGCCTCTTTCTCTGGCAGCTCCAGCTCCATGTCAACCATGTCAGTTGCCTGGAGAAGCTAGGAAAAGGGGTGGACAAACCCCCTCCCTCTTGATGCTGGTGCCCAAGGGTCTTCTACTCGGGGCCAAGGGCACAGCCCCAGGTGCCTTCTAACCATACAAAGAGAAGGGGCAGGAGAGAACTCCTACTGAGGATCCGCTCCATGCCCAGTTGCACCAGCCACTTAAATCCCACATCTCTAACCTTCATAGCATCTCTGGGAGCAGAATGGGCCCCTCTAATATTCCAGGTGAAGAAACAGGTCACAGGGGAAAAGACAGGGCACACAATGAGAAAGTGCTGGAATTTGAACCTAGGACTTACTGATGCCAAAGCCCTTCTGGGTGCTAGTGTTAGTACAGGCACAGTGACTCTGGGGATGGTGGCCTGGTGGATGGAGTCACAATCAGTGATGACTCTGCCATTTAGTAGCAGTTTGACCTTGGGTGTGTCATGAACCCCTCTGTGCCTCAATTTTCTCATTTGTGAAACAGGGTAATAAAGGTGAAACAGGGTAATAAAGCAAAAAAACCAAACCCAGTGCCGTCGAGTCGATTCTGACTCATAGCGACCCTATAGGACAGAGTAGAACTGCCCCATTGAGTTTTTGAGGAGCGCCTGGTAGATTCGAACTGCTGACCCTTTGGTTAGCAGCCGTAGCACTTAACCACTACACCACCAGAGTTTCCACAATAGCACCATCAAACTCTTGGGATCGTTCCATGTTCAGCACCGAGGCCAGCGTCTGGCTCATGCTAAAAAAAAGAACCAATAAATGCAAGTTGTTGTCATCTCAGGAGGCCCTGCATGGCAGTATACAATAGCACAACCGTGCCTGCGTCATGGAGGTATTGAAATGGGAGAAGATACATAAAGCATCAGGCTCATGGTGGGTGCTCAATAAATAGTGGCTGTTGAAACTGTTATGAGAAAGGGTCTCCTTGACACTTCCCCATCATGTCCCCCCCCCCCCCCCACCGCCTGGGCAAGGCACAATGCCGGGCTAAGTGACTCCCCAGGGACCCAGCTGAGCTCTCTCTCTCTCACTCTCCCTGGCTGCAACCCATGGACTCCCGAGGGGATGATGGAATCATTTTCCCAATCCGGGATTCTTTATTGCAGCCGTTACAGTTAACGCCAACACGTGGGGATGGTGAAGGGCCAGTGATTTACCACCGGTGCCCCGGGCCCCAGGGGAATGGATTCCTCAGGCCACACATCCCCTCCTATCTTCTTTACAAGTCAGCAGCTCCCCAGAATTGGCAGGCAAAAAGGTGTCATGCTTGTGGCTGCTGTGGGGCCACCTCAGGGTCAACTCCCTGGGTTCGGCAGTTTACATGCTGCAATGCATCATTGTGTCCAGTCTCTCCTTTGGTCCTTGCACCAACTCCACGGTGTAGATGCAGTGGTGTGCTGGAAAATGTGTAATTATTGGCTTTGAGGTGGGGGACCCCTGCTGTGTAGTGTTTGCAGATTTCTGTGATGTAAATACCCTACCATGGATGCTTTTGAGCTACCAGTGGGACATGTACTGGCTCACAAAACTCCTGAGAATCCATATTCGGTTCTCGTGAGCTGGTATGAGCAACACCACTGCATGTTTCCCATTTTACAGCTGAGGAAACTGCTCTGCACAGTCAAGGGTGAAAATATGGATTACTAATGAACCCCATTATGGTAGCACAGTGGTTAAGAGCTTGGCTGCTAACCAAAAGGCTGGCAGTTCAAATCCACCAGCTGCTCCTTGGAAACACTATGGGGAAGTTCTATTCTGTCCTATAGGGTCACTATGAGTCAGAATCAACTCAATGGGAATGGATTTGTTTTTTGTTTTTAATTCAACAATAATAATAATAATAATGATGTTGTTGTTATTGGCTGCCATGGAGTCAGCCTCCACTCTACCCATGCACAACGGAATGAAATGCTTTCCAGTTCTGAGCCATCCCCATGACTGGATCCAACCACTGTGATCCACAGGGTTTTCACTGACTGATTTTCAGAAGTAGATGGCCAGGTCTTTCTTCCTAGTCCATCTTAGTCTGGAAGCTCTGCTGAAACCTCTTCTGCATCATAGCAACACGGAAGCCTCTGCTGACAGACGGGTGGTGGCTGTGCCTGAACTGCATTGGTTGGGAATCAAACCCAGTCTCCCACATGGAAGGTGAGAATTCTACCACTAAACCACCAATGCCTCGCTCAATCCGTCTCATAATAATAAACCAAAAAAACCAAACCCATTGCCATCGAGTTGATTTCGATTCATAGTAACCCTATAGGACAGAGTAGAGCTGCCCCATAGGGTTTCCAAGAAGCAGTTGGTGGATTTGAACTGCTGACCTTTTGGTTAGCAGCTGAGCTCTTACCCACTGCTCAACCAGGGCTCCATGATAACGATTGTTACCATATATTGAATAACTACTTTGTGCTAGATACTATGATAAGCCCTTTATGTACAGTAACTCATGGAATTTATACAATAAAGCCTTGAAGTAAATTGTATTAAAATTTCCACTTTACAGATGAGGAAATGAAGGCTGAGTGAAGTTAAGTAACAAGTTCACCTAGTAAGGAAGTAAGAGAGGCAGGATTCAAACCCAGGTCTGTCTGATGTCAAAACCCAGTGTATCCTGCCTTATAGGTGGGAGGAGAACCTGGATAGCAGAAGTAGATGGGCGAGTGAGAGAGAGAGAGAAGAAGCAGAGAAAGGAGGAAGGAAGAGGAGGGGAAGGTCAGGGAGCTAGCTCAGGACTCTCCCTCCCCGACGTGTTCAAGGGATTGGCTGGGAGGAGCGGTCTGCTGTCCGTGGTGCTGACGCCCAGCCACTTTGCTGGGTAGGGTTAAGGTTCTGAGTTCAGCCTGGAAGAGGAGGGTCTCTATAGCTGAATCCTTAGTAAACAGGATCTGAGGGGCCCTGCGATCTATGTGGAACATTAGAACTGGCAAAGCTGACCCTTGGAGAGCCCAGAAATGAGTGGTTCTCAAGCTGGCT
Organism: Loxodonta africana; assembly: GCF_030014295.1. Classification (NCBI taxonomy): domain Eukaryota; kingdom Metazoa; phylum Chordata; class Mammalia; order Proboscidea; family Elephantidae; genus Loxodonta; species Loxodonta africana. Next base: position 45,609,502 of record NC_087365.1, read on the forward strand.
GCACAGTAGAATCTCCTGGGAGCTTTAAAATAAAACACGAGGTGTCTCACCCCAGGCCAATGAAATAGGGCTCTCTGGAGGTGGTAAAATGTATTTTTACAAGCTTCCAGAGTGATTCTCAGTGAATCCCAGGCTGATAACTGCTGTCCTAGCTCAATCTTTCATTGGAATGATGAGGAAACTGAGTCACAGAGTGATCCATGACCCTCCCAAGGTCTCATCGCTAGTAAGTGATGGAAAAAACTCAAGCCCAAGTGTGAATAGCTGTCATTTCACCCTCCCCAGACTCCCTGTGCCCGTACTGTGACTGATACACAGAAGGAAGCAACAAAGATGACTCAGGCCACCAAGTCAGCTGTCCTCCTCACAGGTAAGGTCAGCGTGAGGAGTCAGACACACCTTCATGAAGACTGAGTGAACTCTGGCATCAGAGTCCTAGGTTCAAATCCCACTACTTCTTCACTGTGTGCTCTGGACCAAGTCTTTCCACTGTCTGACTTGCTTCCTTACCTGTAATATTAGAGGGGCCTGAACTGTTATGAGGGTTAGAGATGAGGGATTTGAGTGGCTGGTGAAGCCGGGCATGTAGTGGGTGCTCAATACAAGTTCATTCCTTCTGCCTCTCTCCATATGGTCAGGAGGCACCTGGGGCTGTACCCTTAGCCCTGAGTAGGAGACCCCTGGGCACCAAGAGTGGGAGGAGGGAGGCTTGTCTGTCTACTTCTCATTTCTGGTTTACCTGGGTGGCTCTGACAAGGTTGGTCATGAAGTCAGAATTGGAACCCATGTCCTGGCTGTCAGGACAGAATTCTTTCCTTTCTTCTCCCTTAGCCCTCACTATTTGTGAGATGCAACTGAGCCCCAGACTCAGCCTCCAGAACCCTCAAGAGGAGCCCCAGAGGGCTCAGGGAGGGGGTGGCACAGTGGAGATTGGAGCTCAGGGACTGAGGACATAAATGCTTATTCCAGTCCTGTTCTTGGCTCTTGGTGTGGCTGTGGGAAAACTCCCTGACCTGCCTGGGCCTCAGTTTCCCTTCTGTAAAATGAAGATAACGCTTTATCCCTCTCGTCTTCCCAGGTTGTGGGAGACCCCTTAATAAGAAAAAATAGGTGAAGCACTCTGGAAAAGAACAGAGTCTTCAACCAAGGTGACCAAGTGTCATTATTATGAAGATGTTTGTAATTATTATCATCCTGCCTCTTCTCTACTTCCTACTGCTGCCCTGCTGGGCCTGGGGAAACCCTTGGCTCACATTTAGCTTCTCAAACATTTATAAAAAATGAGTCCCACCCCCTGCTGCTGCCAGAACTGCTCTGAACGCTCAGATTACACAGGAAACAAGTCCCCTCCCGAGCTTCCCCCACCACCCTCCCCAGCTCCCTCTTCAATCATCACTTATAATACAGGCTCACTAGGCTGGCCTTGACCCCACTTCCAGCCATCCAGTCAGGGCAGCCTCCACTTCCAGCCACCCAGTCAGGGCAGCGTAATGTAGATGAATCATACACAGGAGACGCAGGAACAAGGCTGGGAGGGAGGGGAGGTCGCAGGCCAGAGGGGGAGGGAGCAGGTCCAGAGACAAGAAACAGAGAAGGTGGCACAAAGAGATGGGGAAAGAAAGTGGGTCAGAGACGGAAATGAGGGACAGAAATAAGGGGCAGAGGGGCAGAGAGAAAGAGGAAAAACACGGATACCCAGAGACAGAGAGAGAAATGAGGACAGAGACAAACAGATGAGGGTCAGAGTGACAGAGATATATAAAGCCAGAGAGAAAGTGGGACAGAGACAGCGAGACAGATGCAAAGAGACAGAAATACAGAGATAGAGCAGAAAAGTAGAGATACACAGAAACAGAGTCAGAGAAAAATAGAACAGAGACACAGATAATACAAAGCAAGGGGAGAGTGAGAAAGAAGGGAGGAAGGACAAGAAAAAAGGCAATGTTTGGCCCAGTGGGGTGGGAGACCTCCTACATTGCAAACACTCACTTCTCCAGTCTCCAGGGAATGCCAGAACACCCTCCCCTCACTCTTTCTTTCTTTATGGACCCCAGAATGAATTTGCCCTCTAGGCAACCCAGAGTGTGTTGTTGTTAGGTGCCGTCAAGTTCCAACTCATAGCAACCCCATGTACAACAGAACGAAACCCTGCCTGGTCCTGTGCCATCCTCACAATCATTGTTGTGCTTGAGCCCATTGCGGCAGCCACTGCGTCAATCCATCTCTTTGAGGTGCTTCCTCTTTTTTGCTGACCCTCTACTTTACCAAGCATGATGTCTTTCTCCAGGGACTGGTTCCTCCTGAGAAGATGTCCAAAGTACCTGAGACGAAGTTTCGCCATCCTTGCTTCTAAGGAGCTTGCTGGCTGTACTTGTTCCGAGACAGATTTGTTCATTCTTCTGGCAGTCCATGGTATTATTCAATATTCTTTGCCAACACCATAATTCAAAGGCATCAATTCTTCTTTGATCTTTCTTATTCATTGTCTAGCTTTCATATGCATACGAGGTGATTGAAAATACCATGGCTTGGGTCACCTTAGTTCTCAAAGTGACATCTTTGCTTTTCAACACTTTAAAGAGGTCTTTTGCAGCAGATTTGCCCAATGCAGTATGTCTTTTGATTTCTTGACTGCTGCTTCCATGGGTGTTGATTGTAGATCCAAGTAAAATGAAATCCTTGACAACTTTAATCTTTTCTCCATTTATCATGATGTTGCTTATTGGTCCGGTTGTGAGGATTTTTGTTTTCTTTATTTTGAGGTGTAATTCATATTGAAGGCTGTAGTCTTTGATTTTCATCAGTAAGTGCTTCAAGTCCTCTTGCTTTCAGCAGGCAAGGTTGTCATCTGCATATTGCAGGTTGTTAATGAGTCTTCCTCCAATCCTGAGGCTGCGTTCTTCTTCATATAGTCCAGCTTCTTGGATTTGCTTAGAATACAGATTGAGTAAGTATAGTGAAAGGATACAACCCTGATGCACACCCTTCCTGATTTTAAACCAAGCAATATCCTCATGTCCTGTTCAAACAACTGCCTCTTGGTCTATGTACAGGTTCTGCATGAGCACAATTAAGTGTTCAGGAATTCTCATTCTTTGCAATGTTATCCATAATTTGTTATGACCCACACAGTCAATGCCTTTGCATAGTCAATAAAACACAGTATGTGTATGGGGATCTAATATGTCCCCCAAAAGAGAAGAGTCTCCTACCACCTCAAACTGAGACCCATAAGCTCTTTGGTGCTCTCAACATATAAGTGGAACCCTCGGTGAAGTAATCTGGTGACCTCTTTGTTTGGGACAGCAACACTCTAAGTGTCTGCAATAGTACCCCTGTGCCAGCTGCAGAAAGTAAACACTTATTGCTTATAATTCTGTTCCATTTACTCACCCAGCAACTACAGAGCACCTGCTATGCGCTAGTCACTTTAGGGCAGGATGGTGGCTGTCTCACCTTTGTATCCCAGTGCCGTGCAGGCACAGGGCTGGGCACAGAGAAGGGTCCTCATGTTTGTTGAATGATTTATTGATAAAAAGGCAAAGAAGAGCATGGATACACCCCTCTTCTACCCAGATTACCTGGGCCAAAGGCTGCTCTCCTGAGGGCCAGGGCCTCTGCTCCTTCCTGCCACCCCGCCACCAGAAACCTCTTGTCCTGTTCCCCCAAGCCGGGTGATGAGAGCCAGTGCCGTTGCTAGGCGAGGAGATATTGCACATATAGATCTTCCTGGACTTTAATTAAAAACATCTTTAGAAGTTGTCTCTGCAGAGGCCAGCGATTGATTCCTGGCTTGGGCCTGAGGGCTGCTGAGCCACTCTCTCTCTCTCTGGCTGAACACGGGACAATCAGAGGCTCCCAGCCCCAAATGAGGCCTGGGGGAACACACCGTCTCCTGCCTTCCCCCTGTTCTCTCTGCCCTCTGCCCCCTCCCAAGCACTGAATCAGTGCACTGTCCCAATTTTATTTCCCTTCCCCTCTTTGAGCCTCAGTTTCCCCAGTTGTAAAATAGGAGCACCGACACTCATCCCAGGAGAGCTCCTGGAAGGATGAAATGAGATTAGGGATATGAAAGTGGTTTGCAAGCTGTAAAGTCCTGTGTAAGCTAAACAAATGGTCATGACTATATCCCCCAAGGAAGCCATGCACGTATGGTCAAGTAACTTGAGTGCTGGTTCCCGGTTCTGGGTCTGGCTCTGGCTCCAGTTCTTTCTGCGGAACCTCAAGCAAAACTCACTTTATCTCTCTTTGCATTTATTTCCTCATCAGTAAAATGAGGACAGTAATACCTGCCCTGCTTATTCCCCAGGATTGTGAGAATAAAGGAAAATAGCTCTGCGAAAGCAGTGTTGTCCGATACCTGATATTTAGCGAATGTCCCAAGAAGTGCAGGCTGCACTACAAAACAGTCTTTGTCCATCTATTAAAGATGCTGCTCACAGAGCAACTGGAATACATAGCCAAGTGCTGCAGCAGGGCCCCTGCCCATTTCCACAGTCTGTTGAGCCCTAGCCCTGTAGTCCAACAATGTCAACTCTACAGCACATGTGCTGCCATATTCTCCTCCCTCTGCTCACAGCAGACATCACTAATCGATTGTGGCACTCGTTTCTGCTGAGCCTGAATGAGGACTCAGACTCCTTCTAAACACAGCTCTGCAGCTGCTACCAAGTGATTAGAGTTGGCACAAGAGATGAAACTGAACTGCTACTACTCTGAGGTCAGAGCTGTGTCTTGCTCATTTTTGCATCCTCACATACCTAGCAAAGTGCCATGTACATAGTAGGCACTCATATGTGTTTAATGAATTGAAAGTAGCTACTTATTTTCCTGGATTCTATTGGTGGTTCAGTAATAGAATTCTCTCCTTCCATGTGGCAGTCCTGGGTTCAATTTCTCGACAGTGCACCTCATATGCAGCCACCGCCCATCTGTCAGTGGTGGTTTCGTGTTACGCTGATGCGTAGCAGGTTTCAGAGGAGCTTTCAGACTAAGACAGACTAGGAAGAAAGGCCTGGCAATCTACTCCCAAAAAATCAACCAGTGAAAACCCTATGGAGCACAATGGTCTGATCTGCAACCGATCATGAAGATGACACAGAACTGGGTAGCAGTTCTTTCTGTTGTGCATGGGATTGTCTTGAGTCGGGAGCTGACTCAATGGCAGCAACAACAACAAGGACTTATTTTTCTACCCCTGTGGGGCCATGTATAAAGCAGGTGCAAATAGATGTTTACTAAGTCAGTGACTCACCTTTGTGCCCCTACAGAGCCAAGTATACTGGAGGCCCTGTATATAATGGGTGCTAATAAACATTTGTGGATTTAATTCAATTACTTATCTTTATACCCCCTGCAATGCCCAGAATAAAGTAGTGGCTAACAAATGTGTGTTGAATTCAACTTCTCATTTCTGTATCCTTAACAGCGCCAAGTCTAGTGTCTTGTACACAGTTGACAATAATAAGTAGATGGAGTTGAACTGGGTATGGGAGCCCTGCAAATCCTCTCACTGTCCACTGGTCAGATCATGACACGCTAGGGAAGGGATTGCATTGAGAGATCCAGCTCTTCTTTATCAAAACTCACTCCCTTGGCAAGCTGATCCAACATCCAGCTTTAAATTCCCTCTCTCTCCTGTTGACTTCCGAAGTTGTGTCTCTAACCTTGATCTCCCACCTGATCTCCAGACTCACAGATCCAACTGTTTCTCTGACATCTCCACTTGGATTTCCAGTAGATGTCTTAACCTTGACATCTTCAAAACTGAATTCGGAATTGTGTGTCAGGGTGCATTCCGGCCTCAGTAGCTCCATCCAGCCAGTCGTTCAGGTCAAAAACCTCAGGGTCATGCATGACTCCTCTCTCTCTCATTCCCCACACCCAATTCCTCACAAAGTCTTTGGCTCTACCTTCAAAGTACATCCAGAATCCCAAATCTCTCCTCACCTCCTACTCTGGTCCAAGTCACTATCTACCTGAACAGTTGCATTTGCCTCCTCATGCATCCCTCAACCCCCTACAGTCTATTTTGAACATGGCGGCCAACGAATCACCCTTTTAAAACACAAGTTGGGTCATGCCACTCCTCTGCTTTCCATCTCACTCAGAGCACAACTGGAAATCTTTCAATGGCTACAAAGTCCTATGTGATCCAGCTGCCAGTACCTCAACTGGCCTCATGAGATACTCTCCTCCTCATTCGCTGGCCTCCAGGCTATTCTGCAAACATGACAAACACATGCTGCCTGAGGATCTTTGCACTTGCTGTTGCCTCTGCCAGGAACACTCTTCTCCTAGCTTAGTGGTCCTCACAGTGTGGTCTCCAGACCAGCAGCATCGGCATCCCCTGGGAATTTGTCTGAAATGCAAACTCTCGGGCACTACCCCAGACATACTGAATCATAAATTCTGGGGGTGAGATCCAGCAATCTGTGTTTAACTAGCTATCCAGGTAACCTGGATGACCAGTAAAGCTTGAAAACCACTGTTTTAGACAACTCCTTATTTTGCTCCCTTGGTTTCTTCAGACATTTCTTCAAATGTCCTCTTATAGGAGACCTCCCTTGATCATTCTAAACTATCACCCCCACAATACCATTCCTGATTCTCTTAGCTTTCATAGCACTTACACTACCTGCCCCATTGTGTAGTTGCTTGCTTATTTCTTTACTTCTCTTAGTATGTAGGTTTCCTAAGAATCCCCAATGCAGGGAACAGTGCCTGACACATAGTAGGCACCCAATAAATATCTGCCAAATGCTTGAACTCCCTCAACGCTCAGAAGGGAACTTGGGGCCCAAAGAGGGGTGGGGGCTTGGCCAAGGTCACATGGGGAGCTAGGTCTCCTGACTGTCAGCTCGTGACCTGCTTCCTGCACCCCCGGCTCAGCATGGCTGGCGTGCCCCTTCTCAGGCGCGTGGCTCATCAGAGGACCCTGGCACACTTCCTTTCCCTTTCAAGCTCTGAGTGGTTTAATTTGCAAGCGCTGCCGCCTTTGATGTCCTGAGCTGCGTCCCTGCTCCTTCTGATCTCCGAAGCTGCCCAGGCCCTGGTGCCACTTGTCGGCCCTGCCCCCGCAACTCCGATCAGGAGGCTCCATAATTGTGACTGATTTTCAAAGCTGCCTGGAGTCTCCACAAGCACCCTGGTGTTGGATTTGCTTCCCCTTCAAAAAGATGCTCAAATGAAATAAACTAATTTAATTTCTACTTCTTCCCCCTCCCCTTCTCGCCTCCCCGCTTGTCCCAGTTGAGTCCCTCTGCCTGACTTTTCCCTGAGTAGAAGGTGAAGGTTGGCGGGCTGGGGGAGGGAAAGGAGACAGGGCTGGTCTCTGTGGGACCTTGGGCAAGTCCTTCCCCTTCTCTCAGCTTTGGTTTCCCTGTCTGCGAAACAAGGGTCTGAACAGTCTGGGAGCCAAGCCCAGTGATTTGCTCAATCATGGACTTCCTATGTAACTGTGGGTACATCTCTTTCTGAGCCTCAGTAATGCCATCTTTTCAATGGGGATGCTAACATCAGTCCCGCATACCTCTCAGAGTTGATGTGAGAATGAGGTGTGATGGAGGAGCCACCATTGTGGATATAGGGGCTATGCCTCCACCTGGCACCCCCCATCCCCACGCATTCTCCACATTGCAGAGAGGGAGCTTTCTAAAATGCAAGACTGCTCACAGTACTTCCTGGCTTAAGTCTTTCCCAGGCTACCCGCTTCCCTTCAGCCCTTCAGCCATGGCTCCTGCTTCCTTCTCCAGCCTCATCTCTCCCACCCTTCTGGCCTTTCCAAGCAGCAACGTGCAGGTCAGCATTGGGTGAAGGGAGACAGGGTCATATCTTCTTGGGCCAGAGCTTGAGTCAGCAGGTGGGGAATGCTGGACCTGGAACTGCCTTAGACTTGTTACATAACCTTGGACAAGTCACTGATCCCCCTGAGCCTCAGTTTCCCCACTTGCAAAATTGATTTCTAAGTTCCCATTGGGCCTGAAAGTCCACGAGTCTCTGCCACTGACAACTTCAAAATTTATCTCTCCAGCCAGACCTCTCCTCCGAACCTATATATTCAACTGCTTTTTCAAGACCTTTGCTCAGCTACTTAGTGTTTCCAACTTAGTACGTCGGAAACCAAACTCTGGATTTCCTTCCACCCCCAAATCTGTCCCCCTCACTGTTTCCACTATCTTGGTAAATGGAAATTCCATCTAGCTAATTGCTCAGGTCAAAATCTCCACAGCCATCCCTGAATTTTCTTTCTCTCACACCCTACATTCAATCCATTAGCAAAGGCTTTCAGCTGTACTTTCAAAATATATCCCAAAGTCGACCTCTTTTCGACGCCTCCGCGGGTGCCACCTTGTTCCAAGCCACCATCATTTCCTGCCTAGATGACTGCAATATCCTCTTCATTGGGAAACCTGCTTCTGCCCATGTCTCTTTCCCCATTCTAATCTTTACGGAACGGCCGTGGGATCCTGTTAAAATTAAGTTAGCTCATGCCACTCCTCTGAATACAACTCTCTGCTGATTTCCTAGCTCGCTCAACATGGAAGGCAAAGCCCTGACTACGGTCTGCATGGCTGCATGACCTGATCTCCTCCTCGCTCACTCTGCTCCAGCCACGCTGGTCCCCCAAACCCCTTGAGGGAATTCAACCTCAGGCATTTGCACAAACTTTCCTCTTCCCCTGGGGCTCACACCTTCAGTTCTTTCTTTCAATGGCACCTCCTTCCCGGATCAATGATATATTTGGTTACTTGCCTATTGCCTGTCTCCCCCATCTAGAATGTACCCTCAACAAGAGCTGGGAGTCTTGTTTGCCTGTTCACTGCTGTGTCTCCAGTGCCTAGAACAGTGCTTAACACATAGTAGGTTCTCAGCAAATATTTGCTAAATGAACAAATGAACACACTCAAACAGACACATGCCAAGTTACATGCATGCACAGGCCTTAAAGTGCCATTCAGCTAGCCACACAGTGCACATCTGCACACGTGTGTGAATGCACATGGACAGCAGGCACACACCTGTGGATGCATATGCACACCTGCACATGTGTGTGGATACATATGCGCACCAGCACGTGTGTGAGTGCACATGGACACCAGGCACACGTGTGTACCCGCCGTGTGTGTGTACACCAGCCTGCACTCACACAGTGCCCTAACTGCCCTCTCCCCCCATTCTCCCCTACCCGTTTTGGCCCACCACTCTCTCTGGTTCACCTCCTCCTTTCCCATCACTGTTGTCTAATCATCCACCAACCTGCCAGATCTGGCCAACCCAGGGCGGGGGGCTGGGGCCTCACTGCACTCTCCCCCAGAACCCAAACACCCCTGGCCTCTGACAGCCAGTGGCAGAGCTGGAGGCTGAGAGCGAGGCACCTGGAACCCTTGACCACAGGCAGACAGTGAGTGCGGTCTAGGACCCAGCGCCACTGCTCCCTGTTCAGATGACTTAGGTTAACACTTAGTAGGGGAAGGAGATGGCAGCTACTCCTTGCACCCGTTTGCCCCATGACTCCGGCTTCCACCAGAGCCTCAGGAGCCCAGGCTGGGTGAAGGCTTGATGGTTGGACAATGTCTGGGGTCCCACAGGGGGAGACGGCAGGTTCACCTGGCCCTCAGATTCCGTTCCCCGGCGCTGTGTGAATGTGAGTTTCCGAGTGTGGCTGTGTCTGAGGTCTTCTAGTAGATGTGTGTTTCCGTGTGTATATTCCCTGGTGTTTTCCTATGTGTGCAACTGTGTGTGTGCAGTGTCCCTGGGCGTTTGCCACCTTAGCCGAGTGTGTGCGCCTGAATCTTTGTCGGGTTCAGCTATCTCTGTATGCGCCTACACTGTGGGTCTTGGTGTGTGTGTTGGCTTCTTTGTGGGCAGTGAATGAAGCTGGTGGGACACTGTTGCACCTGGCTATGCCCACGCCTGCCTGGGGCTGCACGCTAGTGGAGCTGGCCCAGGATGGTGATGTCTGGGTGTGGCATCTGCCTGTGTCCGTGTAGGTGGCTGTCTGTGGATACCTACATGAGGTGCAGTTTCCTGTGTGGGGTTTCATGTGGCTGTGGCAGGGTATGAAGCTATGTCTGGGTGTACATTTGTGCCTTGTCTCCACCGTGCGTCCCTGTGGTTGTTTCTCGTTGTAGGTGTGCCATGTCTAGTTGTGTCTAGACACGTGATTGCATCTGTGTGCGGTTGCGTCTGTGGGTGTGGGGTTGGGCTCTGGTGAAGGGCTATGTTGAGGTGGACACGGGGCCTGGGTGGGGGGCTGTGTCAATGTGGGCTTGGGGGTGGCTCTGCCCATTGTGCCAGTAGGTGGAGCTGTGCTTGTGGGTGGCGTGGGCACAGGTGGGCAGGTGAGCTTGTATGTGGCGCTGTGCTTGTGTGCTCGGTGGTGGCTAGATACGCAGCTATGCCTGTGTGTGGGTGGGGGACCATGCCTGAGTGTGTGGCCGTGCCCATGTGTGGGTCTGTGTCCATGCATGTGGCTAAGTTCATGTGTGTGGCTTTGTCCCAGTGTACAGCTGTGCCTGTGTGTGGGGGTTAAGGACCGTGTCCAAGTGTGTGGCTGTGTCCATGTGGAGGTCTGTGTAGGGGCCATGTCCACGTATGTGGCTGAGTCCATGTGTGTGGCTTTGTCCAGGTGTGCAGCTGTGCCTGTGTGTGTGTGATGGTCTCTGGGAGGATACCTGAGCCATGCGGGCACCTGTGCTCACACCTGTGCCCTCTGCCCTGGGGCAGAAGTTCCTGCCTCTTCTGCTCCCCCAGAAAAACCATCCCCCCCCAGCAGGCTTCCACTCAGGGCCTGGTGGTCCCCTCCCCTGGAGGGCACATGGCTCTGGCTCACCCCCAGCCCTGGAGCGGAGCCCACCTGTGGGCGAGAGCTCAGCCACGCTGCCAATGTAGGGGCCATGCAGGAAGCGGGGCTCGCTGTCATTGATGTCCTGCACCTTGATGATGAACTCCGACTCGGGCTCCAACAGGCGGTTGGTGGCGCGGTCCCGGGCCTGGGCCCGCAGCGTGTAGAAGGTTTTCTGCTCTCGGTCCAGGCGCTCCATGGCGTGGATGTCACCCGTCAGCTCATCAATTAGGAAGATGGTGCCAGCGCCCTCACCTGAGATGGTGTACTTGATGGCACCGTCACCCTCGTCTGAGTCCGAGTGGATCTGGGGAGCAGGAGGAAGATGGAGTGGAGGCTCGGGTGGGGGCTCCTCTTGGCCTCCCCCTGGTCCCAACGGGGGTCTGCTCCCTAAGATACACCCATGTTTTTGGTGAAGACGCTGAGGACTGGGAAGCCACACCTCATTTATTCTAGTCCAGGCCTCACTGTGTCCAGCCCTGTTCCAAAATCTACCTTTCCCTCTGCGGCCAGAGCAAATAGCCTAAGAGGTGGATCCCAACAGTCCTCCCCTGCTTGCGATCCTTCTACGGCTCCCCATTGCCTTTACAAAGGAGCCCAAAGGCACCGCCGTACCTCTGTGCTTTTCAGCACGAGGGACCCTAGGGCTTCGGCTTTGAGCTCCCTGCCTTTATTTCTCTGCCCCATGGAAAGTCTACTCATCCTTCAAGGCTCAGCTCAAATGCCACCTCTTCCAGGAAGCTTTTCAGGATTCCTCTCTATCCCCACCCCCACGCCATGGTCTCTTAGTACATCAAGCCATCACTATCATGTTCAGCTTTGTAGGACTGCTGTAGCTGTAGACTACTTCTCAAACCTTGGCATGCATGCAAACCACCTGGGAATCTTGATAAAATGCAGATTCTGACTCAGTAGATCTGGGGTGCTGCCTGAGGTATTTTGTTTTGTTTTGTTTTGTTTTGCATTCCTAACAAGCTTTCAAGGAGCCCTGGTGGTGAAATGGTTAAGCACTCAGCTGCTAAACAAAAGGTCATCGGTTTGAACTCACCAGCTGCTCTACAGAAGAAAGACCTGGCAATCTGCTCCCATAAAGATTATAGCCTAGGAAAGCCTATGACACAGTTCTGCTCCGTATAATGGGGTTGCTATGAGTCGGAATTGACTTGATGGCACACAACAACAACAACGATGGCAAGTTTTCAGGAGTCCTGGGTGGTGCAAATCGGTAATGCACTCAGCTGCTAACCCAAGGGCTGAAAGTTCGTCTATTCAGAGATGTCTCAGAAGAAAGGGCTGGCAATCTACTTCCAAAAAAAAAGCCACTGAAAATCCCATGGAGCACAGTTCTACTCTGACATGGTCTCCGAGAGTCAGAGTCAACTCCGTGGCAACTTGTGGTGGGTGCTGGTGACAAGCTTTCAGGCTGCTGGTCTGTGGACCTCACTCTGACGTACAGGTCCATCTCTTCCTAGGCTCTGAGTCCCCAGGAGGTAGGGGTGATCTCTTACTCATCTTGGCATCTGGAGAGCCAGGCTCAGAGTTTGGCACATGGTAGGGATAGGAGTGAGGGAGAGAGGAGGAAAGGGAATGCAAATTGAAGGAGCACCTACCATGTGCCAGGCACTGTGCTAACAATTTTACACACTTATCTTGTTCAGGGCTCTTAAAAAATGCTGTGCCATGAGGCCAGGAGAACTGAATGGTGCCCAGCTACCATTACTGAACATTTTGATCAACGATTCTATAGAGGAGGGGACATGCAAAACAGACTTTCAAAGTCTCATGGAATCCAGACTTTCTGGAGCCATGGAGGCTGGATAAATCCCTGAAACTATTGCCTTGAGATAATCTTTAAACCTTAAACCAAAAATATCCCTGAAGTCTTCTTAAAAAACAAACAACAGTTGAGGTTAACTAGTAAAGAAGGTCTCCCCTGAGCTTTGTGCTCTTTTAAGAACTATCTATATGGGGTTAAATGGACTACAGCAACTGGAAAGATTAGACAGGAAACTTAGCGGGCAGTGAGTTTATGCTAATGAGGGAGGAACTGTTCTGAAAAGGAGCGTGAGAATGTTTGCACAACTTGAAGAATGTAATCAGTGTTACTGAACTGTACATGCAGAAACTGTTGGTGCCTGTTCTGCTGTGTATATTCTCAACAACAACTACAAAAATAAAATAAATTATAGAAAAAAGGAAATCCTAAACAACAACAAAATGCTGCAAGAGTGGGTTTTGCTAGCCTCATTTTACAGATGAGGAGACTGGGATGATTTGTGTGAGCTCTGATCTCTGGAGACACCAACCTGGCTCCATGCCTGGGGGAGCCCATGGGAAGGAGGACGGCCCGCCCTGGCCTAGCCTTGGCTCCATCATCACCTCCCTGCATGTCCTTGCACACATCGCCGTGCCTCTCTGGGCCTCAGTCGCTCCATCTGTAACGTGGGACTCCTACTCCTTCCTCTTTGGGATGTTGAGGCATGAACAGAATTACCAACCACACGAGGTTCTTAGCACTTGCCTGGTCTCAGGTGACATTTAAAATATTGAACACCGGCGTGGCTGGGGCACTGACCATGGAAGGTACTGCAGCCAGGCCCCTGCTGGGCTAGACAGGGAGTGTTTGCTGGGTCCTGGAGGCCCAAGGAGCTGAGAGTTAAGGTGAGGGAGAGGAGAGGGGCTATTTACCACAGTTATGAAGGGTGTTCACTACTTTAACAAACAGTACACTCATTCCAGTGTGTACTAGCTGAAAATCAGCCCTGCATGAGACATAGTAAGTGTCCAACAAATGGTAGCTATCGTTATTATTACATTATTATTAAATGGGAGCTATATATAACTGGGATTTAATTCAGGCACATTTAGACTCCAGGGTCCAGAGTGTTTGCACTGCACCAGGATCTCTTGGGCAAGGAACCAGCAAGAAGGCTGTTCCCCCAACAGAAATGCGCAAGTCTGTATCCCCCGATGTCCAAGTCTCCGAGGTGGCCCTGAACAGAGGAAAACGCATCCAATGATGCCGGTGACCTTGGGTGGATCCCTGTTCCTTTCTAAGCTTCCAGGAAGACAGGGCATGAACGAGACAACCCCTGAGGGCTCTTTGGGGCTAGCACTCCTTGTACCCCAGCCCACTCATCAGGGGAACAGGTGCCAATGAGTCGTCACGACACGGGATACAAGCCCACCCTTGGCCCGCGGGAGGAGCCTGGGTATAAATTCTGCCAGTGGAACTTGGTGTCTGAGAGGTGGATTATAGAAGTGCCATTTGGAAGATTGAATGGCCCATAAACATTTTCATATTTCATTAGCCGATTAATGGGCATCTCTCTCTTTTTGGCGAGTCTGCTGATTCTCAGCAGAAATTGCAGGGAGTAAATGGAGGCGTCTGGTGGAACCTTTCCGGGTCCCCGTCCTGTTATAGATTGCCCCAATTAATGCCCATCCTGGGTTCCACCAAGAAGCCTCCTTCCTGTCCAGTTACTGTTAATAGATTTCTCATAAGTGGCTGGATTGTAAAAACCTCATAACTCAGTTTAATGCCCCCAATAAAATGATCTCAGGATGTCGGCCCTGAATCACTGGCAGTGCCGGGGATGAGGAGACCTGTCTCCCCTGTTTGCTGTTTATGGTTTTCCTCCACCTTTGCCCAGGGGAGACGGGGCTGGGATTGGGTGGCTCTGCTCCCCCGGGTGTGCCTTCACCCACTTCCCAATCAGACCTGTTGTCTGCTTACTGTGTCATTCGTAAGCAGTGTGGCAGAACAGATGTCTCTGAGGGGGAGGGGGATGCTTAATCGCTATTACCTTATTGGTCCTGATCATGAAACAGTGTTGTTCTTCCCATTTCTCAGATGACAAAACTGAGGCACAGAGAGGAGAAGCCATTTATTTGGTCACACAGCTGTTAAGTGGGAAAAGCTAAGCTCCTGAGTCCACAGCTAACCTGCCTTTGTCCACTAATGCTGTGAACACGGACTTGCAATTTTACCTCTCTGAGCCTGTTTTCCCACCTGAGGAATCAGACCAAGCCCTACCTGGCACAGCAAGTGGTGAGGAGTCAGTGAGAGCAGGCTCGTCATGACCTAAGCACTCTGTCAATAGTTGTTCCCTTCCTTTTCTGTCTCCTTGGTCTTCTTATGTCCCTGCAGCCCTTGACCTTTTCACTCAGACCCTGGACAGGAATTACTTAAGAGTGAGGAGTGGGAAGGAGGGAGTGGAACCCAGGAGTGATGTCATTGATGTTCTATGAAGTGCAACGTGGAGTCCACCCTGGGGCCAAGCGGCTGCTCTCTGGGGACTGCAGAGTCAGACAGGGCCGATGCTAAGAGCTCGGAACAGGGGGATTCGGGCTGGGCCGAGACTGCCTGCCCTGCCTGCCTGGGTCCTGACTCTGCAGAGGGGAGGGGGTGCCCCAGCTCCACGTCCGGATGATAATTCTCAAGATGCTCACTATGAGTGGAGGCTGGTGCTCCCACCTATTGAGTGCCTACTATATGCCAGACACGTGTTGCAGGCCATCCATGAAAACCTAATTTAGCTCTGGAACACAGGTAACTGTAGACCCATTTTCCAGATGAAGAGACTGAGGTGCGGCCTGGTCTGTTTGACTCCAAACCATGGGTTGGTCCTTCTGCAGCCTCGGAGAATCTGGTTAGTCTGCTTAAAATGCTTCTGGCTGAGGATGAGGGAGATGGGGAGTCACTGGGGACAGGGAAGATGAGGACGCAGGGCCATGACTGGGGAGAGGCCCTGACACCTGTCTTCTGTCCTGCATCCAACAGGCCACAGTCACCGATGGCCTCTGCTCTCTGCGCCTCCATTTCATCCTTTCAAAAAGGATCTCAAACCACAAATCAGGAAGATGAAGGGCTTTTGAGTCAGGGACAGCTGGGTGCCAGTTTCAGCTTTGCCCTGACCTGCTGCACGGGCCTGGGCAAGTGGCTACCCTTTCCTGTGCCTCAGTTTGCTCATCCGTAAATGGGACTGATATTACTTACTCATAGATTCTGCAGATTCATAATATGTGGAAGCTCCTGGTACACAGTAGGTGCTCAAAACAGCATGGATCAATTCCCTCCTCTTTTCCCAGCCTGGTCTAAGGAGGGCTGGGGGGGTCACCTAGTTCATCTCCCCTTCTCCTGACATAAGAACCACAGGCTCCAGCCCTGCCCCTTTGGAGATATAGTGTCATCACTCAATGAATACCTTCTTGTCTTTCAGACTGGGCTTGTTTCTTCCTCCAGGTAGCCCTCTCAGATGCCCTTCCATTTGGTTGAAGAGACCCCGCCTGCTCTGTGCCCCTGCCCCCTCTGCCATGCTCCATGCTTCCCAGTAACACCCAGTGTTGCACATCTGTCTTCCAGCTGTCACGGGCCTCAGGGGCGTGGGCTAAGTTTGACTAGTGTCTGAGCTCCCCATGCCGAGGTGCTCTACCTACGCCGGCAGAGGAAATGCAGCAGGGGTGGGGAGAAAAATGTGTGTGCAAGTGTGTGTGAGTGTGTATACATGTGGAAGTGTGAGACTGTGAGCTCCCTGAGGATTGAGCTTATGGCCTGTTCCCATCTCCCCAGCACCCAGCACAGAGCATAGCACCAAACACCGAAGAGATGAATAATGAAAGACATAACTGTCATTAGAATTCCTCATCTGTCTTCCTGGCATTTCTGGAGTAGCCAGCCACACTGTGAAGTCTCAGGTACACACGGACTAGGGAAGAGAGTCCCTGGGAATTTACTATATGCCAGGCTCAGTTCTAGACCCTTTTCACCACTATCTCTTTGGCGTCTCATAATGATCTTATAAATCAGGGATTACTCTCCTCATTGTACAGATTGGCAAACCGAGGCTCAGAGAGGGTCCAAATCCTACCTAAAATCACACAGCCAAAAAGCAGCAGCCCCAAGGCCTGTCTGACTCCACACCCTGGGTACTTGCCACTGCATTCACTGTACGCAACCCCGGAGGAGATTCCCCCACCCCACCCCCAGCCCTTGATCAAAGACAACGTGGAAAACACAAGAGTGAGGGTTTCCCATCCTGGGGGCCTGAAAAATGGGATTCACAAGGCCATTAATTACTTCCTCCTAATTAAATCAAAATTGAATGTGAGCAGAGGTACATTTGCCTTATTAAAGACAATTAAACGGACAGTATGGCTATGCAAATAAAACAAGTCCAAGGTTTAAACAGAAAGCAAATCAAATAAAAAGCCTCCCCCAGAATGAGGTATCTGCTCACGCCTGGGCTACTTACAAACCAGGAGTTCATCAATTTTCCTTAAATATTAGCAGCGTAATTAAATCCGCTCTCCTCCCTACTTTAATCCTGCCGTATATCTAAAATAGATCTCACCGCCTACGGGAGTTGGTCATAAGTGCTGACCCCATAATTCTATCTTTCTCAAAAAAAAAGAAAAAGAAAAATCCTACAAAATCCACATCCAGCTAACAGAAGCCTCGGGGGAAATTATAGTTCGGAAGAGGGATTAGTCAAAGGACCCGGATTTTATGGAAATGCCAGGATGTGGCATGGAGGGTGGGTGTTGTGAGAAGGTGAGGGGAAGAGGTGGGCCAGGGCCGATGCTGGGGGGCGGGCTGGGGAGAGAGCCCTTTGTGTGGGGCCTTGGCGGCCACTCAGGGGCCCAGCGGTTCCTGTGGGTGCGGACAGGAGCCTGGCAGTAAGTGATGGAGGAGGCGGTTGTAAAATAGGTTACCATTGGGTTGCCCGGGGTTCACTCTGTGGATGGTGCTGTTGCTAAGCTACCTTTGGAATTCGACAAGGACGGATGCTCCAAGCGGCGGCTCCTTGGGGTGGGGGAACGGAGAGACAGTGAATTAACTGAAACCATGGAGAAGTCCTTTCTCCCTGAAGATCGAGAGCATGGAATGAGTGTGTGTGCATGCCTACATGTGCGTGAGCACACAACACTTGAATATACACGGTACTCAGCCGGGAAAAGGACAGGTGGTTTGTAACGGCCCCAACTCATATTCTTTGAGAAGCGGGCGGGCTAGTGATCACCTTCCCCACTGAGCGGTGAGGAACCAGGATGCCTAAAGGCTTTCTGGGTTTGGGGCAGGGCT
This sequence comes from Loxodonta africana, assembly GCF_030014295.1. Taxonomy (NCBI): domain Eukaryota; kingdom Metazoa; phylum Chordata; class Mammalia; order Proboscidea; family Elephantidae; genus Loxodonta; species Loxodonta africana. Next base: position 45,627,432 of record NC_087365.1, read on the forward strand.
TTGTAGTATCTGCGTGGACAGCATACTTGGGTGGTAGAGAGAGCAGGTGAGATCTAAACTAATAAAAGCTAACGTTCGCCAAGCATGTGTCAGGACTCAGGTGCTGTTCTAAGTCGTCGGCATAGGCTAACTCACTGGCTCCTTACCACAACCCTTTGAGGTAGGTGCTACCAACAGCCCCATTCAACAGATGCGGAAACTGAGCCTCAGATGCCCAAAGTCAGAGAGATAATAAGCAGCAGAGCTGGGATGTGAGGCCAGGCAGTCTAGTTCCAGAGCTTTCCTGCTCACACACACATTATATACCTTTCAGCTTTCGTAAGAAAACGTGCTTTGGGCAAGTGTTTGCAAAGAGATGGAAACTTCTCCCTCTTCGCACAAAGTACTTTTCTGGAGGTGGTCTTGGGAGTCAGAGAGCAGGGGCTCTGGGTGAAGATGAAGGAGGGCACAGTCCTGATGGCAGTGGAGATGTGGAGAGGGGTTGCTGTGAGGAAAGGATAGACCCCTGGGCCTGGCACAACGATGGGCTCATTTAAAAAAGCCAAACCAGTTGTTGTTGAGTCAATTTCAACTCATGGTGACCCCATGTGTTGCAGAGTAGAACTTTGCTCCATTGGGTTTTCAAGGCTGTGGCCTTTCTGAAGCAGATCGCCAGGCCTTTCTTCTGAGGCACCTCCCGATGGGTTCAAACCATCAACTTTTCAGCTAGTAGTCTAGTCCTTAACTGTTTGCACCCCCCAGGGACTCTATTAGGCTTATAAAAAAAAAATTAATATAGGTCTGTTAAATGGAATTGACCACAGAGCCAGCGTCAGAAGGCTGGGTTTATTGGGTAGGTTCTGTCACTGTGTTGCCGTGTGGCCTCGCATGATTTTTAGGGACCTCTCATCTCGGACTGGCTGGTCCACGGAGGTGGGGGTGGGGTTAGACTTATGCTGTCGAGATGACAATAGCTAGGTGAATGCAGATGAAAAGTGCGGATTCACTGGCTGGTTTTTTCTCATCTCTTCAGCATGTGGGTGGCGGGGGAGGCTGCTGGGCGAATTGCAGGGCTGAGGTGCCCAAGACGACCACAGCTGGCATTTAGGCCCTCCTCTGTCTCTCTGGAGTTTTCCTGGACCAAATTCCTTCTCCTAAGCCTGGAGGTCTCAGAGAGGTTTGGAGAATCAGGCTGGGACTGGTCTTTTCTCATTGGGTGGCTAAAAACTCCAGCTCATACAGGTTCAAATCCTGCCCAACCTATGACCCTGCCCTTTCTGAACCTCAGTTTTCCCATCTACAAAAGGGAACAATAATTTCTACCTTGCAGTTTAAAGGTTAAGGAGCCCTAGTGGTGCAATGGTTAGGCGCTTGGCTGCTAACCAGAAGGTTAGCAGTTCGAACCCACCCAGCAGCTCCTTGGGAGAAAGACGTGGTGATCGACTTCTGTAAAGATTATAGCCAAGAAAACCCTACCGGGCAGTTCTACTCTGTCACATGGGGTCGCTATGAGTCAGGATGGACTCAACCGCACCCAACAAAAGTTTAACGTTTAAGTGCTTTATATGGAAATGATTAAAAAAAAAAAAAAAACGCTTCAAACCAAACAACATTCAGGCCCCAAGCTGAACACTTTACATGCTCAATTTTCTCCTTTAATTTTTTCAGCAACACTAGGAAGTGGCCTCAAAGCCCCATTTTCACAGATGAGGAGACTGAGGCTCAGAGAGGTGAAGTGACTTGTTCAAGGTCACATGGTTAATAAGTTGGCAGCACCAAGCTTTGAAGATAGGTGAGCTGGGCTCCAAAACTTGCTTTTTTAGCTATATCACCATTGACTACTGCCCAGCACATGGATGGCACCAGTTTCTCCTTCCCCATTCTTATCAGCTCTGCCATCTCAGTACCCTGGCTGGGAGTCAGGAGTCCTTGGTTCTGCCCCTAGGTTGCTGGGCAACCTTGAGCAAGGCCCTCAACCTCTCTGAGCTCCATCTGTCAATCCTCGCTTTGCTCAGTTGTGGGGATCAACTTCAGCCACGTGTATGCAGGGGAAAGTAGCCAAGAACTGGAAATTACTTTCTCTAGACCAGAGAACTCTCATAGTGACCCTGTAGGACAGAGTAGAATGGTCCCATAGAGTTTCCAAGGAGTGCCAGTGGATTTGAACTGACCTTTTGGTTAGCAGATGTAGCTTTTAACTGCTATGCCACCAGGGTTTCTAGAGTCGGAATCGACTTGATAGCAATGGGTTTGTTTTTTTTTTTCTTTTTAGTTTTTTAGACCAGAGAAAATCTGGGTTTCCTACAAGGCAAACCTAAAAGTTTAAATCTAGACTTTCCCCCTTTCTCTGCCAAAGGTCCTGATCCTTGAGCCTCAGAACTGAGTGTCCTGCTCAGCCTCCCAATTCCCAGGCCTCCGCACTTTCTCTGCCAACCAAAACTTTCTAGAAAGCTGACTGGCTTTGGCAGAAGCCAGGGAACTGTCCTTGGGCGCTGCCCTGCTTTCATGTCTACAGGCACCCTTTACTTCAACACCCCAACTGCTTGCGAGCCAGGCTCCTTCAGGCCTCCAAGAATTTGCATAAGCTATGTGCTCTTCCCCATCAGCCTGATGAACTCCTACTCACACATCAAAACCCTGCTCAGCTGTTTTCTCCTCTGTGAAGTCAGCCAAGAAATACCATTTATTGAGTACCTACCAGTTCAGGCCCAGGTGCTGACTTGCAAGACTTTGAATGCACCAGGGTGTCTCCCCGACTCTGGGGAGCCCCCACATGGCAAAGACTGGATCTTATTCACTTCTACCTCCCCAGTATCAACCCTGAGCCACATGAGGGGCTCAGGTATTGAATGGATGAATAAAAGTTCTTCTCAGCTCCTCATACTTCCAGGGCACAGATGTTCAGCCAGATTAACCAGCATGTACTCAGAGGGTCTGAAAAGTAGCTTTCATTCATTCATTCAACAAGCAGCTGGTGAGCAATGTCTGTGCTTGTATGCTATCAAGTCAATTTTAACTCATAGCGACCCATAGGACAGAGTAGAACTGCCTCCATAGGGTTTCCTAGGCTTGTAATCTTTACGGGAGCAGATCATCAGGTCTTTTCTCCTGTGGGGCAGCTGGTGAGTTTGATCCACCGACATTTCAGTCTGAAGCTGACAGCTTAACCATGTGCCGCCAGGGCTCTGTGTCTGCGCTAGACACTGGGAATTTAATGGCGAGCAAAACAGGCATGGTCTAATAAGAATGACATACATTAATCGTGAAATGAAACAAACACGCATAATTAAGTGTTATAAAGGAAGATACGGGGAGCTCAGAGGGCTTCTAACAGGGACCTGTCCTAGCCCGGAGGTGCTTCTCTGAGGAAGTAGCAACTGAGCAGAGATATGTCATGTGAGTGTAAGGTAATAAGGCATAGTTCAGGGAGAAGAAACAGCCTAGGCAAAGGCGAGGCGTCAGGAGAGTGTGTGGGTATAGGAGAAATGGTCAGAAGGGCACGAGGGGAGCCGGCAGTGTGGCAGAAACTCAGAGAGCTGGAGGTGGGAAATGAGGCTGGAGGGGGAGCCAGCTCTTTGCAGGCAACGGGATGGGATTGGGCTTGACCAAGTGCGTGGGAAGCTACTAATGAATCTTAAGCAGAGTGAGGGGTGCGTGTGACATGCTCAGATTTGCCAGCTTGTTTTTAGGCTCCACATGCATCTACCTCTAAGATGGTCTGGGTTCACCTACTAGCACTGTCTTCCCTAAGATGCAAGAGGGCCGAGAAAAGGGCATGGATGAGTGACACTGTTGTCTGCGCCTGGCCAGACAACAAGGAGACAGGCTAGAAGGCGGCCCGGGGGCCAGGATTTAGGGAGGCAGGGGGACGGAAGTCCCTTCCATCTACCAGTGGGTGCTCCCAGGGTTCTGGGGCTGGACACAGGGTGTGGGGCCCCCACTTTACCTTGCCCACGTACAGAGGCTCCGTGCCCGTGTACTCCTCCACCACGAAGAACTGGTTCCACACCCAGCCGCGCTTCACCCGGCCGGCGCCCGTCGCGCGGTCCTCCCGAGCCCTGGGCGACGACGGCGCGGGAGTGCCCGCCGCCCACAGGCGCCCCAGCAGCGGCGGCGGCGGCGGCAGCAGCAACAGCAGCAGCAGCGCGGGCGACAGCGCGACTCCCGCCCGCAGCCCCCGACCGTCGGGCCGCGGCCTCATGCTTGGCCTGCGCGGGGCCGGGTCCCGGGAGCATGTACTGGGGGCAGAAGGGCGCCGCCACTGGGTCGCACAACGGAGCGGCGCAGCGTCACATGGTGGCCTCAGCGCGGCCGCCGGGACGCCGCCCCCGAAGGGGCTCCCGGACAGGCCCGCGGCTCTGACCGGCGCCCGGCCGCGGGGGCGCCCGGCTGCAGCGGAAGGGGGCGCGGCCGCGCCCGGGGCATGGACGGCCCCTGGGGTCGCCGTCCGCACCCCCTTGGTGGCGCCGCGGCCGGCTCAGCAGACGGCGCGGGCGCAGCTCCCGACTGGGCTGTGCGCCATGGGCCCTGGGCAGAGAGGGTGCTAGCTGGGGCCTGCAGACCCTTCGAGGACCCGGGGCCGTCCTGTCCGGGAGCCTGCAAAAGAGACAAGAAGACACCAGTTATGTGTGGGATGGAGGGCAGCTGGAGCTGATCTTTCCTCCTTTAGGTACTAATTAGGCACCTACTGCGTGCCTGGCACTGGGCAGGGTGGGGCACACGATAGTGGCTGATACGTGGTCCCGCACCTCAGCCCTAGGTTCTTCAACCCTCATCACTCATTCCTTCTCTCCCACCCTCTCCTAGCCTCTCCTGCCCCTTTCCACAGCCCCCTCACCCAGGTCCTTCTCAGAGGTCCATGTCCACAGGAGCAGAGACCCTGAAGCAGCCTCCCCAGCCCCTGACTATCATTTCTCCAGCCTAGCCCCCAGGAATCCCCCACCCCAGAGATCTAGCAGGCCCTTCTAGAAGGGTCTTCAGGAACCCCCAGGGCCCAGGTCTGGGTGCACAGAGAGCTCTGGAGTCCAGCACCCAGCCCATCTTCTCCCCTCCCTAGCAGCTCAGAGAGGAAAGCCCTCTGGTCTCACGAGATTCCCTCCACACTCCACTTCAAGATGGAGCACTTGAGTCCAGAGGGCCTTGCCCAGTGGCACCCTGTGTGGCTTTGGGCAGGGTCACAACCTCTCTGAGCTTGCCTTTGGTGTCTCCACATTCCGCCAGAAAACCTTTCTTTCCCCAGGTCTGAGAGACGTTCTCCTCCCCCACCCTGGACTTCGGCTGCCATCCCCAGATCAATCCATCTCTCTTTCCCTCCCTCCATCAGATCCTGCTTTCAGCAGAAAAAGGATCTGAGGGACTAACTCCTACTCAGGCCGTAATGATGAATAATGGCTTAATGTGGGTGTTTACAGGGGACAGTGGTGCTGCTTTAATGGGGGCGTTTCAGGCACAGAGCAGAGTGAGTGGAGGTGAGGGGCTCAATCCCCACTCCCCACCCCACGCCCAATTCAGTGCAGTTCAACAACTCAATCCCACTGAGTTTCAACACGGGGCCAGGCTTGGGCTGGATGCTGGCAGCAAAGAGAAATAGGCCCACAGTTTGGTGGGTGGGAGACGAGTCCCCTAATAATAACCTGGTGGAGAGTGATCAGGACTATAAAAGGGGGGACAACCTGAGACGTGGAGGGCCCAGGGAAGGGAATGGGCACATGTTTGGAAGGGGGAGGTGGGTGGCAAGGAATCAGGGGCTACTGCTTGGAGGAGGGGACACCTCAGCAGGCAGAGATGGGAGGAAGGGGTGGGTGTTGCAGGCAGAGGGGTGTGCATGGAGGCTGGGTAGTGGTCTGGCTATTTGGGGAATTAGGCTGGGCCCAAAGGGTGTGTGGCTGGCTGTGGGGTGGGGTGGGGGGACTGACCTGGCCCCAGGCAAGTCCTCCTAAGGGCAAAAGAAGTGGGAAAGAAGACATGCTGACCATCTCCTTCAGCCCAGAACCACCGAGGGCAATTCTCATGCCTTTGTCTCATGTGAGCCACAACCCTCAAAGGTGGTGTTTTATCCCTATTTTGCAGAGGCCTGACTCTGTCCCAGTGGTGGCCTCAGAATGTCTTTATGGAAGGGGCTTCAGGGTGGAGAGTAATCTGTCGGGAGGCAGGGGCGATGGTGAGAGTGTTAACATCTCCAAGGCAGTGAAAATGGGGACACAACAGCAGCCCATAGGAAAGAGGGAGAGGAAGGGTCCTGAACAAGCCCTTCCCTCTCCCTTCGAGGCCCCGCCCTGGAAAGTTGTGGTGGCGGGGTGCTGTGGCCCTACTCTGAGCATCCCCACCACCTCTTCTTCCCCCACACTCTGTGGGGCTTGGGAATCAAGGCGGAACCAAGGGATGTTTGTAGACCCTCCCCCACTCTGGGGGCCCCCATAAGCCATGAGCTGTGCTGCCGCCTCTGGGGATCCGGCTTTGATTCCCCACATTACAGCCTGGGCTAGTCATAATGAGCCTGGAATTATGGGTGAGGAGGAGGCACCGCTCCGAGGCCTTCATTTCCTGGAGCTTATGACTTTCCCGCTGTGGGAACTGTTCCCCTGACTCCTCAGGCAGTTCCAGGGCCATCATAGCCCCGCAGGGACTCAGAGGGAGGGTAGGAAAGGGAGGACCCGGAGGGAGCCTGGGGTTACCCTGGGGAGGGGTGTGGGGGTGGAGGAGGGCTGGGCCAAGGGAGAGCCCCCAACATGTGCAGGAACCCAGCTGTTGGTCTCCCTCCTTCCCTTCCTCCTCCGGTCTTTTCTTTCTTTCTTCATAACACCTTTTACAAGGCGGGGGGGGGGGGCGGGGGGAGAGAATGCTAGATTTCAATCATTTATTCACTCATCAAACATTAGTGTCTGCTACAAGTGTCAACTACAGGACCGCACAAATGCATTTCATTCATTCATTTATTTACTCAACATACTTTTTAAATCATTTGTGTAGGGCAGCAAGATGTGATCAGTTATTCAGCTACATATCAGGAGAGAGATGCGTGTCCTCGGTGTCCTCATTAGCTCATTCCACAAATATTTACCAGCCTGTCCCTAACACCAGCCCCTGAGCTGGGCACTGGGGACACAGTAATAAACACGACAAAGTTCAGGTCTTCATGGAGCTGACGTCTTGGTGCGGGACATATAATGAAGGAATGAATCTACGCTATAATCTCAGGCAATGGTACATGTTAAAGAGAAAAAACAGGATAAGGGGAAAGAGAATGATGGGATGGATGGGGTGGGTGTATTAGTACAGAGAGGGAATCAGAGAGGGTCTCTCTGAGGAGGTGACATTTGGCTGAGTCCAGAAGGATGAGAAGGAGCCCAAAACAAAACGGTTTCAGGCACAGGGAACAGTATGTGCAAAGGCCCAGAGGCTGGGACAAGCTGAGGAACAGCAAGGAGGTCACTGTGGTTGGTGCACAGCAAGAGGCCGGTTGGAGGCGGGGCAGGAGAGGGAGGTAGGGGCCAGATCAGACAGGACTGGAGAGGGGAAGGCAGCTTCAGTTTGATTCTGAGTGTTCAGAGAAGACCTCGGAGGAATTTTACACAGTAAAACCACAGTACAGAGCCTTCAGGGAATTCCATGATGTGGGTCTTCAATTTTGGGGCCCAGTGCAGTGGATTGCGGAGTAGGGAATCATCATGTGAAGGGGCCCAGGAACTTGAAGTACCAGAAGGATTTAGGCACATGGAATGGGCTGTTAGGAAGGGGAAGAAGGTCTCGGTGGAAAGGCTGCGCTGGGGTCAAATCTCCATTTTAGAGATGGGGAAAGTAGAGCCCGAGACTGCCGCCCAAGTTTGCAGAGCATACTTGATGATGGAGCAGAGACTTGAACTCAGGACTTGGATTCCCCTTGGCTTAGGGCAACTTTGAAAGGATGGGAAAAGGCAATCTTCTGGGTGGATGCATTGCAGGGCCAGGGGGAGCCTGGCTCACCAAGGGTACCTGCATCTCAGCCCCCACCTGCCCCCTGGCCTGGTGCCCTTGTGCAGGGCACAACCTGCACCATCGTTTGAGGGTGGAGCTCCAGTCCTCACAGTCTCCATCTCTCCCTCCCCCACCTGGCCTTCATACCGCAGCCCGACAGGTCCTCCCTCAGGCCTGTTGGCCAGGTTCCCTGGCCGCCTGCCAACTCCTCAGGGCCCTGCCACATGCTGCAGCAGACACTTCGGTCTCCTCCCTCCCTCCTCCTGCTCCAGCTGCCTTTCTGATCAGGCGTCTGTCCGACTTCAGGACCCTGTCCTGGCATTCAGAGTCCTTCCAGGGAGGCAGCTGTGGAGCCCCAAGACTGTGTTCCTTCTGCTAGGACTTGTCCTGAGACTTTGGTCACACTGGTGGCCTTATCCAGGTGGCAGGTCTCAACCGACTACACAGAGTCGTTTAATCCCAAATGGGATTAAAAACTGAGTCCGGGCCTGGTTTAATAAATGTTGGCTTTGCCCCATCCACGCTTCAGTCTCACCTCCTGTAATCCGTGTGCCCGTGGGACCATGTACGTGCACATGGTTCCTAGGTGTGTGTGTGCGTTCATGGGTCTGCATTCACACATGTCGGTGTGTACATGCGTACCTGGTGCACGTTCCTTCGTTCCACAAGTGTTTGTGAGTGCTTGCTCTGTGCTGTTCTAGACACAGTGACAAGAAACAGGCAAAACTCTTGCCCTTACAAAGTCAGACGGGGGACACAGATAGTAAACAAACAAATAAATACAGCAAGTGAAAGCCAGAATCTGTGTAACGCAGAAACCTGTCAGAGAAGGAAAACTCAAATATTTTCACTAAGCGATAGGAAAGTGGTAAGACTGCACCCTATCAAAGGTGGAAAACTTGTGATACCCGGAAAAACAAGGCAGTTCATGTGAGTTCCAGCTCTCACAGGTTTCACTGAAGCAGGTCAGATGATGGTAAGTGCTGAGGGAAAAAAAAAACAGGGTAAGGGGCATAGAAAGTGCTGGCGCAGGGGGTGATCTGCTGTCTATCTTTCATCAGTGATCATTTATACAGGGTGGTCAGAGAAGGTCTTACGGTTAAGACGACATTTGAACGGAGATCTGAAGGAAGTGAGGGAGGGAGCCATACAGATGAGAGACTTGTGTGTTTCAGGCTGAGGGAACAGCAAGTGCAAAGGTCCTGAGGTGAGTGTACATCTGGTGTGAAGGAGGAACAGCCAGGAGCCCAGTGCAGTGAGTGGTGGTGGTGGTGGTGGTGGGGTGGCACCCCAGGAGGTCAGAGAGGTGTGGAGGTGGGGTCAGACCTTTGGGTTTTTACAATGAGTGAGATGGGATTCTAGGAGGGCTTTGAGCAGAGGAATGACACGATCTGATTTATGTTCTAAGAAGATGGCTCTGGCTGTTGTGTTCGAAATAGATGGAGGCTGGGGCTGGGGAGCGTGGGTGGGGAGGCTATTTCAATAACCCAGGCAAGAAATCATGGCGGCTTGGGCCAAGTGAGAGCAGTGGATGTGCTCAGAAGTGAGGCTGAGCTGCAGGGTTTGTTAATGGGTCAGAATTCAGGTGTAAGAGAAAGAAAGGAACCAAGAATAAGCATGCTTTCAGCCTAGGCTGCAGGAATGATGGAGTTTCTTTCACTGAGACCAAGATGACTGTGGGAAGAGCAGGGTTGGGGAGAAGACTGGGAGCTCAGGTTTGGAGATGGTGGAGATGTTGTGTAGGCAACAGTGCCTGTAGTTAGGAGTTCGGCGGGGAGGCCCTGGCTGCAGGTATAAATTTAGGTATCACCAGCCTTTGGATGGTATTTAAAGCTGAGACTGGACGAAATCACCAAGGACTGAGATGGAGAAGCGGCCTCCCTTTTACTCCTAGTTTGGATGATATGGTCATTGTATTGGATTGAATTGTGTCCCCCCAAAATATGAGTCAACTTGGTTAGGCCATATGCAGTTGTCCTCCATTTTGTGATTTTCCTATGTGTCATAAACCATAATCTCGGCCCACGGTTAAGGAATTACTCAGGTCACTTCCCTGATCCAAAAGGGACTTTCCCTGGGGTGGGGCCTGCACCACCTTTTATCTCGCAAGAGATAAAAGGAAAGGGAAGCAAGCAGAGAGTGGGAACCTCATACCACCAAGAAAGCAGCACCGGGAGCAGAGCGTGTCCTTTGGACCTGGGGTCCCTGTGCCTGAGAAGCTCCTCAGCCAGGGGAAGATTGAGGACAAGGACCTTCCTTCAGAGCCCACAAAGAGAGAAAGCCTTCCCCTGGAGCTGACACCCTGAATTTGGGCTTGTAACTTACTAGACTGTGAGAGGATAAATTTCTCTTTGTTAAAGCCATCCACTTGTGGTATTTCTGTTAGAGCAGCACCAGATGACTAGGACAGTCATCCTGCTGATGACCTACTGGGCAGGCATCGACTACTGATGGTCATCCTAGTGATGGTCAAGTTGGATGAGGACTTGGGATTGACCATGGTATTTGGTAACGTGGAGGTCATGGATCTTGACAAAAGCTGTTTTGGTGGAGTGGCAGGTGTGAAAGTTTAAGTAGAATGGGTTCAGGAGGGCCTGGGAGGAGAGAAAGTAAAGACACTTGAGGAGAAACTGCTTCTGCATCTGGAGGTAGCTGTGTGAGGAGGTGATGGCTGGAACAACAGCAGCTATCTTGGGATAATGAGGGAGAGCCAGTCCAAGAGGCCACAGCAACCTACTGGGCCTCGAAGATACAGTTCCAGCCCTGACTTCCTCTAGACTCTGTTATGCTCTCTCCTCTGAACTCCCTTAGACCTGTCTAGCTGAGTCTCCCTGTGGGATTTGGTGTCATCTGTGACAGCAAGCTTATGGATGACAGAGGTTGTTCTATTCCTTCTTCCATTCTCCCACCCCCACACACACCCCTGGCACAGCCAAGTACAGAGCTGGGAGGGACTCAGGACAGCCCTCCCCAGAAAAATTCCAGGGGCCTCTTGGGCAACATGTCCCTCCCACTGAGGAGCTTCCCGCCCTGCTGACTTGCTCTGGCCCAATTATGTTCTGGGCACCACTATCACTGTCCACACTCTGTCCTTCCGGAACGTGGGCTGGGCAAGCACATATCCTTTCTTGATTTCTCAATGTCCTGGTATCAATGCTGCCAAGGCTGTGTGACTGCCAGCTTGGTGGCTCCAGGCTCTTCTTTGTCATCTGGCTGTCTCTCCGGGGACAGGGAAAGGGCTTCTTGTCCTACTCATCCCAGCTTTGCTTCCTGGCCTCACTCTGTGCAGGCCAAGCAGAGAGGATGGGCTCAGGGACCACCAGGCAGGACAAAGCAGGAGATATTTCATGGATCAGACTGGGGCTCCTCTTCCCTCTCTTCCTTCCCAAGGTTTCTGTTGTCCCTCCTAGCCCCTATCTCAGGAGCAGAATTTAACATTCAGGGGCCCTACAGGTTCCAAAGTCAGACCAGGGTTTGAGTCCCAGCTCTGCTATTTTACTGTATCTGTGACCTTGGTATTTTGCTCCATTTCTTAGGCCTCAGTTTTCTCATCTGAAAAATGGGGATAATAATGCTTACCTCATAGGGCCAATGTGAGGAATCAATGAGATGGTGCATGTAAAGTGATCCACAGTGCTTGGCAACAAATGCAATGACAAGAGTCCCTGGGCGGTGCAAAAGGTTAATGTGTTCAGCTGTTAACTGAAAGGCTGGAGGTTCAAACCCACCCAGAGGTGCGGCAGAAGAAAGGCCTGGAGGTCTACTTCTGAAAAATCAGCCACTGAAAATCCTATGGCACGCAGTTGTACTCTGACACACGTGGGGGTCACCGTGAGTCAGAGCCAATGGAAGCTTTTTTTAATGTAATGGTAATGACAATTATTATAGCTATTGTTATTATTTCCAATAATTTAACATTTAACAAATACTACTGGGTCCCTATTATGTACTGCGTACCCTGACCTGGTGAAGGGGGTTCAGAGATAGATAGCTGTCTTGCTAGCCATTCATTTACTCACTGATGCGTTTATTTAACAATTACTTCTCAGGCCCAGGAGTGCACCCCATTCCAAGAAGAGAGAGGGCTTGCTTGTACAGGGTAAGGGTGCTGCCTCCAGCTCTGGTGCTAGGCTGGTGGTCTCAGCTGCTTCCGACAGGCCTGCCAGGAGGGAACAGAGATCCTCAGGAGCCCTTTCCTCATTTCAGGGCAAGGTGCCCTGCTAGGGGGAAGGGTAACACAGGAAGAGGCAGCTCACTGGCTTGTCCATTCATTTGTTCACTCCTTCTTTCTGCCCTGTCCACCCAGTTTGGCAAGTACATGTCCTCTCTCCATGCCTGCCTGGCTCCCGGGTTTGCCAGTGGGAGCTGTGCCTGGCAGTCTGGCTCCTGTCTGACCCGTCCGAGTCCCAAGGGCACTGTGCCCGCTGGATCCGGAGCCCAGAGCTCTCTGTGCTTGGTTGCTGCCTTCTCCCCAGGGGAATATTGTTTCTACCAGCTCAGTGCTGTCCTTCCGGGCCAGAATGGCTCCCAGAGTAACACAGATGCTGTTGGAGCACGAAGGAGCACTGGACAGAGCCACCGGGTCTCCGCTCACCTCTCCTGTCCCCCTCCCCACCAGGTGGAAGGCACTGTGATGCCCAGGGGTGGGTTATCCAATAAACAAGGTAAGCATGGTGCTTACCTTGCCCAGATCATCTGTAGTGAACGATTTCACTACAAATTAGTAAGCACAAGTAACCCTGTGCTTACATCGCTTACTGGGTCACTTGCCCCTGTCAGAGACTGTACATTTTGAAAGAGGCTTAGATTCTGTAGGGAAGTGCTGCGGGGTTGGGAGAGAGACAGATGCCAGCCATACCTAGAAGCAGAATCTCCTCTTGCAACTTTTTTGTGTGTGTGTGTGCTTTAAATGAAAGCTTACGAATCAAGTCAGTCTCCCATACAAAAATTTATATATACCTTGCTATATACTCCTGGTTGCTTTCCCCCTAATGAGGCAGCACACTCCTCCCCATCCTGTATTCTTGTGTCCTTTCAGCCAGCTTCTGACCCCCTCACCCCTCTCATCTCCCCTCCAGACAGGAGCTGCCTACATAGTCTCATGTGTCTACTTGAGCCAAGAAGCTCACTCCTCACTCGTATCATTTTCTATTTTATTATAGTCCAGTCTAATCCCTGTCTGAAGAGTTGGCTTTGGTAATGGTTCCAGTCTTGGGCTGGCAGAAGGTCTGGGGACCATGACTTCCTGGGTACTTCTAGTCTCAGTCAGATCATTAAGTCTGGTCTTTTTATGAGAATTTGAGGTCTGCATCCCACTGCTTTCCTGCTCCATCAGGGATTTTCTGTTGTGTTCCCTGTCAGGGCGGTCATCAGTTGTAGCCGGGCACCATCTAGTTCTTCTGGTCTCAGGCTGATGTAGTCTCTGATTTATGTGGCCCTTTCTGTCCTTTGGGCTCATAATTACCTAGTGTCTTTGGAGTTCTTCATTCTCCTTTGCTCCAGGTGGGTTGAGACCAATTGATGCAACTTAGATGACCACTCGCTAGCATTTAAGACCCCAGATGCCACTCACCAAAGAGGGATGCAGAATGTTTTCTTAATGGATTTTATTATGCCAATTGACCTAGATGTCCCTAGAAACCATGGTCCTCAAACCCCCACCCCAGAAGCAGAATCTCTGACGTGGTGAAAACACGTGAAATTGTTCACTACAGATGATCTGGTAAACAAGGTAAGCATGGTGCCTATTGATAATCCCTGATGACGTCAATTATGGCGTTAACCCCTGGTGATGCCATGAACAAGGGAGCCAGCCAGTTTCTGCCCTGGTGCACCTGTGGCACCTATGAGCTCGTGTGTGCTAAGCACGTGTGTGTGTGAGCATCACTACTGATGTGTGCATCCTGGCACCTAGAACAAATCCCTACACGTAGTAGGTTCTCAATCAGTGAGGGATTGGATGGGTGGCCTGTGCCTGTGGGCTGTGCTGGGGCCTTGGGTGTGGTGCCACACACCCTGCAAGTTACGTTTCTGAGTGTGTTCGAGTGTGGGGTCAGGATATGCCAAAACTTCTGGGCTTGCTAGCTGGGCCGTTACCCAGGGAAGTAAAGGAGGCTTCCAGAGGAGAGGGGATGATCAGAGGAAGAGGCCATACCCCCCACACATACACATGGCCAGCCCAGAGACAGCCCTCTGCAAAGGCTGATCCCGGGCCCCCAGTCTGTCCTCCAGTCTCGGCTGATCATACGGCTGGATGGGCTAGAGCATTCTGCTGTTCAAAACTTTCCCCAGCTCCCTCTCACCCTCAGAATAAAGTCTAGACTCCGAGGCGTGGTCTTCATTCATTATCCTCTAGAGTCGCAAAGGGGTTTTCATGCTCAGTGACTCCAAACACAACCCTCTGAGGTGGGTACTGTTATTTGCCCCCATTTTCAGATAAGGAAACTGAGGCACAAAGAAGTTATGTGACTTGCTCAAGGTCATGCAACTGGTATGTTGTGGAGCTGAGATTTGAACTCTTGTCTATTACCAAGCCTGTACCTTTAGCCATTATACATGTGGCCATTGGAGGCCCCGCCTGACCTGGACCTGCCTACTCTTTATTGTCACTGCCTCTCTGCATGTACCCACCTCCCTGGGAAGACAGGCAGAACTAACCATCGTTTACTACTTTCATGCCTCTGGGCCTTTGCTCCTGCTGTTTCCTCTGCCAGGAATGTCCTCCTGTGTGGCCCTGACACATCCAACCTTGACTCACCTTCCAAGGCCCATCCCTCTCCTCCATGCAGCCTCTCTGCCTCCTCTCCCCGAGCCCAGTGAGCTCACTCTCATCTGAGCCCATGGCCAGAACCAGGCTCTCTCAGTACCCTGCCTGCTGGCTGAGGGCTCCTACGTTATTGCTCTCTGGCCATCAGCTCACACCTCAGTGCTGCGTTCAGAGCGGGCACCACTAACTGAGTGAATGGATGAAACAATGCATGGATGGACGGAAGGATGAGCAGAAGGACAGATGATGGGGTTGCCTGGTCACTGCCACACCACCTCCCACCAGACATATTTTTTCTTTCTGCCTGTTCCAGTTATTGATTCAACATCAACAAATACTTATTGAGCAACTACTACATGCCCAGCACTGTGCTGGACGCCGAGGATGCAGGAGGGAGCAAGTCAAATTCCCCGTTTTCATGGTCTTTCATGTCTAGTGTGTGTATGCAAGTGTGTGCACATGTGTGCAGCAGAGAGAGAGACATTCATTAATCCAACAACCCCACAAGTAAGTGTAGAACTACCAACTGGGTCAGGCTCCACAAAGGGAAATTATAGAGGACTTCAACATTTAACTCCAACACTCACAACCTCATTTGAGATGGGAGGGACCAGTCAGGAACACTTCCTTGACAAAGCGATTTTTGAGGCTGAAACTTGAAGGACGAGTGAGACATACTCAGGCACAGGGAACAGAGTGTGCAAAGCCACATTCAAGGAACTGAAAGATGGTCAGGGGCCAGCGCCCATGGAGTGTGTGGGGGACAGGCTAGAGAAGCAGCTTCAGGAGGGGCTTAAGGAGTTTAGATTTTGGCGCGAGAGCAATGGGAACGCATTGAAAGGTTTTACCCAGGAGAGATGTGATGAAATTCGTGCTTTTAAAGGGATCACTGTCCTTGCCTCTGAGAATGAACTACAGGTGTGTGAGACGGGAAACGGAGCCAGAGGGGCAACTGCGGGAGTGTCGGGGTTGGAGATGGGGGGAGAATAGTGGTGACTCGGACCAGGCAGGCAGCCGTGAGATGGAAAAAAGGTGATAGATTTGAAATATTTAGGAAGCAAAATGGACTGGACATAGCGACGGATTGGATGTAGGGGATAAGGGAGGGAGCTGCATCAAGAATGACTCCCAGGTATCTGTTTTCATTTTAGCTGACATTTATTGATCACCTAAGAGCCAGGCATGGTTCTAGTACTTTCCATGCATTACCTGCCTCTTCCTCACAATAACGCCATAAGGTAAACTATCGTTATCCCCCTTTATAATCTAATTTCACTCCAACAAGAACGATGGGGTGGTGGGGCACAATAGGACCTGTTCCAAGCTTGTGCCTTTGGGGGACAGCCTTAGAGGATCAAAGGAATAGAAAAGGGCAAGAGGGAGGCAGGTTACAGATGTGGAGCTGGTCCTGAGTCAGTGACAATGATGATAGATAGCACTTAGAGAGCTTTTACCATGTGCCAGGCATGGTGCCATCCAATTAGCTAATAATAAGAGGTAACACTTCATTCATCCAGGCCCTTTATATCAATGGTCTGATTGAATCCTCACAACGGCTCTCTTTAAAATTTCTATTATGGAAGAAGGGACAGTGGCTTAAAGAGGATGAGGGGGACTTACCCAAGGTCACATAGCTAGTTAGTGGGGGAAATGACCTTCAAACAGGTGTGGCAGGGGGAGCAGGATGAGGCTGGGCAAGGAGGTGCCCAGGGCTGTCAGGAGGGACAGGCCTGTACTGGGCTCCCCGCCCCCCTTGAGGTGACCCCAGGGCGGACCAATCATGCAAGCTATGACCATAGCATGTGCACACACTCCTGGGCTGGCCCTGCTTACCTGCCCAGATGAGGCCCACCTGGGCCCTCCACCCTAGGTGCCTCTGCCTTGCCCCTCCTCCCCGCCCTGCCCAGCACGGGGTGCTGCAGGCAGAGCTGCGCCGTACATCATGTTGACAGTAGAAATTACACCCTGAGCTGGTGTTTTACACTGCACCCTGTCAGAACTCACCACAGCCCAGTGATCAGGACAAATTGAATACCATCCTGGCCGTGTCAATATTTATTCCATTTTACAGATGCAGCCGGATGGGGGGCAGGGCCCCGCCGCGATGCCAGCCAAGCAGAGCCCAGGTGGCCCTTCTCCCTCCACACCAGAACTGCTTGCTCCTCCCCCTCCTCCCCGCTCCTCCTCCCCTTTCTCAATTTTTTATAATTGTTTAAAATTGTGAAATCTAACACGGATGCCCCAAAATGCACAAATCATAAATCCGTAGCATAACAAATAGTTATAAAATGAACAACCACGAAGCCACCTTTTGATCTAAATCTTGAACATTGCCGCTCCTCAGAAGCCCCCTGGGTGTCCCTTCTTCACCCACCACTTCCTTCCATCCTGACTTTTATGAGAACCCCTCCGTTGCCTTTCTTCCTAGTTTACCACCTAACTGTGCATCCCTAAACATCTTACTTAGTCTTGCTTGCATTTGAGCTCGATACAAATGGAAACATTATATACATTTTTTTTGCATCTTGCTTCCTTTTCTCAACATTCTGTTTGTGAGTTACCTTTGTTCTTGTGTGTGTCCGTTGTCACTGCTGCATAGTACTCCACTGCACGAATGCACTGTTGTTGTTGTGAGGTGCCATTCAGTTGATTTTTGACTCATAGCAATCCCATGTGACGAGTAGGACTGCCCCATAGGGTTTTCTTAGCTTTAATCTTTGTGGGAGCAGATTACCAGGTCTTCCTCCCATGGAGCTGCTGGGTAGGTTCCAACTACCACCTTTCAGTTTAACCATTTCACCACCAGGGCTCTCGATTCATAAACCCATGCTATCTGTTCTCCCTTTTCCTCCTCGCTCTCTTTTTCTCCTGCTCTTCCTTTTACTTGTTCTCCTCTTTCCCTTCCATCTTCTTCTCCTTCCTTCTTCTCACCCCTGTTGCACTTCCTTGGTTGTCCATCCCCCACTGTTCTGCTTGCTCCATCTGAGAAATGGGCACACACATCTCACACACATTCGATCCCAGCTCTAACATCCTGCCAGGCCCTGGTGCCCCCTGTGGGTGTCCCTTCTGGGTCTTCCCCACCCAGCTCCTGGAAGATGTGGTTCTAGCCAGTGGGAAGCTCGCCCTGGGTCTGAATCTATTAAGGTCTGATTCAGAGGATCCCTGGGGCAGAGACTGGGGGTGTGGCACAGCAGGGTCCTTTGCCCCCTGGGCATCCTACCCTAGGTCTAGCAACCTTTGGGGAGAAGGGCTCATCTCTCACTTTCAGCCTTTGGGCTGGGGTGGGAACTAAGGTGGCCCACAGTGATCGTGTGTCCATCTGTAGGATGCATGCCTGATTGGAAGAGGGGTTTGGAACCCAGGCCATCAAGAGCCAAGCCCCACCCTCAGCTCTGTCCACTGGAGGTCTGCATGGAGCACCTACCATGTGCCTGGCATCATGTCCCGCTCAGGCCAAGACAGAGGAAGCCAGCAGCCTGGCAGGGTCCTAACAGTGCGGGGAACCCTCCAAGGAGCCAGTAGAGAGCCTGTTTGGATACCCCATGAGCATGCATGACACATTTCATTTCAGCTTCCCTAGTCTCTTCTCTGTCTCAGAGCTGAATTGATAATGCACATATTCAGAGTAGTTAATTCTTACTGCCATCCGAGCAGATGACATTAAGGATCTGTCCCTTTGCGGCACAGGAGAAAGCTCTCTAGGCTGGAAGGCAAGTGGACTAGGTGGGAGCTTGGCTTTGATCTCATCATGCTAGGTTACCTTGGGCAAGTCCCTGCCCCTCTCTGGGCTTCTGTTCAATGGAGGGTCATACTGGAAGAGTGCTTTCCAGGGGTTAGCCAGAGGATCAGGGTCATGCTGGTGGCATAACAAGGGGGACTTGTTCAAAATGCTTGTTCCTAGGTCTCCAGAGCATCTGGTTCAAGACCGTGATAACAATACCAATAGGCAATATTTCCAGGGCGTTTTCTATGTGCCAGGATGCGTGCATCCAATGAGCTAAAAATAAGAGGGTGTGTTTATTGACCATCGCACTAAGCACTTTAGGTGTGTTACTAGTTTAATCTGTGCCATGATCTGTCCTATTATTATCCTTATCCTACAGATGAAGAAATGGGTACAGAGAGGTGAAGTACCTTGTCCAAGGTCATAGCTAGGAAGTGGAGAAGCCAGGACTTGAACCCTGCACTAGATCTGGGGCAGCTCCCTAGCATATTCTGATGTCAGCCTGGAAGCCCATGGACCAGGTGGTCAGGAAGCTGTGGAATGAAGGTCAAGCATTGTGCACCTACTGTGTACCAGACTCTGAACCAGAAGCAACATGTCTTCACAGTGAATCACTGAGATGTGTGTGATTCACCAAGATGCACACAACCAATGCAGGCTATTACCATTTCACACAATCCTCACACCAGGACCCTGGGATGGGATTTAGTCTCTCCAGTTACTGATGAAAAAAATAGAGGCTCAAGACCACAAGCCGGGGTCCAATTTCAAAGCTGTGAGCTTCTCACTTGAGCACACTGCCTCTGTTACCCTACTCTGCCTTGGTCCTGGTAATAGATGCTGAGTTGGAACCCCAACAATCTAGGCCTCAGTGTTCCCATCTGTAAAATGGAAGAGTTGAACTAGTGGGCTGGGGTCTGGATTCCAGCTTCTGTCCCTAACATTAGGTGTGGCACTGGATGAGTTTCTTCCTTCTGGGGCCTCAGTCTCCCCATCTGTAAAAGGTGGCTCCATGATCCTAACCCAACACTATACAACCACGTGGCTTTAAAACAAGCCTCCCGGTGGTGGAAGGCCTTGGGTCCAACTCCCTAAAGACAGACTCTGAGGCTGAGGTTTGCCTTTGGGAGGTTGACTGGGGTAAGCTCTGGGGAACCCCATGGGAGGGAGCGGTGGCGTGGGGTGGTACAGAGGCGATGCTGTCTCCACAGAAGCCTCAGCTGGTCCCAAGGAGACCTCTGGAGCTGGAATACCCCCAAAATTGAGGCAAGGGGCAGAGTCTTTGAATACATGCATCTAGCAGACAAGGGGGCGTGGCCTTGACTGCAGGTAATTCCCAAACAGGGACGCTGAATACTGTCAGTAGCCACACACAGGCGGCAGCTGACCTGGGCGGGGCATTCTGCTACTTAGAATCTGCTGAAAATGGGCAGACCTCAGCTCTGGAGACGGCAGCAGATGAGACGTGGCCTGAGCCCCGGGCTTAGCCGAGCCCTGGCCCCACTCCCGCCCATGGCCCAGCCTGCCGCCCGCTGTGATCACAGCAGGATCAGCGCCCCAGATCTCGCTTAAAGCCTGACCGCCACCGCCTGCCTCGCGGCTCATCTCCCGCAGCTCCCCGAGGTCCCAGCGATTATGCCACTAAAAATTCTGCTTTCTTCTTGTCAACCTCGCAGTAAATTACAGGCCCGGGGAGGCACAGGCCTCCTCCTTAAACAAGATTCAATTCCAGTTAGCTGCCCCCCTTCCCACACACAGGTTCCCTCCCTGCCACCACCTGGCCAGGATTTATGGCCTTTCCTTGCAGGCAGCTGGTAACCATGGCGAGCTCCTTGGGGAGGCTTTGGCCTGAGCCTCATCAGCCCCAGACTCCAGTGCGGCTGCCTCCCCCTAAGAGAGAGGAGAGGCCAGAGATGGCAGAATGGACTTCCAGAGGCCAAGACAGAGGGATAGTAGTAACCCCACCAATAATAAGCACTCTGATGCTATCACATCTAGCCCTCACAATCACTCTATGGTGCAGACACTATCATTATTCCCATTTTATAGATGGGCAAACTGGGGCCAAGGAGCTAGTGTGAAGTCAACTGCCAAGGTTACACCTAGGAAGCAGCTGACTCTGGGGCTGGGTCACTTAACCACTAGGACACACTGCTGCTTGGAGGGTTTTAGAGTCTCTTAGCGGGCAGGGCTCCCACCCATCTGATATCTGAATTCTCTTTTAAATTTCAACCTCTGCTTGCATGCCTCCGGTGATGGGGAACTCACTGTCTCTCAGGAAAACCCAGTGCCGTAGAGGCCCCATTATTTCCCTAAGGCTTAGAGACAGTCTCCAAATAACTAATCAACATCCTGTCACCCCTCATAAGCATGTGTTTTGGCATTTAAGGTCCTCCATGATCCAGCTGCTAATTCCCTTTTGTAAACACATTTTTTTAAAAAAAATTATTTTGTTGTTGTTGAGAATATACACAGCAAAAACCAAACCAAACAAACAAACCCATTGCCCTCAAGTCATTTCTGACTCATAGAGACCCCAGCAAAACATACATAAGTAATTCAAGTTTCTACGCGTATCACTGATGACATTCTTTGAGTCGTGCAGCCATTGTCATCCTCCTTTTTGGAGTTGTTCCTCTCCCATTGACATAAATTCACTGCCCCCTAAGGTTCCTATCTGATTTTTCAAGTTGCTGTTGTCA
The DNA here is from genome assembly GCF_030014295.1 of Loxodonta africana. Lineage (NCBI taxonomy): Eukaryota > Metazoa > Chordata > Mammalia > Proboscidea > Elephantidae > Loxodonta > Loxodonta africana. Next base: position 45,648,559 of record NC_087365.1, read on the forward strand.
CTTTGATCCCATATAGATAGTTCTCAAAAGAGCATAATGCTCAAGGCAGACTTTTTTATTTTGCTGGTTAAGCTAAATTACCGTTTGGTTTTAAGAAGACTTCAGGGGATATTTTTGGTTTAAGGTTTAAAGGTTACCTCAGAGCAATTTTTCAGTGATTTATCCAACCTTCATGGCTCCAAGAAGTCTGGAGTCCATGAGAATTTGACATTCTGTTCTGCATTTTCTCCCTTTTGATCAGATTCTTCTATAGAATCTTTGATCAAAATGTTCAGTAAGGGTAGCTGGGCACCATCCAGTTCTTCTGATCTCAGGGCAAAGGAGGCAGCTGTTCGTGTAGGCAATCAGCCATGCATGCTGTAACCTCCTTCTATTCCTGACTCTCTTCCTTTGTTGCTCCAGGCGAGTATACACCAATTGTGCCTTGGATAGCTGCTGGCAAGCTTTTAAGACCCCAGGCACTACGCAATGAACTAGGAGGTAGAACTGGAGCACTAAACATGTTATTAGGCCAATTAACTGGGATGCCCCATGAAACCATGACTCTAAACCTCCAAATATGAAACAAAATCCCATGAGGTTTTTGGTTGTACATAAGCAGCCTCGTCAGCTCTTCTGTTTTGTGTGTGTGTGTGTGATTGCTGTAAATATATCACACAACTTTTGCCAATTCAACTTTTTGTTGTTGTTGTTAGATGCTATCAGGTGAGTTCCTACTCATAGTGACCCTATGTACAACAGAACAAAACACTGCCTGGTCCTGTGTCATCCTCACAATCATTGTTATGTTTGAGCCCATTGTTGCAGCCACTGTGTCAACCCATCTCGTTACAGGTCTTCCTCTTTTTCACTGACCCACTACTTTATCAAGCATGATGTCCTTCTTTAGGGACTGGTCCCTTCTAATAACATTTTCCAAAGTACTTGAGACGAAGTCTCACCATCCTCACTTCTAAGGAGCATTCTGGCTGTACTTCTTCCAAGACAGATTTGTTCATTCTTCTTCCATGGTGTAATCAATATTCTTTGCCAACACCATAACTCAAAGGCATCAATTCTTCTTTGGTCTTCCTTATTCATTGCCCAGCTTTTGCACACGTATGCGGTGCTTGAAAATACCATGACTTGGGTCAGACTCACTTTAGTCCTCAAAGTGACATCTTTGCTTTTGAACTCTTTAAAGAGGCCTTTTGCAGCAGACTTGCCCAATGCAATATGTTTGATTTCTTGACTGCTGTTTTGATGGGCGTTGATTGTGGATTCAAGTAAAATGAAATCCTTGACAACTTCAATCTTTTCTCCATTTATCGGGATTTTGCTTATTGTTCCAGTTGTGAGGATATCTGTTATCTTTTTCAAACAAACAAACAAACAAACAAACAAACCAAACCCAGTGCCGTTGAGTAGATTCTTTTTACAGGTGTGCAATTATAATAATCGGCTGTGCAACCCTCCCCTTAATGAATGTGATTTTTCCATCGCTGGTAATCCCCTCTCTCCCACCCCAGTAAACACTAATAAACTTCGTTCTCTTTACATTTGCCTTCTCTTGTCTTTTTATATAACTGAGGTCATATGATATTTGTCCTTTTGTGATTGGCTTATTTCACTCAGCATAATGTCTTCCAGCTCTATCCATATTGCTGTGTGTATCAAGACTTCATTTCTCCTACTCGTTAAGTAGTATTTCATTGTATGCACGTATCACGTTTTGTGTAAACACATCTTTTGTGGCTCTCCAGCACTGTAGGCTGCCTGGGGGTCTCTTCCCTGCTGAGTGCTTAGCTCTGCCCCTCGGTCTTTACTTATACCATCCCTGCCCCTTTATGCTTAACCCTCCCCACCCTCCACCCCATTCATTCCTATCCCAGAATATTTACAACCACACCACATGCCGCTGCTGAGTTGATTCCAACTCATGGTGGCCCCATGTGTGTCAGAGTAGAACTGTGCTCCAGGGTTTTCAACGGCTGATTTTCTGGATGTATATCGCCAGGCTTTTCTTCTGAGGCAGCTCTGGGGGGATCTGAACCTCTAACCTTTTGGTTAGCAGCAGGCTAACCATTTGTACCATCTAGGGACTCCCCCAGAGTATCAGAGCTGGAAATCTCACTACTTTATTCACTTTCCTGATGGGGAAAGAGAGGCCCAGAGAGGAGAATGAATTTCTCCCAGGAAACATGGTGACTTGTTAGCAGGACCCAGATCTTCTGCCAATTAAAATAATAAATAGTAATAAGAAGAGCTTACATTCCTTGAGTACTTAAGGCCTTCGTTCTGAGCATCTTGCATGTGTCACCCTGTCTAAATCTTACATAACCCTATTTTTCTATGGAAGGATCTATTTTTTATAATCACAATTTTATGGATGGCATGAGGCTCAGAGAGGCCAGGTGAGTTGTCCACGCTCTCAGCCAGGCATTCCTCTGCTCCACGCTGCCTCGCTCCACGTGGCCTGCTTGTGGATGGACCAACAGGCAGGAGTTGGCAAGAGGGGCAAATGTGCCAGGGAGAGGTAAGGGTGGCTGCTCTGCCTGGGAAGCTTGAATTCTTGGGTCTGGAATTTGGTTTCAGTGCTGTCCCACACCCTGACGCTGCCCACTGGGGATTACCACTTTCCACTTCCTCGCAGCTTCCTGTCCATGTTCTCAGGGACCTCCAACGCTGTCACTCCTTCCTGCTGGACTGCAACGCTGAACCTCTGAAGGTGGGCTGGAGTCTGAGTCATCACTGTCCCCCAGAGCACAATACAAGGGTCAGCACACAGTAGGTGTTCCATAAAGCCTTGCTTTCATATAAGGGAGCTAGGGAAGTCTTCCTGTAGCAGGCGACATTCAAGTGCTCCTTGAAGGGTAAATAGGAGATCACCATAAAGAGCAAAGAGGAAAGGGAATTCCAGGCAGAGGGAACAGCTTGAGCAAAGTCTTGAAGAAAGGAATATTCAGAGTGTCTGGGATGGGGGGATGGGCCAGGAGGCCCTGGGTGGTGTAACGGATTAAATGCTTGGCTGCTAACTGAAAGGTTAGGTGTTCATATCCACCCAGTGGCTCTTCTGGAGTAAGACCTACGATCTGCTTCCATAAAGATTACAGCCTAGAAAACCCTATGAGGCTGTTCTGTTCTGTCACATGGGGTTGCTGTGAGTCAAAAAATCAACTTAATGGCACACAACAACAAATAACCAAAAGGTTGGTGGTTCAAACCCACCCAGAGGCACCTTGGAGGAAAAGGCTGGCGAGTTGCTTCCAAAAGCCTTGAAAACCCTATACCCATTGCTGTCGAGTCGATTCCAACACACAGTGATCCTATAGGACAGAGTAGAACTGCCCCATACGGTTTCCAAGGAGGGCCTGGTGCATTCGAACTGCCGACCTTTTGGTCAACAGCCGTAGCATTTAACCACTATGCAACCAGGAAAACCCTACAGTGCGCAGTTTTACTCTACACACACGGGGTTGCCATGAATTGGAATCGATTTGATGGCGACTGGTTTGGTTTTGGTCTGGGGTGAGGGGTGGGAGTTGCTAGAAAGATAAGGAGAGGCCCAGCTGAATACCTTCCTGAGGGGTTGGGTCTTAACTTGGCGGTGGTCACACTCATTGTGGCTGTGCCTGAAACACATGGGAAGAGGGAGAGGATGTATCTCATGTGTCCTACATCCCCAGGCTGGGATTGCTGGGGCACCAGATGGCTAACCAGTGTGGCCAAAACACCGCCCAGCCTGTGAGCAAGACCACGTCTGGAGTGAGAGATAGGCAGCTCCGATGCCAGGCTGGAGGGGCATTTTACTTTATTCCTTCTCCTGACAAGTGATGGAGCTGGCAGATAAGGCATCTTCTTCCCTAATCTCTTGGCTCAGGCTGGAACAAGAAAGCAAGCCAAGCCTGGTTCCTTGTTCAAATCTTAATCCTTTTCTTCTTGAGTTTAAAGCGATTGATTCTAGTCATGGATTCCCCATCGCTGTCTCTAGGAGACATTGTATGTATTGAAGGAAGCCGAGCTCGAATACAGGGCTGTTCTGTAGCAACTGCACCAGTGTGGTGGGGAGACCCTGAGTCAGCATTCCCCTTCATGGAGAAGGCAGGGGCTGAGGCGGCAGGAGTGAGCCGCTGAGTCAGACCTGACTGCAATACCACTCTTTTCCATCAGCTGTGTGACCTCGGGCAAGTCACTTGGCCTCTCGGATCTTCAGTGTTCTCTGTAAAATGGAGAAGAGAAACCCTCCCAGGCTTGTTGTAAAGCTCGAGTAGTTGATTAATACAAAGGTAATCCTCTGGGAAGAGTCAAGTGCTGTAACAGGTGAGGTGTGATTATTATTATCCACAAGCAAGAATGGATTGGAGTTGTGAGAACCAAAGATAATAATAGCATCTGCTGTTTGTGGAGCGCTTACCACCTGCTATTACCACCCTGACTGAGCCCATTATAAGCATCCATTCACTAAATCTCCACCCAGCCCCATGAGGTAGACTATTATTATCCCCACTTTACAGATCAGGAAAGACGCCTATGGCCAACCCCATTCTTTCCCTTTGCAACAGAGGAAATGTCCCCCTTCTTGTCTGATGCCAGCCCCCTGACCTGAGTTACAGAGCCCACACTTTCCTAGCATCTGATTTTTTTATTTTGCTATTACGGATTTGTCCTTCCCCTGCCTTATCTTCAAGCTTCTCTAATGGGCTCCTGGCCATCGACATTTAAACATGCTCGAGTAGATTCCATCTTAAAAAATAAACAACACACACACTGCTCCCTATACCACCCAGCCCCTTTCCTTACTAGCAACACTTCACAGAAGACTTGTCATCCCACTATCTCCTTTACTCATTTTCTCCTTTCTCCTCAACTCACTGACACCTGGCTTTCACCCTCAACATTGCACCAAGATGGCTCACTAAGGTCACCCATGGCCACCATGTTGCTAAATCTAAGTGATGTTCTTCAGTCTTCATTTTACTCGACCTCTCGTGTGACTAGATAACTGGGCTCCTTTCTACTTCTCTGATAGTGCCTTCTGCATCTTCTTTGCGCGCTTATCCTCCTCTATCCCACCTTCAAAAATCCTCAGTCTTTCCCTGGGCAATCTCATCCATGCCAACGACTTCAGTTGCTATCAGTACTATGATGGCTCCCAAATTTAGTATCCCCAGTTCTAACCTCTCCTCCGAAGTCCACACTTCTACTTTAGATGCCTCTAGGAAACCTCAAACTCAGCATATCCAAAGCCAAATTATGCTCTTTTCCCTCAAACCTTGTCCTTCTCCAGGGTTCCTCATCTCAGTGAATGGCCTTTATCCACCCATATCTATCAAGTAGTCGAAACCAGAAGGGTGGAAGTCATGCTCAGCAGCTCTCATCCCTGGACCCCCAGTGGATAATCTGTTATCAAGTCTGGTTCACTAATTTCCCAAATAACTCTTTAATTTGACCATCTCCATCATCTCCATTAGTACCCTATTGTGTCTCCCCAAAATATGTTTTGTAATTCCTGACCTCTATGCCTTTTTTTTTTTTTTTTTTTTTTAATGCCTGTGAATGGAGCCCTGGTGGTACAGTGGTTAAGAGCGTGGCTGCTAACCAAAAGGTTGACAAGTCTGAATCCACCAGCTGCTCCTTAGAAACCCTCTGAGGTAGTTCTACTCTGTCCTATAGGATCACTGAGTCAGAATTGACTGGACAGTGGGCTTGGGCTTGGGCTATATGGGATCAAAGTGACAACGGCAACTTGAAAGATTAGATAGGAACCTAAGGGGGCAGTGAATTTATGTCAGTGGTTGTCTTTGTTATGTTAATGAGGCAGGATTAGTATGGGATGTGTCTTGAGTCTATCTCTTTTGAGATATAAAAGAGATTAAACAAGCAAGTGGGAGAAGCAGAGATGAGCGAAGATAGATGCCAAGGAACCAGGAAGCAGAAGCTGAAAAGACAAGGAGAGAAAGCCTTCCCCTAGAACCGACGCTTTGAATTCAGACTTCTAGCCTCCTAAGCTGTGAGAAAATTTGTTTGTTAAAGCCATCCATTTATGGTATTTCTGTTATAGCAGCACTAGTAAACTAAGACACCAGTGATTCAGGTTTTTGACTTGACACTGGATGGTGGCGACACTTACGATAATGATGGAGCAAATTAGGGAAGGAAAGGTTGTGGGAGGGGGCAAGAGTTTCTTTCTAGGTGTTATGTTTGAGACATTCATGAGACATGCAAATGAAGATGTATAGCAGGCAGTTGGATAGAGCAGTCTGGAACTCCAAGGAGAGGACCAGGCTAAGGACATAAATCTGGGATTTATCATTATGTAGATGATATTTAATGCTGAGGAAATGAATGAGATCACCTGGGGAGAGATCAAGAGCTGGCCCAGAAGTGAGCCTCCGGGCACTCCAAAGATGAAATACAGGAGGAGAAGGAAGCAAAGACTGAGAAGAAGCTGCCAGTGAGGCTGGAGACCGAAAGCTGCCAAGAGGCAAAGTAAACTGAGGACAGAGAAGTGACTCTGCTAGACAATACAGAGGTTGTTGATTCTGTCTTCCCTGCTGGTATAAGCAAAGGATGTCACCTGCTTTGCCCACATTGTACCCCCAGTGCTTATCTCATTATGCATTATTTTCTTACATGTCTGATCATCTTTGACTGTGTGTTAGCCATTTTATTGACATTTTCTTTTTTAGTAAGAATTTGAGGCCTAGGATGAAGGTACTTTCTTCTAAAGAGGATTTGCATTTGTCTGTGTGCGCTACCACTCTGGGATTACCTTTTTAAAATTTTAGGCTTGAGGTTCCCTGAAATACCCAGGCAACATGGATGAGGCTGCCAATCCATGATTCAAGGCTGGGTTACCTTTGGTTTACGCTCACCTGAAGCGTGAGGCCCTTTGGAGTTCCTGTTTGTTTTGGTAAAGGTCTCCCATTTGATTGTCCACCTTATCCAGGCAGTGGGCTTTGATTTCAATCCTTTTCTGCTGTGAGATCATCAGAACACAAATTCAAATCTTCTGGGATCAGCAGTGCCCTCAGGACAAAAGCAGTTTCTATATTCTAACTTCTCCGGGTTTCTGTTTTCCCTTCAGTTTTGACCTAATAATTTCTGGTAATTCCTTACAAAGAGCTTACTTGTCAGCTCTTTGATGATTTAATAAGATGCTTCTTATATTTTATCCAGCATTCTTAGCTCTTTTCAGCTGAAGAGTTAGTTAAAAAAAAAAAAAAAAAAAACCAGCCTATCGTTTCTAAACACAGCAATTCCTAATCCCTAGGGTTTAGCCCGAGGCATGTCACATAGTAATGGGTCAATAAAGATTTGTTGATTGAATGAATGTCATGAGCCCAGGTCCCCAGGGTCCCTGCTCTATCTAACGCATTGGCCATCATATTCACAGAGTGCTGCGGTCAGAGTTCAGAGTTCCGTGAACTGTACAGACAGGCAGGGCTGAGGAGCTCTGAAGATGGAAAGATCCATGGGTATGGAGAGGAACAATGGCAGCGAGTGATGTATAGGACCAGGGAACTGCATCTTGGCAGGTGAGTCATTGGATTGGGAAGGGAAGGTCACAGGAAGTGCACATTATAAGCAAATGTCTGCAGGTTGCAATGTGTGAGGAATCCAAGAGCTAATGGTGGCCAAAGAAGCCAGACCAACCAGGGCCAGGTCTTGAAGGCCAAGGGAGACGCCTGGTCCATTGAGAAGGTGGCCGCAGAGCCCAGGCACGGGCAGCACCCTGCAGCCCGGGGAGGAGGGGGGCAGAACAGCTTTTGTTGAAATGTACACACGGTAATTCCTACAGAAGAGTATTCCCCTAGTTTAAAAAGCTTTCTCCTCAGCATTTTCCTTGGTCCCAGTTTCAAAGGAATTTTAATTGCAAAGAAAATTTTGTCATCTCCCTGGGGGAAGAGGGCTCTGTAGCTTCCAACAGTCATGCCTGACGCTGATTGTTCTCCAAACTGGAGATTTTCATGCTCTGGCTGTGTGAAAGCTGTCTGGGGATTGGGGATAGGGCACTGTGGTGGGGATAGGTGGGATGGGACCCCTCCTTGCTCCTTTCTGGGGCTGGGCAGGCTAGGCTCTGGGGTTCCCTGGCCTGGGTCCTTGATGAAGGTCTTTGGTGCCAACATGGGCACCAGGCATCCTGGTATCAATGACAATCCTAACTCTTTTCTCCTTGAACTTAGTGAACCTATCTAATTAATTAAATGACTGGTCTCTCGGCTCTCATCCTAGCTCCAATGTAGACAAATCTCCACCCAGCAGCCCATTTGGAAAACAGTTTGGTAATTTCTTACAAAGTTAAACATAAATTTACCATACGACCAGGAATCACTTGTAGGTATCTACCCAAGAGAAATGAAAATGTATGTCCACGCAAAGACTTCGTACACAAATGTTCACGGCAGCATTATCCAAAATAGCCAGAAAGTGGACACAATCCAAAAAGTCTATCAACTGGTGAATGGATCAACACAATGTGGTATAGCCACACAAAGGGATACTATAAAACAATAAAAAGAAATGAACTACTGATATATGCTGTAACACGGATGCACCTCAAAAAACATTATGCTAAGTAAAAGAAGCCAGATGCAAAAAAAACATTGTATGACCGTCTATATGAAATGTCAAGAAAATCTATAGGGACAGAGTAGATTAGTGATTGGCTTGGGGCTGGGGAGGCGGGGATAGGAGGTGACTGCAGATAGACCCGAGGGATTTTTTTGCCTTTTCTTTTTTCCAGCTGCCATGGAGCTGCTTTTGACTCTCAGCGACCTCACTTGGGTCAGAGCAGAACTGCACTCCAGAGGGTTTTCAATAGCTGTGATCTTTCAGAAGCAGATTGCCAGGCCTTTCTTCTGAGGTATCTCTAGGTGGGTTTGAACCATCAGCCTTTTTATTATCTTATTATTATTATCCAAAAAAATTAAAATAAAAAATTTCATAGTGCTTATCACCTTTTGGCATGTTCTACGACTTACTCATTATGCTTTTTGCCCATGGCTTCACCATTTGCACCACCCAGGCATTCCTCAAGGGATCTTTTTGGAGTGATGAAAATGTTCTAAAACTGGATGGGGATGATGCTTGCACAACTCTTTCATCTACTAAAATCATCGAATTGTACACTTACAATGGGGGGATTTTATACGATGTAAATTATTATTATTTTTTTTCTAAATTATACTTCAATGAGACTGTTGAAAGAAATGGCTCCCATTTCTCTCAGAATAAAAGCTAGAGTTCCTACAAAGCGCTACCTAATCCACATCCATGGTGTCCCTTCCTACTCACTCCCTTGCTCACTCTCCTCCAGCCCCATTGACCTTCTTGTTCTCCTTTAACACAGCAGATATGCTCCAACCTGATACCTTTTGCACTCTCTGTTCCCTCTGCTTGAAATGCTCTTCCCTCCAGACACCTGAAGGGCTCCTTCCGATATTACTTCAATGTTGTTGTTGTTAGGTGCCGTTGAGTTGGTTCCGACTCATAGTGACCCTATGTACAACAGAATGAAACACTGCCTGGTTCTGTGCCATCCTAACAATTGTTATGTTTGAGCCCATTGTTGTAGCCACTGTGCCAATCCATCTCATTGAGGGTCTTCCTCTTTTTCACTGACCCTCTACTTCACCAAGCATGATGTCCTTCTCCAGGGACTGGTCCTTCCTGATAACATATACCTACACTCAAACTTCATCTTTTCATTGAAATGTAACCTGACCACTCCATCTAAAATTACAGCCCCTCCGCAAGGTACTGCCAATTCCCCTTTCTCTACTCCTCCATTTCCATAGCACATATCACCTTCTGTGACTTACTTCTTCTTTATGCTTATTGATTGTCTGTCTCTCCCTACCTGCACGTAGGCTTCACTGGGATAAGGATTCTTGTTGGTTTGATTCACTGATGTACTCTCAGGGCATCATACTGTACCTGGCGCAGAAAGGTGCTCAACAAACTTTTGTAGAGTGGATGAATTAACAAGTGACTCAACAAATGTTGAACAAATGCCCACTCTGTGCCAGCAGCTAAGGATACAGTGGTGAACTAGGTGAACAAGTCTCTCGTCCCCAAATGGCTTGCATTTTAGTAGTAGAGAGAAAAACTTAAATCCGTTATAAACAGGGACCCCTATCCCCCACAGCCAAGAAGAAATGAGTGTGATAAACTTTACAGAAGTCTGCTGTGGGAGCAGGATGATGGGGTCTTGGGGAATGGCCTGCTGGGTAAGTAGGAATTAGCTAGGCAAAGAGGCAGGGAAGAGTGTTTCAGGCCCAGGGAACATCGTATGTGAAGGCTCAGAGGTCAGAGAGAAAGTAAAAGAAAATGTAAGATGCTTGTTCTCACTGAAACATGAATTGTAAGGGGGGCAGGAGAGAGATGAGGCTGGTGAGGTGGGGTGGTGCCAGACTGCACAGGACCTTCGGCCCAGGGGATAGGCAACATAAGGAACAGTCAGCTAGCTCATCAGGGCACCGACGCATCAGAAAGATGCTGGCCATTTTTCTGGCTGGGACATTCTGGCGGAATCTCTTCTGTGCCCTAAACCACATGAGAAAGCCCAGACTTTAGACATATTGGTGATCACTGACGAGTTTAAACAGAGGAATGACAGTGATTAGATTCACCTTTTAGAAGGATCACTCCAGCTGTCAAGAGAAGAATAGATTGGAGGGCCAGAGTTGATTCAGGGAAGCTGGATAGGAGGCTATTAAGCTATTCCAGCTGGGAGAATTGACAATCATAGGAGATAGATCGTATGTAGTGGCCAGAAAAGGAAGGAGGCATGGATAATAATGATCATAATAACCACCAAAAAACCTCATTGCTGACGAGTTGATTCTGACTCACAGAAACCCTATAGGTCAGAGTAGAACCGCCCCATAGGGTTATAAGAACCACTGCCATCATTTATTGAGCAGATACTGTGAGCCAGGCATGGTTCTGAGCACTTTACAGGTACCATCTCTTTTAATCCACACAACAACACTACTATGAGGATGGAACTATTATCATCTCCACTTTACAGATGAGGAAATGGAAACACAGGGAGTCTACACCACGAGTGCTGGATACGCAATTCAGACAGTCTGGTCCCTGAACTTCACCATGTTAGGCTTTCATGGGTGACTCCCAGGTTGCTGGCTTGAGTGACCAGTGAGTACTAGAGCCATTTGGGGAGGCAGGAGTGGGGGAGGTACTAGATCCACAAAGAGTGTGAGGCGTTGGGGCCACCCAAGTGGACGCCAAATGCCCAGTCTACCTGTGGGTCTACAGTCCAGAGTAGCAACAAGTGACTTGAGCGTTTTCCCCTCCAGGACACCACCGGATGCTGTAGTGGTGGCTTGAGACAAGTATGAGGTGTGAGAAAAAGCTCAGGTCAGCCGCAGGATTTAAAGGGCGGGCAGGGGTACAGAACAGGGTGTTAGTATGGTCCTTTTGGGGTTAAGTAAAACAATGTAAAAACGTGTGTTGGTGCGTGCACAAAACATTTTTCTAGAAGGAATGGGTTTACCTCTGGAGAGAAACTGGGAGGGTGGGAGAGGATGCTCTCCCTGCCTCCTTTGTCCCTTCTGTACACTGAGCACGTACTCAGACATGCAGTACACGTACGTGCGGTACACGCACCAAAGCTACTTTAAGAACTACATCAATGAGGGACGCTTGATTGGTGCGATTTTAAGTCATTTTTGTTCTCCCTACTTTGTATTTTTTTTAACTAATGAATATTTTAATACAAGTTGGGGGCAGTGGAGGAGGAGATGGCAACGATGACTGAGGAGTTGAGGTCTGGATGCGGAGGAAAGGCAGGAAGTGAAAGAGTGCCAGGCCAGGGAAAGGAGGGTTTAGAGGAGGGCGTGGTCCTGAGGTGAGGAATCAGCACCCTGGGGTTTAGCACCAGGGAGGCCATTGGTGACCTTGCCAGAGTTGTAAGGGGGGAGGGGCAGACACCGGATTGGAGGAGGTTGTGGAATGGGTGGGAGAGAGAGAAAATGGAGACAACTTGATAAGTAGGCCTGTGAAGGGAAGGAGGGCGAGGGGACGGAAGTTGGAGAGGAGTGTGGGGCTGAGGGAGGGCTTTTTAAAGGAGAGAGACGCCTACCATCTCTTTTAATCCACACAACCACACCACTCCACACCCCTATGGGGGGGAGGGGAACCAAAGCCATTGCTGTTGAGTGGATTCTGACTCATAGTGACCCTATAGGACAGAGTAGAACTGCCCCATTGGGTTTCCAATGAATGCCTGGTGGATTTGAACTGCCGGCCTTTTGGTTAGCAGCTATAGCATGTAGCCACTATGCCACCACAGTTCCCACTATGAGGAAGGGACTATTATCTCCATTTTACAGATGAGGAAATGGAAGCACAGGGAGTCTACACCACAAGTGCTGGATACAGGGTTCAGACAGTCTGCTCCCTGAGCCTTTCCTCTTAACGTCCACGTTAGGCTTTTGGGGTGAGTCTCAGGCACTGGCTGGGGTGACCAGTGTTCAGTGCTGATGGGAAGAGTCACAGAGTGGGAGAGGCTAAAGTGCAGAAGACTGGAGGCAGAGAGGGAAGGCGGGCGGAGGGATTGGACTCAGCTGAGCAGAAAGACAGCTCCTCCATGACAACGGGCGGTGAGGAGGAGCCAGAGGGTGAGTCTGGGGGTGGCAGGTCGCGAGACCTGGGAACAGAGCCCAGACCCAGTCCTCTGGGGGCCTAGGAGCTCCCATTTGGTAGTTGCCTTCTGGGGACTGGCTTTGCTTCCCCTGTCCATCACCAGCACCAGCCCAGGCTTCCCAGGCCCCTCCACTCATGCTGCTCAGGCCACTGAGGATGTGAAGACTCAGCTTGGATGGGGCACAGGCAGCCTCTGCAGGTTGCCCGTCCTCAGGCTTACTGCATGGCCTTGGGCAAGCCCCCCCCCACCCCTCCAGGCCCCAACACACCATTTTCTCTGCAAAGGTCAGTCCAGCTCCAGGCTTCTAGGATCCCATGGTTCAACGGCCCTTCCAGTCCCTGCCTTTGCTGCCCCGGCCCTGGCATCTAGATTAAGGAAGGATCATGAGGGGCAAGCCAGTCCTCCTAGGAGACAAGATGAGCCTTCTGGCTGGGAGAGGACCTGGAGGGACACCTTTCATATTACCAGAAGAGACCTGCCACTTGGAATTTTGCGGATTCTGGTCTCTGGGTCTAGAATGACCTAGTCAGTTTTCCCAGTGATTCCTGCCCTAAACCCCCATGAATGGAAGGAGAAGCTATTTCTGGGGTAGGGAATGGAGGGGGGTGGTCTCAGGAGAACCAGGTTCTAGTCCAGGCTCTGTCCCAACCCAGTTGCTCTGTGCCTTTTAGCAAATCCTGCATCTCTCTGGGCCTTGAGGTTCTCATCTGAAAATTGGAGATAATCATTGCAGTCATGTGTTCTTATTGTAAGAGCTAAATGAGATAATACCCGCAACACTCCTAGAATATAGCAAAAACTCCACATATGAAAGCTCTTATCATAATTAATAGGAGTCTCTGGGTAGGGCAAATGGTCCAGCATTCGGCTACTAACCAAAAAGTTGGCAGTTCAAACCCAACCAGAGGAAGCCTCGGAAGAAAAGCCTGGCGATCTGCTTCTGAAAGGCCACAGTCCTGAAAACCCTAAAGAGCACAACTCTTCTCTGAAAATACAGGGGTCGTCATGATTTGAAATTGACTGGACAGCAAGTGATAACGGTATCGTTATTAATAAGCCAACCTGATTGATTAAAACTGAAAATGTATAAAACCCGGAAGTCTGTGCTACAGAAATTTGAGCATATGTGTACGAGAGCTTGCATATAAAGAGAGTCCTGTCAGCAGTGCTGATAATAAGGGAGGAAGAGAAAACACCCTACATGTCGATTGGAAACAGAGTGGACAAATAAAACGGAGTATATTCGCGTGGTGGAATACAGCCCCTTATATGGAGTGAGCTAGAGCTATATATATCAACACTGATAGCTCGCAGGAACAATGCTGGAGAGAAAAGAAAAGGCAAGCTATAGAGTGATACATCCAGTATAAATCCATTTACATTAAAAATACAAAACAACGTTACTTATTTTCTGTGGGCACATGTAATGTATGTTAAAGTATAAAAATGATATGCAGTGATCCATACCAAGCCCACCCCAGGGGCTGCCTCTGTGGAAGTGGGGAGGAGCCCCGAATTGAAAGTGGTGATAAAGGGATGTTACCTCCATCAGCAGTGTCCCAATTTTTAAGAGAATGGACGCGTGTATTCCTTATAAAATTAAAATAAAATTTTTGAAAAGAAATTAACAACTTCAAAAGATTCCTGCCCTGCCTATTTCACCAAATTGTCTGGAGGATCAAATGCTAGGTGCATGGAGAATGTCTAATTCATTTTCTAGTTGACAGAGCATTTTTACCCACGTGACCTTACTCATCCTCTCCACGAGACATTGAGTGATATAATTTCTGTTCTATTGAGGAGGAAACTGGGGTACAGAGAGGTGAAATGATTTGTCCAAGGTCACAGATGTGACGTGGGGACAGAGCTGGGATTCGAACCCGGAGCTGGCTGATTCCGTATCCTGGGCCCATCTTTACGGTGCTTCAGGCTGGGGGGCGGTGAAATGCCTTTTAAGCTGTGTATGGACCACTGCTGTAATAAGCATAATGATGGTGGAGGTACCGCCCTCTTCTGAGCTCCCTCTCTGGAGAACTCAGTCTCCAGGCAGAGGCCCTACAGCCCCAGCTGAGCTGGCCCCAAAGACCTCAGCCATATGGTCTGGATGCTGCCCTCTCTCTTGAGACCTTTCCCAGGAGGCAGCATAGTGCTAAGGATTGTGGTTGTTGTTAGTTGCCATCAAGTCACTCTGAGTCACGGTGACTCCATATACAACAGAATGAAACGCTGCCCAGTTCTGTGCCATCTTCACAACCGTTGCTATGCTCAGGTCCATTGTTGTGGCCACTGTGTATTCTGAGTGCCTTCCAGCCTAGCAAGCTCATCTTGCAGCACTACACTGGGCATAGTCTATTGTGATCCATTGGGTTCTCACTGACTAATTTTTGGTAGTAGATTGCCAGGGCTTTCTTCCTAGCCTTCTTAGTTTGGAAGCTCCACTGAAACCCGTCTACCATGGGTAACCCTGCTGGTATGTGGCATATAAAATCATAGCAACATACAAGCCATCATACTACGACATACTGACAGATGGGTGGCGATGGCTCCCCATTGGGGAATTGAACCCTACTGTCCCATGCGACACATGGGAATATTCACTACTGTACCATGTTAAGGATGTTGTTGCTGTGTGTTGTTGAGTCAATTTTCCACTCAGCAACCCAATGTGACAGAGTAGAGCTGCCCTAGGCTGCAATCTTTACTGCCACAGATTGCCAGGTCTTTTCTCCTTTCAGTTAGCAGCTGAGCACTTAATCATTGTGCCACCAGGGCTCTTGTGCTAAGGATAGACTTTAGATATTGAACACAGAGAGACCTGGATTCAAATCCCAGCTCTGTCACTTACCAGCTGTGTGACTTTGAGCAAGTCACTTCTCTCCGCAAGATAATACAGTAAAACCTGTGAAAGCCAGAACCTGTGTAAGGCAGAAACCTGTCAGGAAAACTCAAATATTTTCCACTAAAATGAGCAATAAAAAAAGTGGTAAGGCTGCACCCTATCAAAAGCGGAAAACCTGTGAGACCCAGGAAAACAAGGCAATCCCAGGAAGTTCCGGCTCTCACTGTTCCTATTTCACAGGCTTCTGTGCGCAAAGTGTACATTGAAGCACTTGATGAACGTTAGTTCCTGTTCTCTCTTCCTCTTTCAACAGCCCCTAACTCTACCCAAGGACCGGACAGCCCCGGACAGTGTCTGACTCGCCCCTGAGCCCTGTGCCAGACACAGGGTGGGGTTGAATTATCAGTGACAACAGAAAAAGCCACTACAATCTACCTGAGGTGGCAGGTCACTCACAAGCAAGAGTTCTCCTCATCACAGCTGATAGCTGGTCTCACATCACTAGGGCCATCTTGAATTCTACCTTGAGAGCCCTTAGAGGTTTAATCGAGGGAGTGACATGGTCAGACAAGCCTGAGAAAGAACATGCTGCGTGGAGCGTGGCTTGGAAGGGACAAGCCTGGAGGCAGGGAGACCTGTGAGGAGGCTGTGGTGAATAGTTCAGGTGACAGATGAGTGCCCCTGAGGTCCTTCTAATACTATGAGATCCCTGAGGATAGAGATGGCGGTGGAGGAGGTCAGAGAAGAGTGGGGTGATTGGACTAAACTTTGAAAGGTGCTCTGATTTTATAGGAAATTGAAATAAAACACGTGATGTATATGAGAAGGTGTTTTGTAAACTAAAAAATAGTATCCACTTACCCTGATACTCTCATGGTCACTGCCAAAGCCTCTCTTGGGCATACAACATCCCTGCACCTTTGTATTCAGGGAACGTTGACACAGCTCTCAAGTAAATTCCCAGCTCACCTGAATCACTTGGCAGAAACAAGTTTTTATGTCAATTCACAAACCGACCCATGTAAGCCCTCCGACAAACACAGTGCATCATTGTGAAGGCAGGTAACCGAGAACAGGGACGGCCAGCTTTTCTTCTCCTTGTTTGTCACAGACACATCTGTCGACCTACATCTGGCACTCAGGATAGCACCACCGATGCCTGAAACTTCCAATTCAAGGGAGAAGCAGGAAGGGCAGGTGGAAGGTGACCAGGGTGAGAAAGGGAGGTTACGGTTCATAATAAAAATAGCAGCTACCGTTCTCTGAATGCTTCTTGTGCGCTGGGCTCATGCATTAATTCTTACATTACTCTACGACATAGGCGCTGTTATTATAGACACCTTCTACAGATGAAAGGTGCAGGCTGAGGGAACTGAAGTCTCTTCCCAAGGTTCACACAGCTGCTAAGTGGCAGAGCTGGGGTTTAAACCTGGCCCAGCTCTGAAGACCTCTATGACAGCTTCCTCCCATTACTAGGCTTGATGAATACTCATACCTTCCTTTGTGTCCCCAAAGACATCAATACTGACGATTTTAATGAAGTCGCTTCTTTCACTTATTTAATAATAACGCCCCTACTCTATGCTTACAGAGCCTTGGTGGCACAGTGATTAAGAGCTTGGCTGCTAACCAAAAAGGTCGGTAGTTCGAATCCACCCGTCACTCCTTGGAAACCCTGTGGGGTAGTTCTAGGCTTGGAAAAGAGGAAGGAGAATGGCAGGGGGACTGTACGGGCAAAGGTCAGATGAGTGTGACGGTGCTCAGAGTACCCTGGACTTTGCAGGTGAGAATCCAGAGTAGATTAGCCTGGGTGGGTGGGGAGCCATTCTATACAGAAAAAAAAAAAAAAATACAGAAAGGGTCTATAAACAGTGGGTGGAGATGGGGGTGGGGCAGGAGGGAAGTGCAAGCAACGAATAAGTCTGGAATCTGGCTTCCTTATTTATTACCTCTGGGCTCTCCAATGCATGACTACCAGGCAGAAGTGACAAAATAAAAAGGGAAAGGAAAAAATGCCAGCTACCGCTAGAATAAAATCAGGGCAAATAGAATAAAACCTGACAGCCAAGTATAAATAAATATTCGTAAAAGAGTTAAAGGACAGATTAAAATAAAAACACCAAATGCAATTCTTACCCCTTGACAAATGCAGTGCGAATTGGGTTCTTTTAATCAAATGTTTGGCAGGTGTATGAATTATTTATAATTCAATATCGGGTGGTTAAATGGAAAATGGAAGATGTACCCGTGGTCTTCCCAGAGCTTATCCGCCTCCCGCAGTGAGGTCTCTCCAGGGGAGGGGTGGTTCGGTAGGGGGTTACCCCTCTCCCACTCGGCATATAGGGCTGGAGTCTGGAGCCTGTGATCTTTGGCTAGTTCTGGGCGTCACCATTTGTCACCTTCTTCCCTTGTCTCAAGCCTTCTTGCTGCTCAGGATTATGTTTAGGGAGGAGTTCCCCTTCAGTGCTGGGGATAGGAGTGGACAAGACCCGGGTTCTTGTCCCTGGCTACCACAGACTCCATGCAGGCCCTGTGAAGTCTTCGTCCCTTTCTAGGTGCTCCTCCCTTCTGTGAGAGTCCCCACTGCCATCATTTTCTCTGCCATGCTTCAGTTCTGGGCTGCGTTATCTCGTGTGGTCCTCACCACGTCCCTCTAGGGCAGAAAGCCTTGCTGTCCCCATTTTACAGTGGAGAAAAATTGAGGCTCAGAGAGATGCCTGGAGGTGCCTCTGGTCACTTAGCTGGTACAAACTTGACTTGGGAGTAGAACCCCAGACTTCAGACTCCAAGGTCACTAGGAGCGTGATTTGGGGAGCAGGTGAAGGTCTGGAACCGGATAGAATGGACAGGCCTGAGCTTCAGAATCAGACACAGGCTCCACTTCTAGCTCTGACCTCACTATGGGGCTAGGCTGGGCAAGTCCCCTGGATCTCTGATCCTCCCCATTCTCGTCTGCGCTGGGCTATTGTGAGGCTCAAGAGTAGACACCTGGGCAGTGTCTTCCCGTCGGGAAATGGGACACGGCTGCTGTTGTAGCTACAAGAAACTTCCTTCCTTTTACAGATGAGGAAACTGAGGCCCAGAGAGTCAGAGTGATTTCCTCCAAGTCATTCTGCGAGTCAGTGGCAGAGAACCTAAAAGTGGCAGAGAACCTAAGTCCCTGGGAGCTAGTCAGAGCCCACACCTCCCCAGGTACCCCCACCCCTGATTCTGAACTAGATGCCCCCCCCGCCAAGAGTCCCAGAGAGAACTCACCCTGAGTCGAAAGACATTCTGATCTTGTTGGTCCCCCGATCCTGACTTCTCTCTGTCTCACACTGGGGCTAGGGAGAGGCGAGTGAGGTACCAGGGTGCAAAATTTCAGGAGGTGCACGCCCTCAGAGCCATGCAAGTGCAGGGCTGGGGAACCTCCTTAAATCTCCTTAAATGTGGCACCCTAGATGCCTCACCTGCCTCACCTTAGGCCCAGCCCTGTGTGTTTGCACGCACATGCACACACGCTATGAGCAAAGGCAAGCGTGGATCTCACTGCGGCCCATGTTGACTGACTTCCTGAGCAGCAGATGAATGAGGCCTTGCAGCTAACAAACAGCTGTCGGAAAGGTAGGGGAATGAAGGTAATTAGTCCCCTTAACGCCGATTTCAGACTAATCTTTCACACTTAAGGAAATTGTTCCAATGATTTTATTTTCAGGGGAGCTCGTTAAGTAAGAATTAGAAAAATAGATATAGTAGAAGATAAGAAAATGGATTTTGTAATGACAAGCTGCCTAAACACACTGAGAGAAGCTCGCTGGGCCAGGATGGAGTGACAGACTCCTTCTGGGGTGGAGAGGATGTTGGCTGTTCCAGGGCCCTGGGCAGGACGGAGACCCCTGGGGCAAGGGCCCAGGCCACCAGCCTCAGCGTGGTCAGGGGCCTCTGCAGAGCAGTGCTCAATGAATGCTGGTTGCAGTCGATATATTTGGGCCCCAGCTGGTCTCTCTCAGCCTCTGTGCTCCTAAGTCCTGGCCAGAGGGAGCCATTATTAAACAACTTTGCTCAACACCTGGAAAGAAAGATGTCTTTGCTGGGGTCAAGGGAGCCCTGGTGGCACAATGGTTAGGCACTCGGCTGCTAACCTAAAGGTTGGCAGGAGAAAGGCCTGGCAATCTGCTCCTGTAAAGATTAAAACAACAAAAAAACCTAACCTGTTGCCATCGAGTTGGACTCATAACAACCCTACAAGACAGAGCAGAACTGCCCCATAGGGTTTCCAAGGAGCGCCTGGTGGATCTGAACTGGTGACCTTTTGGTTAGCAGCTGTAGCACTTAACCACTACACCACCAGGGTTTCCTCTATAAAGACCACAGCCTAGGAAACCCTAAGGGGCAGTTCTACTTTGTTACATTGGATCCCTATGAGTCAAAAATAGACTTGACAGCACCTAACAACAAGAACAGGGCCCACTGCAGGGAACTCAGACCTCAGCACCTTCTGGGTCCTCTAGAAAAGCCAAGGAATGTTTATTGAGTATCTGCTGTATGCAAGCTGCTGTGCTGAGTGCTTTACCTCCATTTCATCCAACAGCCCTACAGAGTAGATATGAGTGTCATTTTCTAGAGACGGAGAGGAGGACCGGAGGCAAGGCTGATGATCAGCCGGCCCTAGTAGTGGTTTTCAGGTGTTGTCTGTTCAGGCTGGTCCATGCCTGGCTGTACCGGCTATTAAATATGTTGACTATCACCCTTGGTCATGGGACTTGGTCAAGGTCCCAGGGCTGTAAATTGCGATCTGGAATTGGGACCCATGGTGTCTGATACCAAACTGTGCACCACTTCTGCCCCTCCAGGACTTCTGTGTAATGAGTCCCAGTGGGGAGGAGTTGGAGGGATGGCTTGGATCCAGGAGAAACTGGGTGTCCCCTGCACTGGTGGGAAAGTGGGCAGAGGGTCTATTGGGTACAGAAAGATGTACCAGTGGCTAAGGAATTGCTGGGTGGCTCAAACAGTTTGCACTTGACTACTAACCTAAAGGTTGGCAGTTTGAACCCACCTAGTGATACCGTGGAAGAAAGTCCTGGAGATCTGCTTCTGTGAAGATTACAGCCAAGAAAACTCTATGGAGCAGTTCTACTCTGTAACACATGGGGTCGCCATGATGGCAATGGGCATGGGTACTTGTGTCTCTCCTCCTGGGAGGGGTACGACCATCTGTCCCCATCTCCTACCACTATGTCTTCTTGCCTCTCCATCTTTGCCTAGGCTGTGCCCCTACCTGACCTTCTTATCACCTTCTCTTCATCTCTCCAAATCCTCCATCGCCTCTGTGCAGGCCAGCCCTAACCATGCCTGACCTTCAGCCCCAAGAGCCTCAGATCTCTCCACCTGTGAACCTAGTAGCGAGCCAGTGGTCACCATTTTTAGCTGCAGTGGATTCTGGGAAGCTTAGCCTTGCATGTCCAGTGACCTTCCTGTCTGAACCAGGTCAGCGTTATCAGCAGAAACTGCCTAGTGATTGGCTCTGATAAGAATAAGAATTGCTCTCTGACAGGCCAAGTGGGAAAATGTGACTTTGTGAAAATGTCAATATGACATTTCTCCTCGGGTCATAGGCTGGGCCATGCATTCAAGTCCTGTCTCCTGTGCCCTCCCAGTCACAATGTAGACCTCTGCTGTGCAGAGTCTGTGCCTGGTTTAGAAAGAGCTCCTGGAGGGTAGTTCTCAACCAGGACCAATTTTGCCCTCCAGGGGACATTTGCTATGTCTGGAGACACTTTTGCTTGTCATAACGGGGAGGAGGGGTGGTTGCTATTAGCATCTAATGGGTGGAGGCCAGCGATGCTGCTAAACATCCCACAGGGCACAGAACAGGCCCCTACAGCAAAAAATTATCCAACCCCAAATGTCAGTAGTGCTAAGGTTAAAAAACCGTACCCTAGAATAATATTTCCATTAAGTAACTTACCCAAGAGCTGGGGGTAGGACTCAGGTCTCCTGACTGTGTCTACCCCTGGGATTAGACAGTAAAAAGGGCATTAGGCCTCTGAGTCAAAAATTCAGGGTTCTGACACTTTTTGTTTTCAATTCAACAAACACGTGTCGTGCTCCTACTACGTGCCAGGCATTGTGCAAGGGGCTGGGGATTCGGTGACAGAGAAAATAGGCACAATCTCTGACCATTTGGATCTCAGAGGGTAATGGACTTTGAGCTGGGTGACCTTAGACATGTCTCTTCCTCCTGAGCCTCAGTTTCCTTATCTCTAAAATGGGCAAAACAACCTGTTTCTCCCAGCACTGCTGCGAGGCCTTCAAACACTTAGGTGTCAGATACAACTGTACGTCCTCGACAGCCACTTAAGTGGACTGAATGCTTCTTGGACCTGAAGAGGTTCCTGGGAGGTGGTGGGGGCAGTTTTTTACGAGGAGAGGGGAAGGAGACAGAACTAAGAAATTACTGATCACTTACTTCATGCTTCTCATGGAATCCTCCTATTAACCTTGCAATGCAAATGGTTCTCTTTCTCAAAGCGCAGATGAGGAAACCGAGGCTCAGAGAGGGAGAGACAGGCTCAGGCTTGAACCAGATTCTTCCAGCTTTCCCCTTTCTGCACCTCCAGAGCCCTTTAAGATGGTGCCAGGCAGGGAGACCAGGTCTGGGCCTGGCCAGGCCTCACCCTCGAGCCTTATTCCCAGAATCCCCCTGGGTCTTGGACTTACCCCATTAGCGCAGCTTTAAAAAGTGAGGACTGACCGGGGCGCGTTATTGCCCACATAAATCAGGCGGCTCCAAGTACGGAACACCTTTAAACAAACAGCTGATGGGAGTGAAGTTACAGGATCGTTATTAATAGCTTTTCATTTCGGTGGCCGCTGTGCTGTGACATACCTTCCCAGCAGAAGCCCCGCGCAGCCAGCCCCAGATCGGCTGATCCCCCAAGTCCGCCAGTCAGAATGAATGACTGTACCTTTGTGTTAATTGTGGAGCCCAAGCCACATGCGGAATGCTAATAGGGCCAAGTGGGAGGGGGCGGGTGCCAGTCTTGCCTGGCTGCTGGGCAGGAAAGGACCCCACCTCTGGCCTTCCTCCACAGCAGTCAGCAGTGGGATTTTTCTAACGTGCCTCTCTGAGCTCTGCCCTCCCCTGCTCCAGAAAGCCCCATGCCCCAGGGCCAAGTCCAGACTCATCTGTCTGGCATTCAGAGCCCTTCATTTCACGTTCTATCTATTGCCCAGCCTCCTTGCTTGCCATTCCCAAGCCACAAACCCTGTACTGCTAAAGCTACTACTCATTCAATCATTCATTCATTCAACAAATATTTATTGAGCCCTCTGAAGGATGCAGGAATCCCTAGGTGGTGTAAATGGTTAAGCGTTGGGCCACTAACCAAAAGGTTGGTGGTTCGAACTTACCGAGAGACGCCTCCGAAGTCAGGCCTGGTGACCCGCTTCCAAAAAGTCGCAGTCTTGAAAATGCTATGGTGCAGTTCTACTCTGCGCACCCAACAACAACAACATCTGAAGGACGCAGGGGATGAAGCTGTAAACAGGATGGACATGGCCCCTCAACTCATGGAACTTAGCATCAGGCAGCAAAGATAGACATTTGTGGGCTCTGAAGCCAGGCTGCCTGGGCCCATATCCCTGCTGGGCTCTTGAGCTTCTGCGCGGTCTTGCGCAAATAACATTTTCTGAGCCCAGTTTTCTCCTTTGTAGAATGGGAATAATAATTGTAGCCACCTCACAGGGTTGTCTGAGGAATTAAATGATTAGGAACATATGTGAAACCCTTACTGTAAGTGTGTGGCATAAAGTGCTCAATAACTGTATGCCATTATTATCATTATTAACTCACGCTTTTATGAAAACATATGATGGTGTTATTGCTGTTGTTGGGTGCCATTGAGTCAGTTCTGACTCATGGCCACCACATGTGATAGGGTAAGTCTGCCCCCATAGGGTTTCCTAGGCTCCAATCTTTACAGGAACAGATCACAAGGTCTTTTCTCTCTCAGAGCGGTTGGTGCATTTGAACCACCAGCCTTTTGGTTAGTAGCTGAGCGTTCAACCATTGCACCATCAGGGCTCCTTAAAATGTATGATAATGGCCTCAAAAGAAAAGTACGGAAGAAGGAGAGCCTCTGACAGGGGTCTGATCCAGTTTGGGCCTCTGGGAAGGGCTTCCCAGGAAGGGCTGTTTTTTCTGAGGCTGCAGGGCTGAGTGGGTGTTAACTACAGTGGTGGTGGTGGTGGTGGTGGGGAGGGGAGGTAGGCTGGAGGGGTAACAGCATGGGTAAAGGCCCAGAGGCTGGCCGCAACCCGCCAAGCTGAGAAACCTGAAAGCGCCAGTGAGGCTGGCGTGTCAGGAGTGATGGGGAAGATGAGACTGGAGGAGCAGGCAGGGGGCCACACCACGCCACGCCACGCAGGGCCTGGTGGGCCTTGTTAAATTTTAAATTCCTTCCTTAGGGCAATGGACAGCTGTTGGAAGCCTGTGAAGCAGAGCCTTGACGTGGCCCTGATTCTGTTTTTAAGCTCACCCAGGCCACTGAGTGCAAGCACAGAGCAGCCTGGCCCCTCCCCCACCCAGCTGGGGCCCTCTCAGAGTGACTGAGAAGGAAGCAAGGAGACTGGAGAGGAGGCTGTTGTCCAGAAGGGTGGTCATGATGGCCTGGACCAGGGTGGGACAGTGGCGGTTGAGAGGAGTGGGCAGCTTCTAGAGCTATTTAGGAGGTAGAATCCTCAGGACATAGTAGGGGGTTGATGAAGAGGTGAGGGAGGTGGCCCCATTTGTGGATTTGAGGAGCAGGGGGGAGTAACAAGTTTGGAGGGTCACAGACCATGAGCTCAGTTTGCCCCGCCCTGAACATGCCTGGTGGTTGTAGATCTTTGCAGACGCTGTTCCTTGTCCCTGGGATGCCCTTTCCCAAGCTTGTCTAAAGGGAGACTTTTTATTCATAACTCAAGATGAGACTCCAGTGGCTCCTCCAATACAGGAAGCCCTCCCTGGCTCCTCCAGATTTTGTCTTCCTTCTCTGTAGCCAACCCCTTCAGCATCCTGCACCTTGTATACCTCTCAGCTCCTTTGTGTTTCCTTTGCACTTTCGATCTCATCTCCCTCCATGTGTTGGAAGTCCCCAGAACTTAGTCCTTGGGGCCCTCATCTTTTGTGTCTGTACCCACAACCTAGGTGACCTCATGCAACCCCACACCTTTAAACACTGTTGATTTGCTGACGACACCAAATGTTTACGGCCAACCCAGACTTGTCCTTGCAACCCCAACTCACAGATCCATCTGCCTGCTCCACACCTCCACTTGAATGTCTAAAATGGACTTCAAGCTTATCATGCCCCAACCAAACTCCTGAGTTCCACCCATAACAGCAAAACGATAATCATGATAAAATAAATTTTAAAACTATTCCTCATCCAGCTGTCCCCATCTGAGTAACTGGCTACTCCATTATTCCAGCAGCTTCTGCCAAAAGCCTTGGAGTCATTCTTGATTTCACTCTTTATCTCACACCCCACATCCAATCCATCAGCAAATCCTGCCAGTTCTACCTTAAAATAGATCTAGAAGCTGACCATTCTCACCACCTTCGTTGTTAACAACCTGGTCCAACTGCCATCATCTCTCACCTAGCTTATTGCAGCAGCCTCCTCACTGGTCTGCCTGCTTCTGCCCTTGCCCCCTACAGACTGCTCTCAGTTATGGTGTTAAAACATAAATCAGATTATAACACTCTTCCTCTCAAAATTTCTCTGACTTCTTGTCTTACACAGAGTAAAATAGTTCATGAGACCCAATGCGATCTGGCCTCTTGTTACCCCTCAGTCCCCCCAGCCCCACACTCACACACTCTCTTCCAGCCACACTGGCCTGCTGGCTGTTCTTTTAATGTACCAGGCATGCCGCCACTTCACGGCATTTGCACATGCTTGGAACGTCCTTGCCCCTGATATCTGCCTGGCTTACCTTCTCACTTCTTTCAAGGGTCTGTTCAAATGGCTGACCTTGGTGAGGCTTTCCCTGACGAACTGAGACAAAACAGCTCCTCACTCTCTTGACCCTCCCTGTCCCCCTCACCCTGCATCCTTTCCCCCATAGAACTTATCACTATCTGATATATTATAAATTTACCTATTTGCTTATTGTCTGTCTCCTCTCCCTAGAACGGGAGCTCCAAAAGTATAGGGGCCTTGACTTTTGTGCTCCATGCTGTATCCCCAGCATCTTGAGTGGTACTGGCATACAATAGGTGCTCAATGGGTGGTTCTTGAATGCCTCTAGACTCATTTTTTTTAACTGTCTACTTGTGGGTCTCCCCCAGTAGACAGCGGACGGCAACTGGTCCAATGCCCCGCTGTTTTTCCTGTGTCCAACACAACCCGTCCAGGGTGGGTGCTCATTAAACGTTTGAATGAACAAATGAATAAACAACAGAGTTTCCAGATGGGTTCCTTGGGTGGTGTGGGGGAGAGGTTATGAGATAAATAGAGTTGTCTCCGGAGCCTCTCATTCCTGTGGCCCTTCCTGCCTTTCCACCAAGGACTTGGGGTCACATTAGAGGGGGAGGAAGGCTGAAAAATTGAGCCAAAGAATCTGCAGAGGCCAGAGAGACAAGGATCAGAATTTAAGAGCTGGTGCTGGAAGGATCTGGAAGTGCAGGATTCCTACTGGGCTTTATGATTGGGACCAACCTTTGGATTTAGAGTTCTGTTTGAGGTTAAGGAACCTGAGGTTTTGAAACAGGTTAAGGGTTTAGGGTTAGGGCTTGGATTAAGGTTTTGGGCTTGGATATGAGTTGAAGTTTTGGATTTAAGGTTAAGATTCAGAGTTTCTGGTTAGGGGTCAGAGTTTGGAAGATGGGCCTGAGATTTGGGGTTAAAGAGTTCTGAGAATGGGTCAAGGGATTGAACTTTGGTGGGAAAATGGGATGAAGTTAAGGGAGGCATCAGACGCCAGACTTGAGGACATTTGTTAGGTTGTAAAAGTTTCCATTCCCGGAAACTAGAGGACAGAAACTCACATTTCCTAGCAAACTTCTAGAGCCACGGGTCTCAACCAGGGATGATTTTGCTGCCCAGGGGATACGTGGCAATGTCTGGACATATTTTTGGCTGTCACAACCTGGAGGGGAGGGTGCTATTGGCATCTAGTGAGTAGAGGCCAGGGATGTTGCTAAACATCCTACAATGCCCAGGACAGCCCCCCACAACAAAGAATAATCCAACCCAAAATGCCAATAGTGCTGAGGCTAGGAACCTATTGCTAGACAATTTACCTATTCCCTGGAGGGTTAGCCAAGGGTTAATCCAAGAGGACCAGGAGTCAGGATATGAGTGTTTGGGGGCAGAGGCTGGTGTGACGGGGCTTAGGTCAAGAGTGTGGGGCAGGTGCCCACATGCCCCCTCGCCGTGGATTCAGCTTTGCACAGCTGCCTCTGGCTCTGGCAGACTAAGCGGAGAGGAGGAGGGCGAGGATGGAGATGGGGAGGGAGAGGGAGGAAGGAGCCAGCCCAATCTGTCAGGGGATCCAAGAAGCTACAGACAAGCAGGGCAGGAGCTGGTGAGAATGAGACCGACAGCCTTGGCAGGGTCCCTGAGGTTCTGAGATGGGTCCGCGGGAGGCCTGGGAGGTCAGAGAGCTGTAGAAAGATGGCGGCGTCTGGAGAGGCCATTGTCTGAGGCACCCTCTGCCATGTGTGTGAAACAGAATTCATATACTAATAGCTAATGCTCGCATAGCACTTACTCTGTGTCAACATGGGTCTCAGTACTTTACATCTGTAAACTCATTAATCTTCCCACCAAGCCTATGTGGAGGGTATTACTGTAATCCCCATTTTACAGATGAGAAATTGAGGCCCAGAGAGGCAAAGGAAGCTGTCCAAGAGCTCATAGCTGTGAGTGGCAGAGCTGGCTCCAGAACCTGTGCTTCTGCTTGTGGTCAAGGAGGTCAGGGTAAAGGTCCCCTGATTTCATACGCTGCCCGTCTTCCTCTGCCATCTACATATGGAAGCTCATTGCAGCCTCTCCACAGTCTCCAGAGCTAGGTGCTGTGATTACTGTCCCTGTTCCACTGATGAAGCAGCCAAGGCTCAGGGAGGTTAAGTACCTCTTAACACAGCCAGGTCTACCCAACATCAGTCTACTCTGCTTCTCCATATTACAGCCTGGAGTGCACAGAACTCCGTGCCCACCCCCACGACCTAGTTTGATCTTCACAATAATACCTCAGACTGCAGGGTCCCTCAGCCTTGGCACTATTGACATTTGGGGTCAGATAATGCTTTGTTGTGGGGGCCTATCCTGCGAGTTGCAGGGTGTTTAGCAGCATCCCTGGTCTCTGCCCACTAGATGCCAGTAGCATCTCCCCTCCCCAGGTGTGACAACCAAAAATGTCTCCAGACATTGCTAAGTGTCTCCTGGTGGGGAAATTGCCCCTGGTTGAGAACCACTGCCAAGAGAGTTGGCAAGGAGGATAATCCTGATACAGGTGATTGCGGACAACGAGGCCTGGCTAGGGGTGGTGTCCTGCCCAAGGTCACATAAAGTCAGTGGCAGGGCTGCACGCAGGACTCAGGTTCCCTCCAGCCAAGAGGAAGGCCTTGCCGCTGAGCTTTCCTGCTGAAGTCGTGCTCCCCAGGGGCAGGTGTTGAGTGCCAATGAAGTGACGGAGCTGCCCCAGCCCCCTGCTCCCCACACATGCACAGGTCCCACTGGGACAGATTGTCCTTGCCTGAGCCCTCTGCTCTCCAGCTGAGCTAAGATGGGGCTCACCCTGCTCCCAGCTGCGGTGCTGAGAAAATAGTCTAGACTTTGATGTCAGATAGACCAGATTTCAAATCCCAGCTCTACTACGTCTTTGCTGTGGGGCCCCAGGCATTAGAACTTAACATCTCTGACCTTCTGTTTCCTCATCTGAAAAATGGACAGTTTGGAAAAGGGCATCTCAAAGACCCAACTAGCTCTGATATTTTAATTTTATGACAAAGTAAGGTATCTTGTAAATAAGATTTCAGATGCACCCCCAACTCAAGGTGGCATTTTGGGCAAGTCACTGTCCCTCTCTGAAACCCAGTTTCAGTTGCCATTCACCTCCAGGCAGCCAGCACTTAAGCCACACAGAAATTCTCACTGTTCTCTAAACCATAACTAATTCCCTGCCTTTGCTTATGCCATTCCCACTGAAATGTTATTCTCCCTATTGTCCACCTGGCGAACTCTTATTCATCCTTCAAGATTGAGTCCAAGCCATTTGCTCAAGGTCTTTCTTATTAATGCAGGCAGAGATAAGCACTCCCTCCTCTGTTTTCCTTTAGTGCCTCCCACTCTCCAGGAAAGCACTGACCACTGGATGTGTTTGTGTTTTCCCCATTAGACTGAAAGAGTCCTTGAAGAAAGGGACTGAGTCTGTCTAATCCTCCTACCTTGTGGCCCACACAGCACCTGAACAGGAAAAAAAAAAAAAAAAACCAAACCCATTGCTGTTGAGTTGATTCCAACTGATAGCCACGTTATACGACAGAGTAGAACTGTCCCTTAGGGTTTCCAAGGACTGGCTAGTGGATTTGAACTGCTGACCTTTTGATTAGCAGGCAAGCTCTTAACCATTGTGTCACCAGGGCTCCCTGAACAGAATAAGTGCTCAATAAAGGTCGAGTAAATAAGAATGAATGAATGGGGGGCGGGGAGGGAAATTAAATGGTTGCCAAGAGCCTTAGCATTTCCAACACTCTCCAATTCAGGGAACTAAGCCAGCCTCTTGCTGTCACCCAGTCTCGCATCCAGAGGACTTCCCCACCCCCAGTCCCAGCAAGTGCCTGCCACCCCAGCCACCCACACAGTCTGCTGGACCCAGCGAGTACCTTGGACAGCGACCAGACATTTATAAAAAATGCTTTTATCCTACGTAGAGGTGCCATTACTGGGAGCCGTCTGTGCAGACCGGCGTCCTGGCACGTGCATGGAGGAAGAAGAGGCCTTGCTTCTTCCATTTTCCAGCCCACCCCAGGCTCTACTGAGGACTGGGCAGGGCCTGCCTTTTTCACAGTCTTGCCTCTGAATACGCCACCCCCAGCCCAAGCCAGGGGTGGATGGGGGTGAGGCAGTACTTTAGAATTTCCTCTGTCTCATATCTTCTCCAGGAGTCCCTTCTCCTCTTCCTCTAAGCCCATATACCCAAATTGTCCTCAACCCCCTTTTCCATGAAGCCCTCCAACTGAAGGGACCAAGGCTCAGTTCCTGGCTTGAGGGGTCAGCTCGAGGGAGGGAGGTGTCCTGTGCTCTTTGAGATCTACCCATTCAACAGGTATTTTCTGAGTAGGTATAAAAGCACCTATATTGTGCTTGAATTCTCAGGACCTCAGTTATTCATCTGTAAATGAGGGTAGAAGTATGAAGGGGTTCAGACAAGATCAAGTCCTTAGAAGGGGACAACTCCATGGTTTGAGTTCAACCTCTCAGTGCAATGCATGAATTCCAACTTGGGCCAGGTGCTAAAAAAATGGAGCTACATGTCCTAGTCAGCTGCTGCTTTGCTGTGTGACCGTGGCAAATCCCTTCCCTCCTCTGGGCCTCTGGACACAAAATGAGGGATTTCTGGTCCCTAAGTTCAGGTTCAGCCCTGGAGGCCTGAGTTTCTAGGATTCTCTGATAGTGCTGGGAGGCCATGCCACCTCCTTTTTCTTCCTCCAACTCCTTTTCCCCAGAGGAAGGGGCTGGACCCTCAGGGAGAAGGTGGGAGGGACCAGTGTTCCCAGGGGTGGGCAGGCCGGTGTGAAGAGAGGAGGATCTGTCCTAGCCAGGACGTGAGAGAGACGAGTTAACAGCTCAATTGTTATTTCAATTACACGGATTATTTGAAAACAATGTTGTGAGTTTCATCACTGACAACCCTGGGAAATGGCTACCATGGCAACCAGGGAAAAGAACGGCCCTGACCAGCCAATCAGAAGTTCTAGCCATGGCCCCAGTTTGTACAAACTCTGTTCTCCGTAGTGGTCCTTCCCATCATCTGCCTGGGGAAGGGGCCTGGGAGGAAAACAGAGAAGAGAGGGGCAAATGGAAGGACCGCTCTATAGAAGAGAAGAAGACTAAAGAGGAAACTGAGGCCCAAAGAGAAGAGACTCCTGGAGTTGGTTGTTTATCCCAAATTCTTCAAAGGCAAGGGCAATGTCTGATTCACTGACCCTCCACAGGTCAGCATAGAACAGGTGCTCAGTAACAGGTGTAGTTCTGGGCCTGGCTGAGATTCAGGAGGGAATTCTCTGAGACTCCCTGACAAAGTGTCTTGATCCCACTCCGCCAAGGGGACACGGCAGCCAGCCTCACCTGTTTTTTCAAGAATAAAGAGTTTATTGAAAACTGTATATAGAGTTTGTCCATCCCATACCACATTCTGTGACCTGGGCTGGTCCCTTCCACACCTCAGGCAGTGTCTCAGCTCCTGATGGTGGCATCTGAGGTTGGGGCAGGGCCCAGACCTTGGGAAGCTTGGCAGCCAGATCCCACCAAGGATCTTTGTGAGGTGGCAGACAGCGGATGGGGAATGGATCCCTGCTGTGCTGACAGGGAGAGAGGAGCCCTTCCGGGAGCCTCTACCGGGCCACAGAATGGGCCAGCGAGACCTGTGTGGGTCAGGGGGCATCTCTTAGAGCCCCGGATTCCTTTCCCTGCTGCCCTCTGCAGATCCTGCCTCTGCGGTCCAGGTCCTGGACCCAACCTCTCCATACAAGGTACACTACGGTCTCCAGACAAAGCCTTTTAACTTTAGAAACATCCAGTCCCCCGCTTCTTCAGAAAGAGGCCAATTTGATAGGATGCTGGCTGGACTATGTGGCTTCCAAAATTTTAGTTCTGAAAGCCCATTTCCTGTCCTGCTTGAGCTCCCCTGCTGTCCAGCCCAATGTCACTGAGTCCTTCATCAGTGTTACTTAAACAAACCCTTACATAGAGCTCACCAAGTGTCAGGCACTATGCTAAGTATTTACAAGCATTAGTTAGCTCACTTAATCTTCACAAGGAGCTGTGATTACCATCCCCATTTTATAGGTGGAGAAACTGAGGTGGTTAGGTAACTTGTGGAAGGTAAAGCAACTAGGGAGGGACAGCACAGGGATTCGAGCCCAGGCAGTCTGGCTCCAGAGCCAAAGCTCTTGACCGCTATACTACTTCTTCCCAACAGAAGATGGATAGGTTGAGTCTTGTCTAATGGCCAAAGGTTACCCAGAATTCCATTTTTGATTGCCTCATCTTCTTATATCAGGAACCACCCCCTCCGCCAAGTGCTTGCCCTAAAGCACATACTCCTCCTTGTATCTTCTTAGTGGAACGGCGGGCAGACTTGTACAGAGCAGGCAGCTGGAGATTTGGCTGGTAAGTGGTTATTCAGAAGTAAATGCTGGCCCTCACAGCCCAAAGTTTTCTGGTTGTAAGGTGGGGAGGGCACCTTCGTTAATTTGGTGCCTACCATGAGCAGGGCACTATGTACCAATTACCTTACTTACACCCAGCAACAACCTGGCAAGGGAGGTCTTAACTCTCCCCATTTTGCAGATGAGGAAACTGAGGCACAGAAAGTTGAAGAGACTTGCCTGAGGCTAGCCAGACAATATATATGAAAGTGAGGGTTGGTACGCAGATCTGTCTGCTTCCCACGTTAATACAAGTCATGGTTCCTGTCCTCAAGGGATGAGACAGAGAGCCATGATGGGCCACATCGGCTCGTGGCGGGCTGAAAGGGGGCCCTCAGACTGCTATGGGTGTTACGAGTACAGACCAGGTAAGCAAAGTTCGGCAGGTGAGAAAGGACCCTAAAGCAAGGGCTTAGCTGGAGCAGGTATGTATCAGGGCTCAGTGGGTGACCATGGCAGATGATGAGATGGGGCCTGAAACGCCAAGCAGATGGTTTGGAGCTGATGGGCGAGGCCACGGGGAGCCATTGCTGGTTTAGGGGCCTCTTTCCCTCCCTCCCGAAGCGGGCTCCTTCTTGCCAGCAAGTAATTTCCCAAAGCATTTTCTCTAATTTGTGACTGTTTTTCTATCCCAGAAGCAGCAAGTCTCCAGCTTCTCCCAGCCCACTAGCTCAGCCAGGCTGTGCTGCCACAGCCGCAGGTCTCTGTCCCCAGCCTGGCCCACTTGGGGACCTCCAAGTCCTTCTGTCCCAAGAGCTGCCCCCCCGCCCCCCGCCCCAGAGGTCTGGGCAGGCTGCGAAGAGGGCCCTGTAGGCCCAGATCTGGGAGTTCCTTTCCCAGCCTAAGCTAAATGGGTTGATGCAGAGGCCCAGGGGTGGCTTCAGAGTGGGAGCCACCACCTGCTGGCTGTGCCCTGGGGCCCTCAGGCAGTGGGGCATGAGGGCTCTGGATGGGCCAGAGTGAAGGGCCAAGGGCTCTGTGAGGGGGAGGAGGGTTCCCTAAGGAACAGGGACTCAGAGAGAAGATGAGGGTTGAGGGGCAGAGACAGAAACTCTGGGAGAGAATGGGGCCTCTGGAAGGAGTAGATATGCCTGAAAGTGGCCAGGGGCTCAGTGAAGTGGCCATCGGTTCAGTGAGGAGTGATGGGCTCCAGGGAGGTTGGGGCCTTATCAAAGGGATGGAGCTCCAGGAGGGGGTGGGGGCTCAGTGGGGGGATGGAGGCTTAGTGGGAAGATCTGGGTCTCCAGGATGGGGGGGGCAGGGCTTTCGCAAAGGGAGCAAGGGCTCTGGGGTGGGAGGCTGAGCATTCTCTGGGACTCTATGAGGGAATGAGGCTCATATATGGAGGTTCTGTGAGAGGGTGGGGATTCTGGCCAGGAGCTCAGTTAAGGGCCTGGGTTTGTGAGGAGAATCAGGGCTCTTGAGGGAACAAAGGCTCAGAAGAGAGAACATGGGCTCAGTGATGGGGGCAGGGGCCAAGCAGGGGGGCAGAGGCTCTGGAGGGGTCAGGGGCTCCATAAGGGAATGGGGCTCAGACAGCAACGCTGGCTTATGAAGGGCTGGGGCTGAGTGAGGAGAATGGAGGCCCCTCCCTTTAATGGTTGTTTTGAGAATTAAATTGGGCCATCTTCCCCCTTCCCCACACAGCCCCCTTCACCCAAAGGTCCCCTTGCCCTGGTCCTCTGCCCCTCTACTCACCAATCCCCACCTCTCTTCAAGGCCAACCTCTCAGTCCCTTTCCACTAACCCCTCCATAAATGCCCCTGTCTGCACCTATTCTACTCTAAGTCACCCCTGTAGATGTTGCTGTCCCCTACAGCCAAGCACAAGGAGTCCTTGTAGCACAGTAGTTAAGTGCTTGGCTGTTAACTGAAAGGTCAACGGTTTGAACCCACCAGCTGCTCTGTGGGAGAAAGATACGGGAGTACTTTTGACACCTGTAATGTTTGCACTTGACTAGGAAACCCTGGTGGCATGGTGGTTAAGTACTACAGCTGCTAACCAAGAGGTTTGTAGCTCGTAATCCACCAGGTGCTCCTTGGAA
Source organism: Loxodonta africana (assembly GCF_030014295.1). Taxonomy (NCBI): domain Eukaryota; kingdom Metazoa; phylum Chordata; class Mammalia; order Proboscidea; family Elephantidae; genus Loxodonta; species Loxodonta africana. The sequence goes on from NC_087365.1 coordinate 45,682,496, forward strand.
ATTCTATGGGGCAGTTCTACTCTGTCCTGTAGGGTTGCTATGAGTTGGAATCAACTCGACAGCAGTGGGTTTGATTTTTGGTACTAATCTAAAGGCTGCCATTTTGAACCCAAACAGTGGTGCCATGGAAGAAAAGCCTGGCAATCAGCTTCTGTAATAGATTACAGCCAAGAAAACCCTATGGAGTAGTTCAACTCTGTAACACATAGGGTCACCATGAGTCAGAACTGACTCAATGGCAGTGGGTTTGTTTTTGTTTTTTTAATGATCATTAAAGGAGTTTTCCCTCGTTGAGTTATTCTCAATTCTTCCAGATGCAAGTGCAACCAATTTCCTCTGTTTTGTCCTGGGAATAGAGCACAGCCGATCTGCAGGCCTCCTTCTATCAGTGCCTTCATAGCTTTGAAGACATAAAGACTCCTCTCAAATGTCTCTCTTCTAAGTAAAATAATTCCTCCTCTTTCTATTGGGTTTTCTAATCACTACCTTTATTATTGGGCATCTCCAAATGTTTGTGGTAAGATTTTATCAGAGTCTGGCACATAGTTGGTGCTCCAGAAATAGTATCTTGGATGGATGGATGAACTGATAGATTCTTGGAAGAATGAGAGATAGGATGGATGGGAATCAAGAAGATGAAAAGAAGGTGAGTGGTGCACATGTGGGTGGATGATGGATGGATGGGTAGATTGATAAGTTGATTAATGGTTGGCTGGCTTAGATAGTGTACTGGATGGAGAAATAATCTCAGTCAACATCTCAACTTTTCCCCAGATCCCCCAAGTTTAGACTCTCCTAGTGTGGTTAATTGCACCCCAGTTCTTCCAGACACCCAGGCTTGAAAACTTGTCCTATTTCACTTCTCCCTCTCATCTCCTACAGCCAACCAGCTCTAAGTCCTGTTGATCCTATCTTCTTGGTGCCGTTTCCCTCTGACCTCTCTTCTCCATAGCCTCATCCGAGCCCCTCTTATTTATCTCCTGGATGATTTCAGCTGCCCTTGCCCCTTGCTTCCTTCCTATATACCCCAAGTGTATTTTCTAAAACACCGCCATCAGCATGATATTCCTAAAGTCCAATTCTAAGCAGCAACCTTCAATAGCTCCCTATTGCTCCTGTAGAATTTCCTCAGCCTGGAGGTCCACATTCCTGAATTCAGCTGAACTTCCTCCTTTCTGGTCCTATCTTTCATTCCTCCTTCACATACTCCACGGTCTGGACAAATCAGGCGATGAATGAGCTGTCATGCAGGCCTTCACCAAGCTTCCCCCTTTGCTCACACTGTCCCTACCACCTACAATGCCCTCCCTGTCACCTCCACCAGGGGCAATACACTCCTAGGCTTCAACACACAATTCAAAAGCTGCCTCCCTAGAAAACCTTCCCTAATCCCCTAACCAGGTGTAATCACAGGAGCCACTTCATCAAGACACATTTATTGAGCACCTACTCTGTGCCTACCTGGCTAATAGGGCCCTGATGGTAGGGTGGAGAAGAGAAAGAATGAGAAGGGCACAGAGTTTACCTCCAAGGAGTCACTTGCGCAGGCCTGTGTGTGACAATGTCATGCACTCAAACACATACAGAATTCAAGGGAACAAATCAGAGCAAATAGCATAATATTACGAGCTAACGCAAATAATCCATGTAGAGTAGAAGGTAGGTAAAAAAGAGAAAGACCCTCAACGAGATGGATTGACACAGTGGCTGCAACAACGGGCTCAAACATACCTACTATTGTGAGGATGGCGCAGAACTGGGCAACATTTCGTTTTGTTGACCTGTAACACGTGGGGTTGTTACAGGTCAGAACTGACTCGTCGGCACCTACCAACAACAACAACGCTAACAGAGTGCTTACGGTGGCCAAGCACTGTTCTAAGTGCTTGATTTCTATGAACACGTTTAATCCTCTCAGCAACCCTATGAGGTAGGTGTTCTTAGGTGCCGTAGAGTCAGTTTTCAACTCATAGCGACTCCATGTGACCAAGTAGAACTGCCCAATAGGGTTTTTCAGGCTGTAATCTGTATGGGAGCAGATCGCCAGGTCTTTTTCCCGCAGAGCCGCTGAGTGAGCTTGAACTGCCAGTCTTTTAGTTAGCAGCCAAACGCTTAACTATTAGGCCACCATGACTCCATATGAGGTAGGTAGAGATGAGAAACTGAGACAAAAGGTTGGGTAATTTATCGAAGGTCGCTCAGCTGGGAAGTGGCTGAGCTGGGATGGGAACCCCGGCAGTCTTGCTCCTGGATCTGTGCTTTCAACAGTACACGGTATGTGGGACAGGGAGGGACAGAGAGCATTCACATCGAGGCTCATCCTGACCCCCTGCCCCGCTGTGCTATAATATCCCCTTCCGCCAACCGATTCCCTTCCCTTCCAGCCCAGCTTAGAGGCTGATTTGGAAAAAGCAGTGAAAAGTGGACCTGACAGAGGAAGGGACTCAATCTGCTCCAGAGACACCATAGGGCCCTGGGCAAGTCCCTTTCTCTCCTTGAGCCTCAGTTCCCCGTCTGGATAATGGGGTTGAATTCAATGATCCCTAAAGGCCTTTTCAACTGTAAGGATGCATAATCCTAAATCCAGTTGCTTGGATGGGAGGAAATGTAAACCCTGGGAGCACGGCCACCTTTTGGCCTCGGGGCCCGGCTACATCCCCCAGGAATTCCCTGTTGTCCCTAAAAACACCATTGCAGCCCCTGGTCCCTGTGGGCCCCACTGTGAGGCCACTGTCCTATGTCTGGTCACCCGAATCTGTCCCGCTCATCACCTGCCCATCATCTTGTCTGCCCACTGACCTGAATCCACCTGCCTCTGCTACCTATCCATCAGCCTGCCTGCACCCATCCACCTTGCGTCCCTGTCTGCCTGGTGTCTGTCACTCTGCCCATCACACACACACACACACACACACACACACACACACACACACACTCCACTCTCTCCCAGTCCCCTGCTCTGCAAGCACCATAGTCACAACAAGGGAAGTGGGGTGGGGTCCTTTCCCTTTTCATTCACAGACAAGCCCACCGGCTTGACACCAGGACCTGCTTTCTGGAAGCCGAAACAATCTTCTGCCACCCAGCATCCTCTCCCTCCCTGGGAGACCCACAGCCCCCTCCTCGCTGGGCCCAAGGGCTTCTACTTGAGAAATCTGGTCAGAGCCACATGCCTCCTGCCAAAAAGGGCCAAGTGGTCCCGGAGGAAATCACTGGACAAGAGCGTGAGGATGTGTGTACAAGGATGTTCGTCGTAAAATTGTTTGTAATCGCGAAGGACTGGAAACAACCCAAATGTCCAACAGAGGGGCCTGGTTAAATGAATTATGGTCCAGCCACACAATGGAGAACCACGCAGCTCTTAAAAAATGATGATGTAGATGTATATTTATCGAAATGGCAAGGCATTCACAATATATTATAGAGTGAACAAAAGCACGTTACAAAGGCATATGTATAAAGCAAGCTGCCCCCTTTTTTTTTTTTTTTAAGATCTATATATGTCAAGAAGGATAAGCACTGAAATGGTACCCAAGTGGTGGTGGCATTATGGATAATTAAAAATACTCTCATATATAAAAAGACACCTATCTATACAGATACATAAATGTACATCCAGAGAGTCACTCTGTATCAAATACATCCTAGGAGCCCAGCACGGCAGGAAGCCCTTTGTCTGTTTTACCTCATTTACTTTTCCCGACAATCCTACAGGGTGGATTTTATTCAAGCCATTTTATAGATGAGCAAACAGAGGCTCACTCAACTAGTAAGTGGCAGAACCAGGATTTAAACCTGACTCTGTCTGACTCCACAGCCATGTTCTTAATCAGTAGGTTGTCATGTTTCTCCTTTCGTTTATCTGTAACTTGTCTATTTAAAAAAAAATAACATATTTCCTTGGGTGATAAATGACAAAAGTGAACAAGATAATGAAGGAATGAGGCTGGCAAGCTGTACACAGCCCTTGGGCTCCTCCAGAGGGTTCCTCAACGGCCCTTCCTTCTCTGCTCTGTAAGTGCCTGGATTTGTGGCTGGTCCAGCCTGTTGGGGAGGGGCCAGCAACCCTGCTTAGGATTGTTGTTGGGTGCCGCTGAGTTTCGACTCAGGGCAACGCCATGTGACAGAGTAGAACTGCCCCATAGGGTTTTCAAGGCTTTAATCTTTACCGGAGCAGATTGTCAGGTCTCTCTCCTGAGGAGCCGATGGGTGGGTTTGAACTGCCAACATTTTGGTTTGCAGCTGAGCTCTTAACTGTTGCACTACCAGGGCTCCTCTGTTCAGGGTTGTGCCTTATATATTGCAGGCCTCAATGCTGCATGGCCTAAAGCCTCCTCAAGCCCAAATTTAACCCAGCGAGGGTAATAACTGCCTGCTTTGTGCCAATGCCGTGGTAGGCACTACAGGCACCAGAGTGAAACAGCCCGGTGTCTGCCTTCAGGCTCTCCTCATCCGGGGCAGTTTCTCAACCTCCGCACTACCGACACTGGGGGCTGGACAAATCTCTACTCTGGGGCGGGGGCTGGCCTGTGCATTGTAGGATGTTGAGCAGCATCCTTGGCCTCTACCACTGGATGCCAGTAGTGCCCCCAGCTGTCCAGTTGTGACAACCAAAAATGTCTCTAGACACTGCCGCATGTCCCCTGGGGGGCAGAATTGCCGCTGGTTGAGAACCACTGAGAAGTGGATGATTCAGGCAGGTGGTAAAAAATGTCCTAACGAAAAATCTAAACCAATTGCTACGGGAGTTTGGTGTAGACAGAAATCCTTTGTGCCTGTATAGGTCAGAGAAAGCTTCCCCCGATACACCTATTCCTGCAATTCAAGAGTCCCTCGAGGTTCTTCTCATTCTACAGACTTGTCTTAGCTGATCTCATCCATCATTGTGGCTTCGAAGATCTATTTCCTGTCCAGAACTCTCAGGGTGGTCCTGGGGTAGACCACTGCCCACTGGTCATCTCCCCTTGCATGTCTACCAGCATCTCCCATCCAACCTTCCACAACCTTCCATGTTCACATCTCCATAACCCACACAGCCTCCTAAGTCAGAAAAGGGGACTCCTCCTGCCCTCATGTTCACACAGTCACCAAGCCATGTCTATTCTACTCTGAAAACCCTCATAAATCCTCCTCATCACCCCAGGGCTGACCACCATCAGCCCTGGGATCCAGTCTTCCCTAGCAACTCATTCCCCACACAGCGGCCAGAGTGAGGCCTCTGAAGGCAAACCTAACTGTGCCACTCCTTCACTTAAAACCCTTCAGTGGTTCCCGCTGCCCTCGGATAAAGTCCAAACTCCTCCTGGTGGCTTTCAAGACCCACAGGACCTGGCTTCTGCTCATCTCACTGGCCTTGTTTCCTACTTCCTCCCACTCCCGCACCCTACCTCTCTGTATTGCATGCCAGCCAACTGAAAGTACAGTTCCTCCCATATTCTCCCTCCCCTAGGGGCCTCGGTACAGGCTGTCCCCTTGGCCTGGAACCTTCTCCCCGTGCTCCTGTTCCCTGTTGGGTAATGGCTATTCAACCAGCAGGTCTCTGCTTAAACACCACTTCCTCCTGGAAGCCTCTGCTGCTCCCCTCTTGGCTCTGATCATGCTTAAAAGGAAAATGTTTGTTAGTCTCTTTCCCTGGACCACTTGACTTTGGCCGGCCAGGATTCTGTCCACTTGCTCTAGCATTTAGCACACTGCCCAGTGCGTAGTAAATACTTGCCATGTATGTGTTAATGTGCATTTTAAACTGAATGATGAATGGAGGAACAGACAGATAGATGGATACATGCAAGGAAGAGGTACTATTTGGTTTGGATCTTGAAGGCTGTGTGCCTGCAAAAGCTTTTCCAGGGAAGGGCATTCGGGTTGTGGGGTCAGAATAAGTAAAGGGCAGGTGTGGTGGCCTGGAGGAGTGTTGGATTGGAGGCACAGTGAAAGATAAAGGAGGATGCAGACAGATTACAAGGACCTTGAATGTCATGGTGCGGAGCCTGGACTTAATTCAGTAGGCGATGGGGAGCCATGCAAGGGTTTTAATCAAGCAAGTGACATGAGCCCACCAGCGTTAGAGAATGATCACTCTTGGCTGCAGCAGGGAGTGTGGTGGGGGGGGGATCTGAGGCTGGTAGGTCGGGCGGGGGCTGCCACATGGGCTAGGTGGAAGCCAGTGAGGTCTGAGCTAGCGCAGGGGTCATGGGATAGGTGGCAGGGGAGAAAAGGTAGAGACGAGGGTGAAATGACTCCGAGCAGGAACCTTAAACTTACTCCCACGCCCCTACTGCATGCAGGGACTGGGCTGCTCCACCACCCCCAGACAAACGCAGCCTCATGAAGGATCCTGAGGTCAGAGACAGATCCTGGTAGTCCTGACTCATCTCTGCCAAGGCTATGGACAAAACCAAACAGAAAGGCACAGCCACCTTCAGTCCCATGGGAATCAAGGGATGCAAACAGGGTGATAATAACGCTGCTTCATTTATGGAGTTTGCTGTACACCAGGCCCTATACATTTAATCTTTGCAACCCAGTGAGGTAGGTATTACTGTTTTCTCCATTTTATGGAGGAGGAAACTGAGGCTCAGAGAGGCAAAGTAACTTGCCCAGAGTCACACAGCAGTAAGTCAACAAACCCAGGCTGGCTTAACTCCAGTGCTAACACTCTTAACCAGTTGTATACAATATACAAAGGAGGGAGCTGATGGTATGTGGATGGTTGAAGGGTCATGGGTCTGATGGGGAAACAAGAAGTTCCCGGCCTGACCCCAACATGACCTGCAGCTCCAGAGGAAGGGGTCTGCTAATGGGGCATGGAGGGAAATGTGGGGGAATTAAGGGAAATTCTCCCGGTCCCTGCTCCCCATGTACTCAGACTCAGGTATGCAGAAAGGTGTGTCCCCACTGTAAGAGCACTGGGCATCATTTAGCCCCAGCTGGGTCACCACCAGCCTTTGTGGGAATGAGAGAAAGTCATCTTCCTCTGGGGCGATGCAGGCTCACAGGCCCTGGGTGATGCGCATGGTTAAGCCCTTGACTACTAGCTGAAAGGTTGCCGGTTTGAACCCACCCAGAGCCTCAGAAGACAGCCCTGGTGATCTGCTTCTGAAAGTCACCTTGAAAACCCTATGCAGCCGTTCTACTCGGCACACATGGGGTTGCTGTGCGTCCAAATCAACTTGAGGCCACTAACTTGAGGCCACTAACAACAACAGCCCCTTCCTCCAGGAGGACAATCTGCCTGGGCACCTGGCTTGTTGAGTGAAACTTAAGGTGGATTTCAGCCCCTGCTCTCCCCTCCTGCACCTAGTGCCTTTGGACAGTCACCAACCTGCTCAACAGTACATGACAGCCCTGCTTCCAGCCCCACCCCCATCCTGTACCATCTTCCCCAGCAGCTACTCTGCAGCATCCTGAATAACAGAAAGGCCCCCCCTGCCAGATACGTAGAGCTCACAGCCTCCCACAGACTTAACTTGTGCCCCCCTTGGGAGGAAAAGACAAAGTTGTATTATGCCCACCATCTGGATGAAAAAGTTGAGGACAGAGCCTATCCTGGTGGTAAAAAAAAATCTAGGCTTTCTCTAGAGAGCTCTGAATCAAGGCACAAGATTCTAGAAAGCAGAGGCCTCCAGTCAAGAGCTCCATCTTGAGGGTGCTCTGAGGAGCCCAGAGCTGTGAAGGGTGTTTTCCCCTTCATTGAGGTGTGAGGCCTTTCTCCAGAAGCTGGGCCTGAGGCCTGGGTCTCAGCTTGACTGGGGTGGACTCTGCTTTGTCCCCAGCCCCTAGTGCCCTCCAGCCCGGAGGCCCCAGCCCGGCCCCCTCCTGAGGGTCTCCTCTTCCTCAGAAACCACCTGACTCTGGACTCTGTTCTTAGTACTCGCCCCCTCCCCCCAAGCTGAGCTTTGCCTGCCTGGCAGCCCGAGTTACATAAACAGGAATCTCTCTCTCTCTCTCTCTCTCTCAGAATACCTGAGGCTGCATTTCCGAATGGAGCTTCCTGACGGAAGAAAAAGAAAAAAAAAAGAACAGAGAGAGGAGAGGAAATTTAATTGGCTGACTCCTATCGCCCATGTGGTAAATAAACTGGCGGCTACAAACTCTGTTAACTGAGGAGGAGGCAGGCTCTCCTGCGGTCCTTGCCCCCTGGATTCAGCCCAGCCCCTACTCGGAGGGGGCTCCCGCGGAGACCCCAGAAAAATCAGAGCCATGGAAAGCAGCAGGGGGGCTGCCAGCCCTCCCTCTGGGCACAGCTATTCCCAGACCATCGGAAATGTCCTGAGATCACAGCCACCCCTCCACATACACACGTTTTATGGAAGGGTTGTGACTTGCCCAGGGTCGCAACACATCGTTAGGGACAAAGCTGTGTCCTCAGTGACTCTCTGTAACTCAGGCTTCTCCGGCAAAGACATTTCTACAGCCTTCTCCAGGCTCTGACCTGGGAGTACTGCGGGTCTAACTTAAACACTTCTTGCTGCACTTAAACAGGTGTCCTCTTGTTTTGCCTCCAGTGTGAAGGTAAGAAACTACTGCTCCGCCTCCCCTCCACAGGTAAGGAGGGTCAGTAGGGTCTGCAAGTCAGGAAACCCGGGTTACTGATCTGAATCTGGACATAGGTCACCACGTGACCTCAGGCCCCTGCTTCCAATACTTTAAAATGGGAAAAAGTTGGCCCAGCTGGTCTTCAACGAGCTCATGGTCAGGAATAGGGGAGGAGGCTTCTCATCTCTAGGAACCAGCTGAGAGGACCACCTCAGGAGGGCAGTGCCTTTAGCTGAGTGAGTGCTAGCAGGCCTTGCAAAGCACCCACCCCAGGGTCCCCAGAGACACATACAAACATGCCCAGGAGGCAGTGTTTAAATGTGGCCCATGGCTTTCCCTCCCAGGAGGAATGGAAGGGGGAGTTGTTCCCCTGTCCCCCCTCCCCCAGCCCAGCTCTGGGGCAGACACTGGGAGAAGAAGAGGAATAGGGGTGGAGAAGAGATTGGGGTAGGGAGGGGGGTAGAGAGCAGGTGACTACCACAGAGAGAAACAGAGGCAGGCGGATGGAAGGTGGGGGGAGAGGTTATAGATGGGCAAAAATGGAAAAATCCATCATGGGGTAAAGCCCAAATTCCAAAAAGGGTGGTAGAATAGGGGTCATTGATGGGGGACAGAGTGGGCATTGATGGGCAAGTACAGGGGGCACTAATGAGAGACAGAGGGGCAGGGTGGTTAGGGAGGAGCCTACAGGTTCCAGGGAAGATTGTTGAGGGCAGCGGTGACGCTGATATAGGGTGGTGGCGCTGACTAGCCAGGGAAGAAGAGGATGAGACCCAGGACCTGCTGCTCGGGAGGGAGACAGTGGGCTGGCAGCAGCTGAGGCCCTCAAATAAACCGCTGCCTGTGCCGGGGGCACCTCAGCCAGCCCCGGAGACTCTGAGATACCCGGAACCAGACCCAAGGAGAACGGAGTTGGCACACACAATCCCTGGCCAGGCCCAATGGGGTGGGAGACAAGAGAGTTCCTAGACCAGCAAGTGGAGGAAGGCTCTGGCCACCTTCAAGCGGCGGCCCATAGCTGCTCTACCCACCAGCAGGGGGTGCCCCTTGCAGCTCAGGGAGACCTCGGGGACTCCCGCTTAGCTCCTCCTACCACAGCCCCGCCTGTGGTCTCTCAGCGGCGCCCCAGATGGGGGCGGGGGCCGGACAGTGCCGGATAGGAAGGAGTAGGGAGGTCAGGTCCAAAGGCTCAAGCGAGACGGGTCCGGACTGTGCCCACTGCTGGCCGCCGGGCACCCTATGCGCCCACACAGTCCATGCCACCCCTGTCAGCGTCTCGGGCCCAAGGGTCAGTCCCAAGTGGCGCTCCCTTTGGACGTGAGGCCGTCGGGGCCCCCTCCTTCTTCCGTGGCAGAGACAGTGTCTCCGGAGCTGGGCCCGCAATAAGAGGGCAGCGCTGCCCTTCGCCTCCGCCTGTCCCTGGGCAGCCCGAGGGCGGCGGGGTCATGCTGTGGGGACGGCGGGGGTCCCTGCAGACCGGCTCCCCCCTGAGGTGGCTGCAGCCGTGCGTGTCACCACAGCTTGGGTCTGCCTCCGGGGCAGCACGACCTCGCATATGCACACTCGCGCGCACACGCTCCCACCGGGCTGTAGTTCCCGGCCCGGACCCCGCCTCTGGGAGGGGCCCGGGGGCCGAACCCCGGCGGCAGGAGGGCCGGGGACGCCCGGGTCCCGGCCCTGCGCGGAGCCTACGCGCTGCCTCCCCAGCCCCTTCCGCGCGCGGGCTCGGCTCCTGCCGCTGCCCCCTTCAGCCTGCAAGGTTCCCAGGGGCTGCCGGGCGCGGGGGCGCGGGGGGGGGCGCGCGGGGGCGCCGGTTCCGGGCCGAGAGGCGCCTGGGCTCCGCGCGGGGAAAGTTTGGACGTGGGAAACTCCCTCCCGCCGCCCTGCTAGAGGAGGGGGCGCGAGGGCCGGGCGCGGGGCTGCCCCTGCACCGGAAGACTGGTCCCCCGCGCCGCCCGCCGCCCTGCGCTCCCTCCGCCGGGGCAGCGCCCCTCCGCACGATCGGCCCCCTCTCGCGCACCCGCGCTCTTACCTCGGGGAGCGGCCCGGGGCTCCCCCAGTCCTGCCACTTCGGGACGCCGCCTGGGGCGGGAGCCCCGGCGCGGGCAGCGGTGAGTCCGGAGCCGGCGGGCACCCGGAGGAGCCGGAGGACAGCGGGCGCGGAGGGGGAGCCGCGGAGGCGGGTGCGCGCGTGTGTGTGAGCGAGAGAGCGGGGAGAGCGAGGGAGTGAGCGAGCGGGAGCGAGGGAGTGTGCGTGTCTGACTAGGGGGGAAGTGTGCAAGGGACGGATCCCTTCCTTCCTCCGCAGCCTCTGGTGGAGACTCGGAGAATGCAGCGCCGCTGGGCAGGAGCGCACCCTGCGCCGAGTCGCAGGCGGCGGCCCGCTGGACCCCGCAGTCCGAGCCCCGGCCCCCTCCCCCTCATCGCACCCTCCCCCTCCGGGAGGGCCGGCCTCTCCCTCTCAGGGGCGGCCTAGTCCCAGGAAACCCCCGGGGGCGGTGCCCCTCCTCCTCCAGCCCCGGATCCGCGCGAAGGGAGCGCCCCCAGGAGGGGACCTCCTACCTCCCGCCTGGTAGCTCCCCAGCAGGCCCCAGCGGAAACCGACCCTTCTCTCCCACCTGACTTTACGACGTCCAGGGTCTCTCATTCCCCCCTCCCCCGACACTACTAGGCGAGCCAGGCTTCAGAGGAAGAGGGGCGCAGGCGAGGGTGGCTGCCCAGGAAGGCCCCTTGCACAGACCCACTGGCCAGTTTCAGGCAGAATCTGTGCGCACGGGAATGGGCCGAGACCCCTGCCCAGGGACTGAGTCTCCAGGCAAGGTGGTGAGCTTGGGGTTCAGGGAGGAAGAAAACTATGAGCACCCCTCAAATGCACACTTCTAGCCTCCAGAGGGGCGCAGAGTGCGGCTGGGCACCGCTGCAACCCAACAAAGCAAGAAGGCAAGACCACCCCATCCTAAATTTGGCCTCGAGAGCTTCCCAATAAACCCCCTTACTGCCCCGACATACCTTCCAGGAAGGATTTTCCATTGCCTTAAAAATCCAGGTAGACTGCCACCTGATGTCTCCTGTGCCTGGCCTGGCTTCTCTCCCCATCTCATCTCTTGAGAATGAGGCCTAATTGAGGAACCACCCTACCACATCCTAGTTCTCATTATGAGGTTGTTGATGGTGTGGATGGGACATTGACTCCCACACACCCACCCTTCACCTTGGATTGGGGATCCTCTTAGGAACACTCCCTCTCCCCAGGGCTGTCACACAGGTGGGTGAAGGATAACAGGAGACAGAGTGCCGTGTACCTCTGTCCTGCCATGCTCTTACTGATCAAACACCTAATGAGCTAAGGATCAGCTGCTGAAGTTCAAGGCAAACAGGGGCAGGACTCCCCAGGCCCCCCAGGCCCCTTGGGTCCTCAGGGACCCAGGCTCTACCTTGCCCCCACCCTGCTCGCTCCTCACACCCTTCCCTAATTTCCATCTCCATCCCACCCCCAGTCCATCCTCTTTCCTTCACCCCAGTGACTGGAATCCCTTCTCCTGCTGGCTGCCCCTCCAGCTCCTGCTACTAAACTCCATCACTCTTTTATTTATTTTCAGATTTATTCTCCATTGTGCCAGCCTGTTCCCTCCCCTAAGTCCTTCTCTCTGTTTATTCCCCTTCATTGATCTCTCCCAGGCTTGCCTTTGTATCGCCCTCCTTCTTTGGTCTCTCTCCTCCCGTCTCTTCTCTATTCTTAGCCTCCACTCTTTCATGCTTTCAGAGACCAGAGGCCGGCTGGCCCTTCCAGATGGGTCTCTTTACTTTCTATTCTCTCCCTCTCCTCGGACTCACTTTTGCCGTTAGCTCCTGCTCCCGCTCCCTTCCCAGCCCTCCCCCAGCCCTCTCTCTTTGGCCCCACTGTGCGCTCTTCATCCCCGTGCTCAGACCTGCTTGACTGGCCACAGGATCCTTGAGCCTGGGACACTGTTGCTCTCACATCTGTGCGCAGACAGTAGGTGCTCAATAAATGCTTGTTGTATGAACTGCTCTGACATCTCTCTTTTGTCCTGGTCTCTCTCTCTTCTCCCCATGACTCCTTATTAGGTCTCCTGGCTTTTCTTCTCCCAAAGACTCCTCAGACTCACTTCCACTCTTATCTCCAAATCCTTCCTTCAGTGAACCTCCTCCAGGCATCTACTCTGTGCCAGATGCTCTGGGCACACATTTGATGCCACCATCCGCGATTAATGAGCACCTGCTGTCTGCTATGACCTTACTTTTAAATCCTCACATCAGGTACTAGTGCCAGCCCCATTTTACAAATAGGGAAACTGAGGCTCAGAGTGTTGAAATGACTTCGAGATCACCCAGGTGACCAGTGGGGGGATCAAATGGGTGCAACACCGCTGAATCTGACCTTCTGCTCCGTTCTGGGAGAAGGTCAGTGGGGACTTGAGCTGTGGTGTGACAGAGGAAGCACTGGACAAACCCAGGCTCCGAGACCAGCTCTGACCGCACAGGCTGTGTGAGGTCAAAGTCATGTCCTCCAGCACAGATAAGTGAGATGATAACAATAGTCAAGGGGTATGCTGGATGTTTTATGTGGCCCATTTCATTTGATTTTCATGGCAACCAATTTATAAATGTATAAATGGGGAAACTGAGGCACGGAGAAACTAGGAAGTCTGATCAAGGTCATATGCTTAGTTTGTGGCAGAGCTGGGATTCAGACCCAGGCAGGCTGGGGCTAGAGCCTGCATAGCGAACTGGTGTGCCTCTGGGCAAGTAAAATGCTTTGCACACTGTAGGTGCTTAGCGATCTGAACCCCTGCATTGCTATATTATAACACAGTGAGTTTATAAAGAGAGACACTACTTTTCCAGGGTGGGGATAGGGTGAGGAAGGACCTGGAGGAGGGTGTAGCTAGGGAATGGATGATTCCAGAAGGAGGGACATTTGAGATTCCTCCTTTCACCTCCATCAGAAGTGCATCTGGCCCCGACTTGTCACACTGAGAATATTCTTTTTTTGGTGTAGTCATCTATGCTCACGGGGTTTTCCCTCTTTAGCCCAGGGTTTCTCAGCCTCCGCACTATTGACACTTTGGATCAGATGATTCTTTGTTGTGTGCTCTCTAGGATGTTTAACAGCATCCCTGGCCTCTACCTACCAGATACCAATAGCATATGTGCCCCACCCCACTAGTTGTGACAACTAAAAATGTCTCCAGACACTGCCAAATGTTCCCTGGGGGGAAATCACCCCCCGTTGAGAACCACTGCTCTAGCCTCAGCTCATTAAACAGCAGGATCTGCTCCAGGGCGCCCTTGAGTTTGAACAGGTGTCAGTCAAGGGCGGTGTGGCGGGGCGGGCAGGCTGCTCCCGCTCCAGGCTCTGCTGCTCAAGCTTCTCTCTCCTTTTCTACATTTGAGGCCCAGGGGCTTCACTACTCTCTGTGCCCCCACCCCCACCCCCCACTATCCGCAGCCCCATCTCTGTCTATCTCCTTGTTCCTCTCTTCAGGCCTGCTGCTTTTTCATCCACAGTAGTGGTCTCCGCTTCTCTGTCTCCCTCTCTCAGTGTTTCTAGGTCTCTTGGCCTCTTTCTGTCTGCGTGTCTGTCCCCTTGTTTGTCCCTTTCTACCTGTCCCTATTTTTTCTTCTTTTCTCTTCCTCTTTCTCTCTGTGTCTCTGGCTGCCTACCTCCCCAGCTGGGTCTCTGTGTGTGTCTTTCTTTGTCCATTTCCTCTTCCTGTCTGTCCAGCCCCGTTCTCTCTGCCGCTGTCTGTCTCCTTCTCTCTGACTGTCTTCCCATCTGTTTGCCCCCCACCCCAGGTCTCCTGCCTGCCTGTTCTACTCTGATGCCTTCTGTCCCCATCGGTCCCTCTGTCCACCTCCCTCCTCCACTCTAGAGCTCTCTCCCTTCTTTCTCCCTTTCCTCCTTCTTCCCCCCACACTCTAGTTCTTCCCTCTCCTTCCTCCCTCCCTCCTTCCCTTCCTTCTGTCTCCCCCCATCTTTCCCCTATCCACCTTTTCCCCACTCTCTCTCTCCTCCCTCCCTCCTTCCTTTCTTTCCTCCCCTCCCCTCCCTTCCTCCCCCTCCTCCCGCTTTGTCGGTGGGAGCTGGAAGTTAAAAGCTTTTCCGAACTTGCTCTCCAGTCGCGGTTCCCGGCGCCTTTCATCTCGCCAGCACATTTGTAAAACTGCGCAGACTGAAGGGCCGTGACATGAACAACCAAAGAAATGTCAGCGGGGGGACTGGGCCGCCCGCCCGCTGGGGGGCGGTGGGGGAGGGCAGTCAGGGCGTACCCCAGCCCCGCCTAGGAACGGACCAGGACGGGGCTGGGGGGACCCACGAGAAGCTCCCAGCGCTCCGTGCCTCTGCGGCCCCCGACTTCCTCCACCTGGCGGCGGGGAGCGCAGGGGCGGGGAAGGGGCTCCTGGGGGAGGGGAGGCCGGCCCGATCTGGGCAGCTCCGCCCCAGGGACAGCAGGCCGCCTGTGGGCGCAGCGGAGCCGCCAGACCTCTGCGCGGTGGGAGAGGGAGGGGACAGCGGGCCTGCGGGAGCTACGCGCGCCGAGCGCCAGCTGAGCCCTTAAACACCTCTTCGCGTTAATCCTCGAGGACCCTAGAGCATGGGTTCAAATCCCGCCGCTGCCGTTTATCAGCTTTGTCACCCTCGGCAAGTGACTTACGTGGCTTCACCTCTCCGCGTTTCTGTTTCCTCATATGTAAAACGGGGATGATCACGGTGCCACCATCAAAGGGGGGGGGGTGAAGATAAAATGGGCAAGTCCACGTAAGACACTTAGAATGAGTGTTTGCTGTAATAATAATTGGAATAACAGCAACAGCTCAGGAACGTAGGAGTATTACCTCCAGGCTACAGGTGGGGAAACCAAGGCTTAGAGGGGGGACTCAGAACAATCAGGGGCAGAAGGATATGAAGCCTCCTCCTGGTCTTCAAGAATTTGAGGACTGAGTCTATTTTGTTCCTGTGGACATCAGTCTGTGCTTGGCACCTGTTGTTGTTGTTGTTGTTGTTAGCTTCCTCTAGTCGCTGGAACTCACGGCAACCCCATGTGTTAAGAGAGTGAACTGCTCCGTAGGGTTTTCTGGGACTTTAATCTTTATGGAAGCAGATCACCAGGTGTTTTCTTCCGAAGAGAAGAACCGTTGGGTGGCTGCGAACCTCCAACTTTTCGGTTAGCAGCCAATTGCAAATGGCTTGTGCCACACATAATAAATGCTCGATCAATATTTATCGAATGAATGCGTGAACAAATGAATGAAAATTGTTGGAAAGATGTCAAGTCTGGAAAATTGAAAGGCTACTTTGTTTGCTTGGCAGAATGAAGGGAGGTGGGAGAAGGATGAACTCAGCACCCAGGGAACTTCTGGGCAAGGGGATCTTATCCAAGACCAGGACTCCACTCCTGGACCTAAAGAGTGCACCACCAGAAACAGCAGACATGGGTGTGGGGTGGGGGGGCAGGAGCCCACCTTTACACCAGGAGCTACCCAGCTGCCTGGCCAGGCCATTTCAGTTCACATCCCAGTTCCCTGACCCTGATCCAGAACCTCAGCCTGGCGCTAGCCCTTAATGTTCTGCCCCCTCCGACCCCCACCCCACACATACACCCTGCCCCTTCTTTCTCTCTCTGGGCCCAGGTCCAAAGCCAAGGTAGCCCCTGGGAAATGCACGCCTTTCCCTTTTCCTCTCTTCTCCCTGCAGGCAGCCTCTGTGGCAGGTGGCTCCAAGGAGAGGGGCAGGGGGTCCCCTGAGCTGTCTTGAAAGGCCCTAGAGACACACAATCAGAATAGAACAGTGCCTGAGCACCTGGATGACCCCTCCTGAACCCCCTCCCTGGGGTGGGAGGGTGAGACAGCCTTGCCACCCCACTACCACTTCAAACACTCACTCTCCCTGAATTATTCACCTGCCTCTCCCGAGGGCTGCTGCAGAGCACCCTGCCCAGGTGCTGAGGAGGAAAAAAGCAAGAAGGCGCATTAAATTTAAACACCGCTGAGGATAGGTGGAGGTGAGGTTCTATTCCTGGCCTGGGAGAAGAGCAGCCAGCAGGAGGGAAAGGGGACGAGGATGGAGGGACCCACCAGGGGCTGAGCAACTGGCTGAGTAGCAGTAGGAAAGGGCTGTGATGCAAGAGAACCTGGGCCTTCTCTCACCTGCAGGTCCTCATCCATGAAGAGATGGACTTTGCCGCACAACCCCACTCACCTGGTTCTGGTAAGACCAGAGGAACCAACTAAAAATAGCCTCTCTGAAGTTCCTGAGAGCCCACCCTTACTCCTTCTGCATGAGGAGCAGGGCGTTGCCTCTCCATCTTCGTCTCTTCCGGCTTCCTTCTTGCACCTTACATTCTGGGGAAGCCAAACTCTTATAGTTTCCTTATCACACCCTGAGCTTTTGCACATGCTATTCCTGCCACCTGGATCACTCTTTCCTCCTTTGTCTTGCTGGAAAACTCCTATTTATCCCTCAAAACCCATCATCCCTCCAGAAGGCATTAATCTCTGCCACTTATGCGCTACATTAACCTGGGTACACATGCTTCTTATTGCTTCCTTTTCTTCCCCCTGCATAATTAGAGGAGTCCTTGACTTTCAGACCTGACGGAGCCATCACAGGTACTTGGAAGCCATAGAGAGGGCACTAGTTACTCTGAGAAGTGTGAGATCGCCTCCAAGATTTGGCTCTGGTCCCAGCTCTCTGTGTGTCTTTGGGCAAGTCCTTGGCCTTCTCTTGGTCTTGGTTTTGTGCTCTGTAAAATAAAGGGAAGGGATGATAGGGAATAATCTCACAATGAGCAAGGGCCATCCATTTATGAGCGTCCAGGATTCTCCTCCCCACACACACTTTTTAAAACACTTTCTCACTCTTTCCCTATGTGGATGCTGTCTGACCAGCCCCCTAATCATCCCTGAAGCTGTGGAGTGCTGGAACTCCCTCATACTTGTTCATCAGAGCCAATTGTTACATTTTTAGGAAGTTTGTAAACTAGTTTTTCAAGCCGTTAATATTGGCCATGTTGAAAGTATTTACACCATGGAAATTGGCAAACATTACAAATCAAGGCTTTCCTCAGCCCCTGCACCCAGAGCCAGTTTACCTTTGCCTTAATGTCTCCATTCCCTCCAGGCCTTTGCTCCTGCTTGAGATGCCGCTACCCCATCCCTTGCAATCTGTTTTCTCCCACCCAGGCTTCACGGCTCAATTTACATGCTGCCCTCACACGGTAGTGGTCCTGGATGCCTGGAATGCCCATTTTGAGTGGCAGCAGTTTGATTGGGGAAGAACACATTCTTTGGACAGGTTGGAGTGGACCTCCTGGCCCTGCTCTGTGCTCACTGGGTTAGAGAGGGCTTCCCTTAACATACTGCCCACTCCACCTCACCCCGCCATCACTGTCTATCCCTTCACCCTGATTTATTTGTCTTCTTCCCATTTATGACTTCCTGACATTTATATTGATTGTTGACTTGCCCATTGCCTGTTTCACCCCCTAGAATATCAGCTCCGTGAGGGCAAGAGTCCTTTCTGTCTTGTACACTGCTGCATCCTCATCTCCTAGACCCTTGCCCAGCACATAATGGTACCCAGTGAACTCATTGAATAATGGTGGTGTGACCTTGGGCATATTGCCTTCTTGAGCTTCAGTTTCTCCAACATCCCACCCGGCAAGACTATTGTAAGGTGTATATTCCTGGCCTGAGCTGCCTTAGAGAGAGCCCAGGACTGGGATCTTATTCCCAGCTCTATCACTAACTCACCGTGTCCCTTGGACAAATCACCTCCCCTGTCCAAGCCTGGGTTTTGCCTACCTCTCAGGGATCAGGTGAGATGACAGGCTGGAGTGAGCTGTCATTTCAATCTTTGGGTCCTATCTGCTGCTCCTCCCATCTCCTCCCCACTTCATTCATTCATTCAACAGATATTTATTGAGCATCGACTATGTGCCAGGCACTGGAGATACCCCAGTGAACAAAATAGACTAAAATCCTCGCTCCCATGAACTTGCATTCCCACGGGGAAGATAATAAATAAGTAAATTAGTAAAATAAAGAGTATGTCAGAAGGGGAGAATGCTAAGGAGAAATATAAAGCAGGGCACAGAAAGAGTTGAAGAGGGGGTTTCAGTGTTAGAAAGGGGGGCCCAGGAAATATCTCACTGTGAAGGTGATATATGAAGAAAGACACAAAGGAGGTAAGGGAACGAGCCAAGGGCTCTCTAGGGGAAGAGCCTTCCAGGCGGAAGGAACAGAAAGTGCAAAAGCCAGAGGCAGGGGCACCTGATGGGTTTGAAGAAGGTCCAGGAGGCCAGAGTGGCTGGAGCCCAGAAATTGGGGTGAATGGTGGGCAGAAGATTCAGGGAGCCATGACGGCTGGTTCTATGCTTTCTTCCTCCCCTCACCATTAGAAGGATGGTCCAAGGTCCTTGATATGGGTGTCTCAAGGGAAGGATGGGGGTCTGCTCCCTGCCTTCCTCTCTCCTTGCCTGCCTGCCTGGGCCTCTCCCCAGCACAGGGAGCCCATCCTTGCTGCGTGTGCTGGCAGCTTTTGGATCGGTAATTTATCTCCTGGTGCCACGAGTTTCCTGAAGCTGGGCACTTCCTCCCCACTCAGCCCTGCTCCCCTGAGCAACAGAGACAGGTGTGAGGAATTAGCTGTGGGGACTAATGCCGTGACAGGAACCGGCACAAAAGAAGGGGACAGAGTGTAATGTTTATTACGTTTGAAGCAAAGCAAACACACGGCCTATTTATGTATCTATAGAGAATTAATTGGCGAGCGGCAGCAAGAAGCAGATTATAAATTAGAATCATTTTCGCCAACTGAAACCCATTCATCTTGCTTCAGAATGGGCCTGTCACCTCCTCCTGACTAATTCCTTTTAAATTCTTTGCTTTTTCTCACTGGCCCCCCACAGCTCTCACCTTGAGACTCGAACCCCATGATGTGGCACCTGCCTTTGGAAGAGGCCATGTTCAAGCTCTGTGCTTTTGGGGAACCGACTGTCTCCCCACCCCAGGGTCCTGGAGCCTTCCCCACCTGTTCTTGGTCTGAGCCCCTGATTCCCTCACCTGTCATTGTCACCCCTTCTTGCCCTGTGGCCCACAGCCTCCCTCAGCCTCTCTCTGGCAGAAGGCGGCCCAGGCAGAGGCCCAGGCTGGGCGTGGAAGGGGCAAGCTCTGGAAGCCCGATGTTGGCATCCTAGTGACCGTGGGGCACTGGCCACTGCTGCCTGCCTTTGATTCTGGGCTCAGAGAAGGCGGCCTCCATGGAAATCAAAGGGAAGCCACACTGTTGGGATCCATGAGCCTGGCTCTGGCTGCTCTCACCTGGAGCCTGTGGAGATGAAAGTCTAAGGCAAGTGCCAGCGGCTGCCAGACCTGAGAAAGTGGTGCCATGGCTGGGCAGTAACCCAGTTAACCCTTGCCTTCCTTTTGCCCAAGTTGCCACTGGGTCTCAGTGTCTGGAGGTTGCTGTGAGAGGGGGCTTGCTGGAAGAAAGAAAACAGCCAGAGGTGAGCTTCTAGGGCTGGGACAAGGTGGCTAAATTAGGAGCCTAACAATGAAAAAGGTATCCTGACGGCACAACAGTTAAGCGCTCGGCTGCTAACAAAAGATTGGTGGTTGAACCCACCCAGGGGTTCCTTGGAAGAAAGACTTGGCAATATACTTCTTTAAAAATTACAGCCTAGGAAGCCCTATGGGGCAGGTCTACTGTCACATGGGGTCACTATGAGTCAAAACCGACTCGATAGCCCCGAACACTAACAACAATGAAAAGCTTTTGGGCCCTAGGTCTGAACTCAGGTAGCACCTCTGACTAGAGGTGGCAAATCAGTGCAGCTCTCTGAGCCTCAGTTTATACGGCTGAGAAATGGAGATGATGATAATAGTCCCGATAACCTGAACTGACATTCAGCTGGGCTTGCTAACATATTGCAGTGCTTCCGCTGTTGCTGGCTGTCGTTGAGTTGGCCCCCAATTCGTGGCGACCCCATGCACAATGGAGTGAAACGCTCCCTGGTCCTGCACCGTCCCCATGATTGGTTGCAGATCAGACCATTGTGATCCATAGGGCTTTCATTGGCAGATTTTTGGAAGTAGTTCACCAGGTCTTTCTTTCAATACTTCGGTAAATAACCAATGGACCAAATGCTCTTTCCTGCTACTGGCCGTGTCCCGCCAATGGACCACTTACCTCCCCATGATCCAAAGATCAAAGGTCAACTCCTTCTCTGGGGTCTTAAGGACCTGCTCCAGCATCAACAGTGACTGTTCTGATCCATGCCCCAGGGGCTGGGTGGTAAATATCTTGTGTATCTCTCTGCCTGCATCCCACAGATGTTATGAGGATTACGTAAGATAATGGGAGTATAGGACCTGGCACCCAGTAGGTGCTCAATAAATGCAGCTATTGGTTGACAGCATTATTAATTTGGACCAGGGCGCTAAGCCCGGAATCCTGACATCCCAGGTTCCCACTTCTTTTCCCACCCCCTTTCTAAAAAATTCATCAGTCACTTCCTGCCTCCCCCAGGACACCCCCAACCGCTGGCCTCAAGGGATCTCTCTGCACCTGCCTGAGCTGGAACTTCCTGGGATAGGAGAACCTTTGAACGTTGAGTCTCGCAGCCAGACTTGCAGCCCCTTGAGGGCAGGACTCCAGCCTGACTGACCTCTGTGCCCTCTGTCCCCCAGATCAACCACAGCCTGGGGTTCTACAAAGGGCTGGTCATTGGCTCAGAGAGACAGGCCTGCACCTGGCCCCTGGCAGGACCCAGAGCTGCATCTGGCGTTCAGGCATGGAAAGGGGCCTGGATCTTGTCATGGGGCTGCAGAAAAGTTTGAGATGTGAAAGCAAAGGAGGAAAAACAGATTAGCTCTAAAATACATAAAAAAAACTGCAAAATCGAAATGAATGAGTGTTTAATTAAATGTCTACAAAACTGTGCCAATTAGTCAACTGTAATTCAGCTCACCTCTCCCACCCTCATGCCTACAGTAGGTTTAAAGTGGGAGCAGTGCTTTTCACAGCAGGTGATGGAGGGTAAGCAGGACTGTTCAGGGCTCTACCACAGACTTCAAACTCTGTTGGGACCTAGCCCTGTTCCTCAGTCACTGCGTGACCTTAGGCAAGTCAGTCCCACTCTCTGGGCCTTGGTTTCTTCATCTGTTAAATGAGGAGACCCCTTCTCTAGCTCCCAGGGTGTCTGAGTAGATTATACAGCAAGCTCTAAAGCACTGAGTTCCTGTGAGAGAAATCCAGAGAGGAGAGGAGCTTGCCAAAGACTGGATGAGAAGGACTTGAACCTCAACCTCTGGAGCTCTTGTCTGGCTCCATCCCCCGCACTGGAATTATGGACAGGGTGATACTCAGCATACGTGTTGTTGTTAGATGTCGTCAAGTAGGTTCCGACTCACAGCAACCCTATGTACAACACCGCCCAGTCCTGCGCCATTCTCAAAATCGGTGCTATGCTTGAGTCCGTTGTTGCAGCCACTGTGTCAGTCCATCTCATTAAGGGTCTTCCTTTTTTCGCTGACCCTCTGCTTTACCAAACATGATGTCCTTCTCCAGGGACTGAGCCCTCCTGATAACATGTCCAAAGTGCGTGAGATGTAGTCTTGCTGTTTTTGCTTCTAAGGAGCATTCTGGTTGTACTTCTTTCAAGGCAAATTTGTTTGTTCTTTTGGCAGTTCATGGTATATTCAGTATTCTTCGCCAACATCACAATTCAAAGGCATCAATTCTTCTTCGGTCTTTCTTATTCGTTGTCCAGCTTTTGCGTGCACATGAGGCTATTGAAAACACTGTGGTTTGGGTCAGATGCACCTTAGTCTTCAAGGCGACATCTTTGCTTTTCAACACTTCAGAGAGGTCTTTTGCAGCAGATTTGCCCAATGCAATGCATCTTTTGATTTCTTGACTGCTGCTTCCATGGGTATTTGTCATGGATTAAATTGTGTCCCCTAAAAATATGTGTCAACCTGGTTAGGCCATGATTCCCAATATTGTGCAGTTGTCCTCCATTTTGTGATTGTAATTTTATGTTAAAGTGGATTAGGGTGGTGTTTTAACACCCTTACTTAGGCCACATCCCTGATTCAATGAAAAGGGAGTTTCCCTGGTGTGTGGCCTACACCACCTTTTATCTTATAAGAGATAAAACGAAAGGGAAGCAAGCAGAGAGGGGGGACCTCATACCACCAAGAAAGCAATGCCAGGAGCAGAATGCGTCCTTTGGACCCGGGGTTCCTGCGCAGAGAAGCTCCTAGTCCAGGGGAAGACTGATGACAGGACTTTTCTCCAGAGCCGACAGAGAAAGCCTTCTCTTGGAGCTGATGCCCTGAATTTGGACTTCTAGCCTACTAGACTATGAAAGAATAAATTCCTTTTTGTTGAAGCTACCCGTTTTTGGTATTTCTGCAATAGCAGCACTAGATGACTAAGTGTGGATAGTCGATCGAAGTAAAACAAAATTCTTGACAGCTTCAATCCCTTCTCCGTTTATCATGATGTATGACGTTGATTGAATAAGTATGGTGAAAGGATACAACCTGGATGTACACCTTTGCTCATTAGCGTTCAGTGCATCAAATTTATTCTTGAGTTGGTCTCTAAATTCAGGTGAGATATACTCAAAGTCATACTTCAGCTCTCGTGGACTTGTTCTAACTTTCTTCACTTTCAACTTAAACTTGCATGTGAGCAACTGATGGTCTGTTCCGAAGTTGGCCCCTGTCCTTGTCCTGACTGATGATATTGAGCTTTTCCATCATCTCTTTCCACAGATGTAGTTGATTTGATTCCTGTGCATTCCATCTGGTGAGGTCCACGTGTATAGTCACTGTTTATGTTGGTGAAAAAGGTATTTGCAATGAAGAAGTCCTTGATCTTGCCAAATTCAATCATGTAATCTCCAGCAACGATTCTATCACCAAGGCCATATTTTCCAACTACTGTTCCTGCTTCTTTGTTTCCAACTTTTGCATTCCAATCACCAGTAATTACCAGTGCATCCTGACTGCATGTTTTTGATCAATTTCAGACTGCAGAAGTTGGTAAAAATCTTCCATTTCTTCATCTTTGGCCTTAGCGGTTGGTGTGTAAATTTGAATAACAGTGGTATTAACTGGTCTTCCTTGTAGGCTTATAGCTATTATCCTATCACTGACAGCGTTGTACTTCAGGATAGACCTCGAAATTTTTTTTTTTTTTTATGATGAATGCAATGCCATTCCTTTTCAAGTTGTCGTTCCCAGCATAGTAGATCATATGATTGTCAGATTCAAAATGGCCAATACCAGTCCATTTCACTCACTAATGCCAAGGATATTGATGTTTTTGCATTCCATTTCATTTTTGACAATTTCCGATTTTCCTAGATTCATACTTCGTACATTCTATGTTCCGATTATTAACGGATATTTGCAGCTGTTTCTTCTCATTTTAAGTTGTGCCACATCAGCAAATAAAGGTTCTAAAAGCTTGACTCCATTTGCGTCATTAAGGTCATCTCTACCCTGAGGAGGCAGCTCTTCCCCCTGGTCATATTTTGAGTGCCTTCCAACATGGAGGGCTCATTTTCAGCACCATGTCAGGCAATGTTTTCATTGGCTAATTCTTTTCAATAGTAGACCACTGGGTCCTTCTTCCTAGTCTGTCTTAGTCTGGAAGCTCAGCTGAAACCTGTCCGCCACAGGTGACCCTGCTGGTATTTGATTACTGGTGGCATAGCTTCCAGCATCACAGCAATGCGCAAGCCCCACAGTGCAACAAACTGACTCCCCCCACCATATATCTCAGCTGGTAATGGACACAGGATCCTGGAGACCCTGGCTGGGCCAGGTGTAATCCTTTAGTTGCTGAATTGTGGGGAGAGCCAGGAGAGTCCCAGAGGAGGAGCTGGTGGTCAAGGAGGTGGGCTGAGCCCTCAGGAGTCTCCGGAGACAGAGAGGCAGCTGTTGGGCAACCAGAATGAAGCACAGCCCGACTTGTGTGTATTAGCTCACTGTAGTTGGTATGGGTCACCTCCCCAGATGGGCTGGTACACCCTTGTGAGTGACATGGTTCTTAATTTCCATGCTGACCCTAGGATCCAGGGATTCTGTTCCTGGGAAGAAACCCCAGTGAGATTCTCACGCAAGTTCACGAGTCCATACGCTCAGTGTTGCTCAGCCCAATGTCTGTTGGGGGGGCGTTCAGTTGGAGGCAACTTGGTTCCCTCCCTATAGGACATACATGGTAGAGGTATTAGAGCAACATACGAGACATATACCAGCGACAGGCAGAATAGGTGTTTTAAAACATGGAAAGAAAGGAGTAGGAAACTGATGGGGACCTATAGCACGATATCACTTATGTAAATTAAAAACGCATTCAGATGGTGGTTACATGAATCGGTATGTGTTGAAATCTGTAGAAATGCACACCACAAAGGTCAATTTTATTACCTGATAATGAAAATAAAATAAGACAAGAGACCACCTTCAGGGGGCTCACGGTCTAGGAGAAGAGACACACAGTAAAAAATGCATGCTCCCCAAATCTTGCTCCTTTGCAAGAGTACATTGAACAAAAGAATCCCACTGGGACCCCTGCCCCTTCAGGAGCTCCCAGGCTAATGCAGGAGACAGACCAAAACAAACAAAACAACCTCACTCCAATATCATCAGGGCTTGTGCAAACATACAAGGCACTCTGGGACCACAGAAGAGGGAACAATGTATTCTGCCCGCGGGGACCCCGGAAAGCTGCCCCTGAAAGAAGACGATACGTAGTTTGGGGCTTCGACCCTGCATAAAAGGAGTTCAAGGCATAGTATGATCCCTACCAGAGAGCAGGCAATGCTCTGCCCCAGGGGATGCAGCTGGAGCAGTGGGATTCTAGGTGCCAAACCAATGCCAACTGCCATCGAGTCGATCCCAACTCATAGTGACTCCATGCGTGTCAGAGCAGAACTGTGCTCCATAGGGTTTTCTTTTAATAATTTTTATTGAGCTTTAAGTGAACGTTTACAAATCAAGTCAGTCTGTCACATATAAGCTTATATACACCATACTCCATACTCTCACTTACTCTCCCCCTAATGAATCAGCCCTTCCAGTCTCTCCTTTTGTGACAATTTTGCCAGTTTCTAACCCTCTCTACCCTCCTATCTCCCCTCCAGACAAGAGATGCCAACACAGTCTCAAGTGTCCACCTGATACAAGTAGCTCACTCTTCATCTGCATCTCTCTCCAACCCGTTGTCCAGTCCCTTCCATGTCTGATGAGTTGTCTTCGGGAATCGTTCCTGTCCTGGGCCAACAGAAGGTTTGGGGACCATGACCGCCGGGATTCCTCTAGTCTCAGGCAGACCATTAAGTCTGGTCTTTTTATGAGAATTTGGGGTCTGCATCCCACTATTCTCCAGCTCCCTCAGGGGTTCTCTGTTGTGCTCCCTGTCAGGGCAGTCATCGGTTGTGGCCGGGCACCAACTAGTTCTTCTGGTCTCAGGATGATGTAAGTCTCTGGTTCATGTGGCCCTTTCTGTCTCGGGCTCATAGTTATCGTGTGACCTTGGTGTTCTTCATTCTCCTTTGATCCAGGTGGGTTGAGACCAACTGATGCATTTTAGATGGCTGCTTGTTAGCATTTAAGACTTCCATAGGGTTTTCAATGGCAGATTCTTTGGAAATAGATCACCAGGCCTTTCTTATGAGGTGCCTCTGGGTGAACTTGAACCGAACTTTCAGTTAGCAACCGAGCATGTTAACTGTTTTCACCACCCCAAAACCAAAAAAACCGTTGCTGTCAAGTTGATTTCAACTCATAGTGACCCTAAAGGGACTCCTAATAAAAACAACAAAAAAAACCCAAGCCAAAAATAAAGCCTCTCATTAGGTTGTTGGGAGGATTCAGTGAGGAAGATGCTTAAGCTCTTAGTACAGTCCTTGGCATAGAGTAGGTGCTCAATAAATGTTGACTATTATTGTTCCCCTCCCCTGACTAAGCTGTAAGTTCCCAGAGGTCTGCTTGTTGAGTTCATCCCTCACTGGCAAGAGACCCAGCTACTGGCAGTCCAAGAGGTTCCACGTAGGGTCCACGGTGAGCCACTTCTGAACCCTGGGTAGTCCCTGCCAGGCTGGAGTGCTCAGAATCGACTTGTAGATTCCAATACTGGAGTTGCTCCATGCCTTTGACTTGGGGCCCCAAAACACCCATGGTGATTAGGGGCCACCACTGACAAGAGCACCCCTACGGCCTGTGCTTTCCTGCCTCCTAGCCTGGTCCCAGCCCCCCGTACCCCCCCCACCCCCACCCATGCAAGCCATCTCCTGTAAGACAGAAAGCAGCAGACAGGGCAGAGAACAGAAGCCTACCTGTGGGAGCTTCCCCTGGCCGGCCCACCCTCGGGCCATCAGGCTGACCCTTCTTGGTGCTGTGCCCTATGCGGCTCCCCCCCGGCTTCCAGCAGAGCTGAGGCTTTTCCCAATGCAGCCCCACTAGGCTTTCCGACCTGGGTGGTCCTTGGCCTCGTTAACAAAGAAGTCTTCCTTGGCAGCCTTACTAATTAGCAGAGAAAAACAATTAGTGTCATTAACAGACTCAAACATTTGTATTACGAGCTCCTTGTTGGCTTCAGGGGTGCCCTGGATGGAGATGGGGGTGGCAGCCTGGGAGACAGCGGTTCTGACAGAAAGCTGGCAGGAAAGGCAGCAAGACTGTGGGAAGGAGAAAGGGAGGGAGGGAGGCGCAAGAAACAAAGAAATTTAAAGTGGATGAATTATTTACTGCAGGAAACAATCCTGGGCTCACTTACTCTCACTTGAACATCCCAAACCATAAGCAGCAGCATTTTTCACATCTCCCCAGCGTGCTGAGTGATGTCCTTTACGACTGGATACCAGAGGCCTGGGTAATCTTGTAAGAGATTGGTTTGGTATTGACCATGGGCAGCGTCCTGGGCTCTGGGCTCCCACCCACCCTGCACACTGGCACCCCCCCACTTGGACCACACCCCAAGGTTGGCCTGGCCTGAGTCTGTCCCACATGGGAGTGAACAAGGTGGCCATCTCCTTGGGGACCCTTTGGAACCCCAGGATTGACCTGCTAATAATGCCAATGACCCTGCCTCAGAACCACCATGGCCCATTTGGTCTCTAAATGAGCCCTGGAGGGGGCCAAACAGTTAAGCGCTTGACTACTAACCAGAAAGTTAGTGGTTCGAACCCATTTGGAGGTGCCTTGGAAGAAAGTTCTGGTGACCTGCTTCAGAAAAGTCACAGCCATGAAACTCTATGGAGCCATTCTACTCTCCACACACGGGGGTCGCCGTGAGCAGGGATCAACTGAAAGGCAACAGGTTTGTTTTTGTTCATTTGTTTATTTACATACACCACGCCATTGCCTCCTCCCAACAACCCTAAGGCCGATACTATTAGTCCCATTTTTCAGATAACAATGGTAGCTACTCCTCACTGACTTCTTCCTATGTCCCAGGCACTCTGCCAGTACCTTTAATTTGTTATCTCATTATTTCCTTAAAACAGTCCTGTTGGTGAGAAACTGAGCGAGGCTGCATGGCTTGTCTAGGTTACACAGTAAGTGGCAGAATCTGGACCCGAACTCTGATCTCCTAACTGCCATCACAGGGCACACACTCAGACCCCCGCTAAGAGCGATGGAGAGGAGGCCATCTTAACACACGTGATAAGCTAGAGCAGGTGCTCAGTTCTACTAAGTGCCCTTGCTGGGGGCTTCCTGCAGAGGGCAGTGCTTAACCTGGAGGAATGTGTTGCTAATGGGCCTCCAGCAGGCAGTGTAAAGTGCAGAGTTGCTGGCCTAGGGCCAGAGGTTGTCTTCACAGCAGAGATGAAGGGAGTCCCACTGGCTGGGAGAACAGTGCTAGGGTGGCAAGATTTTCCTGCTGCAAGGTGCTATGCCCCCAAGGGAGAGGGACCTTGCTGGAATCAGGGAGAAGAGGGAGACTCCCATGAGGGCTAAGAGGCAGAGAAACCTCAGTAACTGCAAAACATGGGCTCAGGGAGGGAGAAGAGGTCGAGCTTTAGTCTTGCCTGGGCTAGGTGACCGTACGTGAGTCTCTGCTCCTTTCTGGGCCTCTGGCTTTCCATCTGTAAAGCGGATCTTTGTCCTGGGTCATGTAAAAGGGCTCCTTGTCAGTTGATCAGGTCAGCAGCTGCCCCCTGCAAAGAGGAGGGTGCAGGGAAGATGGTAGATGCCAAATCTGCCCCCTTAGAGTGTTAGCCCATTAGTGTCGGCGTGACCTCTGCCGTCATTGGGGCCGACCCACCCATTTTACAGGTAGGAAAACTAAGGTCCAGTGAACATTAAGGGAGTCATATGGCTAGTCAGAGGCAGGGGTAGGACCAGGCTCCCCAGCCAAGCTCCTCTTGGCCAGTCCCATTCAGGCACAGGGATAATTTGGTTCTAAAGCCACTTTGCTTGGGACTAAGGGAGTGCTGGCATAGGGCTGGGGGCTGGGGGCTGGGGGCCGGGAGCAGGGAGCAGGCCTCAAGACAGGCTCTGGCTATGGCATTTGGCCACCTCTCTCTGTGATTATAATTGTAAATAAAGCATCTGGGAGGACTCCCAGCACTTCAACGAGTTTAACAAGCTGTAATATGTGACCTATACTATAAATGGGTATTTTAATAATGAATAAGCAATTATTTATCAAGTAATAGCAATTTTACCAACCTCAGGATCTGTGAGAACTCCAAAGCTCTGGCATCCAAGTCTTAGACTGGCATCCTCTGCTCATATCTTTTGTCCTTTTTTTTTTTTTCCCCGGTTGTTTGTCTTTCTCTTATTGATTGGTAAAAGCTCTTTGTATATTAAGGCTATTAACCCTTTGCCCACTATATGCAAATATTTTCTCCCAAAAAGCAAAACAAACCCATTGCCATTGAGTCGATTCCAACTCCTAATGATCCTATGGGACAGAGTAGAACTGCCGCATATGGTTTCCATGGAGTGGCTGGTGGATTCCAACTGCCCACTTTTTGGTTAGCACCCAAGCTGTTAGGCACTTTGCTACCAGAGCTCCTTCACCACCAGGGCTCCAAGTCTATACATTTGTTTTTTCTGTAAACCGTTTGGTTGTACAGAAGCTTAAACCTTTTGAGTAGTAAAATACGTTCTTTTTTTTTTTTTTTTTTACTTTGAGGCTTCTGAGTCTTGAGAATTGCTTACAAAGGGATGCTCTGGCCAAAAGCCTTCTGCAAGGGGCCGGATATGTTTCTCTGGCTCTCTTGAGGAATTGGTGGGTGAGGCCAAGGCACAGGCTGGGGGTGGGTGGTGCTCCACAGAGTGCAGACACAAGAGCCCTGCCCCAGAGTACAACCTTGGATGAGTCCCTATCTCTCTCAGGGCCTCAGTCACCCTGTCTGTAAAATGGAAGTGTTGAAATAGACTGTCAGCTGACTCCCAGCACCAATGTCCCATGATTCTAAGAAGAGGACCTGGGAGGGAGGATGCTGCAGTGCACTCTGGGAGGGGCCCCGGCTGTTCTATCTTTCCTGGATCTACTTCCCCCATCAGACCCCCAGCCCCTGTAAGAGCAAGAGCTGATATTATTTTAACTGCCATGTCCTTAACGTGTCTCAGAGGGCCGCCCCACTGGAAACCATTGGTAGAAATTCACCCGAGCCGTTGACACACATGAGGGTGAGTCCCAGCTCCAGGTCGTGCCCTGTCTAGAGGGAGTGGGAGCCCTAGTGGCATGATGGTTAAGCACTGGGCTACTAACTGAAAGGTTGGCAGTTTGAACCCACTCAGCAGCTCTGCGGGAGAAAAGACCTGGAGATCTCCTCCCGTAAAGATTACAGCCAAGAAAGTCCTATGCGGCAGTTCTTCTCTGTCCTATGGGGTGACTATGAGTCAGAATCGCCTTGACAGCACACCACAACAACAACCTAGAGGGGGTAGAGCGGGGTGGATAAGGCAGTGCGCTGCCTGAGTTTGTACGTCAACTCTTGCATTTGCTGGCTGTGTGAGCTTGGGCCAGTCACTTCACCTTCCTGAGTAGCTGTTTCCTCATCTGCAAACCTGGGACAAGACCTCCCAGAGATATCTTGCAGCTTAAATGAAAACTGCATCTAGAAGCAAGAAACAAGCCATTCCTGCCACATACTAGGTGTAGAGTGAATGTCAGATCTCTGATATCTCCATTGCTGACTCCAATGCTTCACATCTTGAGAGGCTGAAAAATGTTTGCTGTGTGTCTTACTTTGGGTTCCCCTAGAAGGAGACCGGAAATCCTGATGGCGTAGTGGTTAGGTGCTACAACTGTTAACCAAGAGGTCAGCAGTTCAAATCCACCAGGTGCTTCTTGGAAACTCTACGAGGCAGTTCTACTCTGTCCTATAGGGTCGCTATGAGTTGGAATCGACTCGACGGCACTGGGGTTTTAGAAGGAGACCATCAGAAAGGGACTCCAGAGCAAGTTGTTTATTTGAGAGGCCACCCCAAGAAACAGCAGTAGGAGAGTGGGGAAGTGAGACGGGAAGGGAAGGCAGTCAATAAAAAGTGCATTGTTGAGCTTGTTACCACTGTGGACATCTAGGCTGAACTCCACTGGGGCACCCTGGGAGCCAGTGTAGGATGTACCTCAAAGTGATCCCCCTAAGGGTGAGGGAGCTGGGGTATTTGTACCCCAGCTCTAAAGAGCCATTAGTTAAGAGCTTCTTCCTAGACCCTGATTCCCTCTCTCTTCCAGCCTGCCATCTCAGGCAAAGGGGAGCAGGGGCTGGCAGCTGGAAGTCAGTAGGTATACACGGAAATGCTAAGGGCGAGGGGACTTGTCACTTTTTCCAAAAGGGCAGGTGAAGACGACAGTCTCAAGTGGGCTGGCCTCATGGGATTCAAGGGAAGGATGGGGCGGCAGAAGGGGGTTACCAGGGACTGATTCGTCATCGCTCTCCACTTTGGTCGCTGCCTGAAATTGATAGCCGGTACCAAAGGGCAGAAGTGTCACCTCTCAATAAAATGAAATCTATGTCTTAGGCGGATGGAGACGACAGGAAGATTTATCAGGGCCCTGGCAAAATTAACATTTGGATGGGGGACCGTGCAAGAGCATTCTCCAGAGGGGGTCTTTTGCATTTATTCCTGCTGGTTCCTGCCAGCGACTGGACTAAAAAGGGTCGCTGGGGTCAGCAGCCCCACTGGCCTACTAGGGGAGGGACGCCAGGACGGACAGATGCAGACACATGAGGCAAAAGGAGACAGGAAGGAGAGCTATTGCCTGGGCCAGAGCAGGAGGCTGCGGGAGACTTGGCTTGAGTCCTGGCTCTGCCACGGACTTGCTGCAACCTGGGGCGAATCACTTACCTTGCAGGACCTCAGTTTCCCCATCTGGAAAACAAAAGGGTTGTACTCAGTGCTTCCAGCTCAGACAATCTCTGAGACCATGGAGCAGAGCAAAGCTCTTTCCTGTGTGTTAGCCTAACAGCCTGGGGAGGCTGGAAGGAATACGCCCACAAAAACGATGGCCAGCCTCGAATGAGCACCTACTATGTACCAGGCACTATGATAAGGGCTTTATCTATGGTTTCTGCAATATTCAAAATAGGTTTGTGAGGTAGGCACCATTATTATTTCCATTTTGCCGTTGAGCTCAGAGAAGTTAAATAACTCACTCAGGATCACGCAGTGAGTTTGGGGTGGAGTAAGGATTTGAACCCAGGTTTCCTGGTTCCCAGTCCAGGGCTCCTTCCACTGGAGTCATGTTCTTGGGCCCTGGCTCCAGGGTCTCCATTACTTGAGGCCAACTTCTCTCTTACATGGGACAGTGTGCTGTTAAGAGCTCGTGTTCTGGATTCAGATAAACCTAGGTTCAAATCCCAACTTGGCGAAGTCCTCACTGTGTGACCTTGCACAAAGCCCTTCACATGAGCCTCAGTTTCTCTGTGAAATGGGCACATGAGCTGCACTGCCCTCATGGGGTTGGTGAGACAAGTAACACGTGTGAATGGCCTGGTTCTGGGGTCACCGGGCAACAGGCTCCGGTGGAGTTTGACCCCCTCCCCTCTCCGTCCTCCTGCTTTAGGCCGGCAGAGGCCTGTGATTAGTATGCGTATGTGGGGTTCCTCTGGGAATGAATTTGTGCTAAGGAGGTGAGACCCTGCCTCCTGCTCAGTGTGTGTGGGATGAGGGTTACTAGCAGGCCTGGAGGATGCTGGGACTGGGGCCTCGTCTCAGGGAAGAAGAGGGGCAGGGTTGATGGAGGAAAGGCAGGTGGCAGGTGACAGGTGACAGGAGCAAGGTCCTCAGCCCCACCCAACACTTGGACTGCATACATCATCTGAAACCCCATCCTTCCATCCTGAAAATGCTGATCCTTGATGCTGAAAAACGAAAGGAAGGGAGCCCTTGGTGGGAGTGACCAAATTCTAAAGCTAAAAGCAGCTGTGGACCAGACCTCAGTCTCCCCATCTGTGAAATGGATACTTGGAGTGCCTCTTCCACCCTGGAGCTATTTAGATGAACGTGGGCTTTTCAAGTAGGGACTCCAGGTGCCCTATAAACCTGAAAGGTTACTGTGAATACGCTCTAGATCCTGGGCAAGTGACTTAACCTCTCTGTGCCTCAGTTTACCCACCCATACGATGGAATATAATACAGTGAAACCTGTGAGAGCTAGAACTTGACGGGACTACCTTGTCTTTCTAGGTCTCACAAGTTTTCCACCTTTGACAGGTTATCACTTTTCTATCGCTCTCTATTTAGTGGAAAACATTTGCGTTTTCCCTCTCTGACAGGTTTCTGCCTTACACAGGTTCCAGCTCTCGCAGGTCTTATTGTAACACTGCATTGGGCTGTTAGGATGAGAGGAGTGATGTCATCTAAAACACTTGGCACAGTGACCGGCACTTAGTAAATGCTATATGGCTGCTAATATCATCATCATCATCATCATCATCATCTCAGATGAGGGCATG
The DNA here is from genome assembly GCF_030014295.1 of Loxodonta africana. Lineage (NCBI taxonomy): Eukaryota > Metazoa > Chordata > Mammalia > Proboscidea > Elephantidae > Loxodonta > Loxodonta africana. Next base: position 45,715,990 of record NC_087365.1, read on the forward strand.
AGGGGTCCAGAGAGGGGCAGATCGTCTCAGGGTCACCCGGCAGTAGGGACCATAACCCAGGGACCTGGACTCTGGGGCCCCAGCCACCCACCCTGAGCCCAGCCAGCCCAGCCCCTGGCATCCTCTCCCTCCAGCAGGGCTGCCCCCACCCCCGCCCCGCCCCCTCCCTCATCCAGGAGTGAGAGGAGGCCCAAATCCAATTAGCCTGGGAGCCGACTGCAGAGCGTCGCCCCTTTAATATAGTCGAGGAGCTGAGAGATAAATTGGAAATTAGAATTCCACTGGGGTCCCTGAGACCTGCCCGCCAGCCAGCCCTGAGCTGGGGCTTTGGCAATTCTCCTCAAACTGAGGGAGCTGTCTGAGTCCTAATGGGGGGCTGCCCTGCGAGCGGCCGGTGAGGGCCAGGCCACTGCCCTGCCTCTCCAGCGGCCTGCTGGCCTCTCCTCCCGTGAGCCTTCCCATGGACCACCTGTCCCTCCCCACTGCATGCCCCCTCCCCCCACAGACAGAGTTAACCTCCCCCCTTTTGACCTTCCCTCCTTCACCTCCTCCTCCAGGAGATCCCGCCCCTCCTTGGACCCCAGGACAGGTGTTTGGAGGAAGCTGGGGGGCATCATGCCAGGGTCTGACCCTCAGTTCCTGGTCCGCCCTTTCATTCTTCCCATCCCCGCCCTCTCCTCGCCTCTAACCACTCCCAGAACTCTGCCATCCTTAAGGAGCAGGGCCTGGCCAGGACTGCCTGAGGCCCCCCACTGGCCACTTGTGGGGTTGGGGTTAGAATTAGGTCGGAATCTTAAATGGGGTTGGATTAGGCCTGGTGACACCTGCGCGTCTCTAGCCACCCTCAAGGAAGAGGAGGCTGAGGGTCTGCAATAGGGGCTCCTCTTGAGGGTCCCAGAGTGGGATGTGCAGAGGGGGCATCTGCAGCCCCCTCTTCTGGGGGAGGCTGTCACAGGAAGTCCCCCAGACACTGCCGCTGCCTCTGTGATCTTCTGCAGCTCCTGTTCCACCCGGACCTCAGTGTCCCCTTCTGTACAACCGAGAGGGGACTGATACCCTCCAAGCCTAAGAGCAGAGCCCGGGCACCCAAGGCCCAGACGCTGGGAAGCAGGCAGGCCCCCCACTCTCAACCCAGCCCCGCCTCTGCCTCTCCCACTCTCTCCCTCGGGGGAGACATTTGCTGCAGGAAAAGTTAATCCATTACAGTTTAAAGGCTCCCTGCCTCGCCGGCAGTAAATTACCTGCTTTGCATTTTGCAGCAACAACTTAACGGTATTAATTTATTGTGCTCTGTCTTTAACAAACATCATTATCATATTGCCAGCCAGGATTATGCAAATGGGAGGGACAAGACAGAAACAGGCCGATTCTTATCTGCAAAGTCACCTTGATTTATTAACTTTGGGGACCCACAATTGGCCATATCTGGGAGGCACAGGTGAGCGGGTAGGCCAGGAGGACCCAGAGTGTCCAGAAGGGAGTCTGGAGGCTGGTGGGGCTCTCAGGAGAGGTTCCCCTTGGAGGTAAGGACTGGTTGGGTCTTAGGGGGATTTGCTTGTCATGTGACTTTGGACAAATCTGTTCCTTCTCTGGGCCTCGGTTTCCCCACCTGTAAAATGGAGCTTGGATAAAGGGGTTCCTGGAACTGATAATATGCGAACTTGAGATTCGACAACATATTCTAAAGGATCCAAAAGAGGGTATATGCGTGTGAGTTTGTAACAGAGAGAGAGAGAGAGGGTGGGCTGAGTGGGGAGGGGCCTGGAGATCATGATCTGGGACTGGGGTCTGCCCCCTCCTGGAGCCCCTGGCTTTTGTAACGTCCATCCCAGGCAGTCTTTACTAGACTAATGATGGGGAGAGCTGGGGAGAGCTGGGGGCTCAGGAGAAAGGGGCCTGAGGGAGGGCTCTGCCTGGGTAAAAAGCCAGTGCCAGCTTATGAGAGGGTCTCAGACTTCCTTGCTGTGGGTGGAGATGGTGGGATGGGAAGCGGAGCCAGGCCCAGGCCAGACGGAAGGTAGAGGCACTTACCTCTGATGGAAACCAGGCAGGGCTAAGCCACAGGGGCTGTGGAAAACTATATACTGGTTCCCGTCCCCTGCCCTACGCCTGCAGCTCCCTTTCTGAATTTTGTGGGCTCTGAGTGCCCCGTGGGAGACTCCTGTTGGGGCTGCTTGCTCTGCTACCCTCGGCCTGCCCTGCCTACCTCCTGACCTGGGCTGGAGGTGGAGAAAGCTGCCTGATGACAGAGCTGGCTTCCTGGGCTCCCAGCGGCCCTTCCCCACCACCTGCAGCCTGACCTTGCCAGGAACTCACTGGGGCTGCTTCTAAGCACCCCCAGGCTCCCACCCAGGGTTCTGGCCTGGCCATTAAAGGCCTGCCCCAGAGCCTGTGAGGTGCCAAGGTGGGGGCTCGAGAGGGGCCACCAGAGAGGAGAGGGCACCAAAACTCTGGCCTGGTAGTGTGTGGGAGCAAGGGCAAACAGTAGGGGGCAAGGCATCCTCTCTGCTGAGCCCCCATGTTGCCCCATCTGACCTCCCTGATTCATTCTTGGCCTTATAACTGTCCCCTGCCTCTGTCCCAGCCCTGCTTTCCTCTTCACCTGGCTTCTCTCCTGCGTCTCTGCCTCTTGGTCCCAGGGGTGGGGGTAGGGTGGGAACCAGGAGCAGAGGGAAGCCTAGGGGAGGCAGAGGGGCTGCAGTTCAATTCCCAGACTTGGTCCTGGCAATTCAGGCCATGTCGTGATCAGAAAGCCATTTCCTGTGATGGGCTTCTAATCCACACTCTTCTACCTTTGCGTTCTGAGGCTCCCTCCTCCCATGACCAGAGGCTGCAAAAGACCCCCGCTCAACATCACAGAAGGGGCCACGTCCACTCCAGGGGAGCCTTCCTGGGGAAGAAGACATGGTGCAGGACACAGTTGGGGTAGAGGCTGGTGGGCTGGGGTCAGAGGACAGCCAGCCCAGGAGGAGATGGGACTCCCGGTCAGTGACAGCAAAGAACCCCTCGGATGGCTCTGTAATTCACGTGAAAGAGAGAGAATAGGGAGATGGGGTGGGGTGGGGTGCTGGACGGGGTCTCATGGGAGCTTCTCCTCCAGGCAAGGAAAGGAGGAGTCCCCTCCCTCACATTGGGCCCCCTTCCAATCCAGCTGGTCAACCTGGGCCGGCCAGGTGGGCTGAGAAAGCAGCCAGGAATTTGCCATCCTCAGCTTGAAGGTGCCAAGCACAGCCCTTAAGGGAGCTGCTTGGTGGGGCTACCACAGCAGAGCAGAGCCTGGCCAGGGATGGAGTCTCAGGGGGGCTCAGGACCACCAGGGTAGCCTCCAAAGCATTTTTTGGCTAGTTGGGGAGGTAGCCTGTGGGATGGAGACCTGGGAAGAGGTGGGAGCCAGGAGCCAGGCAGTTATGGGGAAGCTGGCAGGAGACTGAGGTGGGGCTGGGGCTCGGGGAGGAAGCCCCACTGTCAGCAGGGACAAGGGCTGGCCCTCCACACCCCACCCCTTCATGAGATACCCTCACCCTAATATCAAAGGGGTCTCTTGCCTCTCCTGGGGGGCCTGACTGGGAACTCAGGCTTCCTGAAACCTTCTTCTACCAGTCTCCCTCACAGGCCCCTGGAAGCTTTGTAAAGGAGACTGGGCAGGGATAGGGCTGAACTCGGGGTGAGGCGCTGAGCTGAACCCCTCTTTGCCTGCTCTCCCTTACTGGCCCCAGAGGGTTTCATGGGAGGAGAGGAGGCAGGACACACAGCTGGGCCAGACCCTTCTTCCTACTTATTCCTCCTTCCCAGAGGGTGATGGGAGAGAATTGGCAGAGGGTATAGGGCAAGAAGAAAAAATACTGCTCACTCCCTCTCCCCACCTCCCTCAGCCCTCACTGCTGACTCCAGATTTGCTGGGGAGAGGTGGGGGGCTATAAAGCTGGGTGGGATCCTGTATCCTCTTTCCACACGCCCCTTGCTGGCCTCAATTCAACGGGGATGGTGGGGGTGGAGGGAGAGGTGCAGGGCAGGGGCTGGGCCACCCGGCTGCGGGAGGCTCCCCAGAACAGCTGGCGGCTGCGCAGGGCCGTGGGTGGGTGAGTGGGGACTAGCTTTAGCAGCGAGCTAATCTCATTTGGTTGCCGCAGCCACACAACCAGGGCTGCATGCTAAGTGGTCAGAGGCAGCGGCAGGGCTCAGGACAGACCTGGAGACAGGCTGGGCCCATGGACACCCCAGAAAGCCCAGAGGCCAGCCCTGCCTGGAGGAGGACACACAGGAGGCAGTGGCAGGGCCAGGGCGGGGGCATCCAGGAAACAAACATCTCCCAAGGGGTCAGAGGTTACCCCTGGAAGGGGACCCGCTGCAAAATGGGGACACCAGGGTCATTCAGCCCCTCTCTCAATTCTTTGCCCTCCCCCGACCCATCCAGCCCTGCTCCTCAGGGTCTCAGGAGTGGAATTTATGGGGATTCACATACTTGCTACCTGGCAGGAAAGAGCTAGAGAGCGTGGCATCCTGTTTGCTAGCAGAATTGTGATGGCGAGGGACCGGCTGTGGGTTGCAGTGGCCAGGAGCTGGTAGGGGAGGCACGCAGTGCGGGGAAGGGGAAAGGGATGCAGGGGGTAGGATGGGTGGGTGGTAGGAAGGCAGGCTGGGGGAGGAAAGCTAGTAGGAGCCTCAAGCCTCACCCTCTTCAGCTCAGTTACCCCACTTCTCTGAGCCTCCAGGAGCTCGTTTGCAGGGCGGCCGAGTGAGGCCCGGAAAGGGCCACTAAAGACTACCAAAGCCTGGAACCATCTTTAGCTGGGGGGAGAGGGGAGGTGCTCAGAATGGGAGGGCTAGGATTGGAGGATGAGCCAGGCTGGGAACCAGCGCTCTGAGGCCCTCCTGACTGCAGCCCATATCTCCATCCTGGCCACCACCCTTAGCTTCCCCAGAGAATCCTGGCATCACATCGGCCACTCTTGGACTTGGCGCTACATCATGGCAAGAGATGGAGTTGAATCCAGAGCCTGCAAGTGCTTCCAGGGGGCCACAAGCTGCTACCCCAGACCCTTTCTGGCACCCTGTGGGTGGCTGAGTTTGCACCCCATTTAACAGCCTTGTGCTAAACACAAGCCCTGCCACACACAGGCTAGGGGCTTGGCGGCCAATCACTGAATCGCTCCATGACTCAGTTTCTGCATCTGTACACTGTACCCCATCTGTGCTGATGAAACGAGGTGATGCATGTCAAGTGTGTAGCCCAGCAACCTGTTATCATGTTGCAGCGTCACACCCAGCTCAGTCCTGGACGAACAGAAAAAAAAAAAATAATAACAACAACAACAACAAAAAATCCTGTTGCCATAGAGTCTATTTCAACTCATAGTGACCCTATAGGACAGAGTAGAACTGCCCCATAGGGTTTCCAAGGAGCGACTGTTAGATTTGAACTGCTGACCTTTTGAGAAGGCACCACAAAAAAATTCAAAGCACTAGAATGTTCCAACGGTAGAATGGGCGGGGTCCTTATAAACAGCTCTGCCCTCAATTGCTGTGTGCCTGTGGGCAAATACCTTTACCTCTCTGAGCCTCAGATTCTCAACCTATAAAAATACAGATAATACTTAACTCCCAGGAATGTCGTGAGGAGTTAAATAAGAATATGGACGTGAATTAGACAGTAAACATAGAACAGTGCCCAGTATGCAATAAGTGCTTCCCTTCCCCCTGGGAGCCACCTGTCCCACACTTTAACTCTCAGGGGGATACTTTGAATCCAGAGAGGGGAAAAGGGCTCCCCCAGGACCCAGGGCTACAACTAAGGTCTCCTGATGCCCGCCAGGGTAACAGGAGGGAAGAAATCTCTGGCTCTCAGTTTCTCCACCTCTAAAATAGAGGACTGGGTGGATCTGTGATTTCCAGCTCTGCTCTGAGCTCTCGGGGCCACAGGGTCAATGCCAAGCTCATGAGGCTTTAGGACCATCTTTTCTAATTCAGCCAGGCCACCCCCATTTTGGGGGCATGGGCGGTTCAGTGGTAGAATTCTTATCTTCCATACAGGAGACCTGGATTCAATTCCGGTCAACGCACCTCGTACGCAGCCACCACCTATCTGTCAGTGGAGGCGTGGGTGTTGCTATGATGCTTAGCAAACTCCAGTGGAGCTTCTAGACTAAAACAGACTAAGAATAAAGACCTGGCAATCTACTTCCAAAAATTAACCCATGAAAACCCTATGGATTGCAACGGTCCAATCCCCAACAGATCACGTAGACGGCACAGGATTGGGCAGTGTTTCGTTCTATTGTGCATGGGATCACCATGAGTCAGGACCTGACTCAACAACAGCTAACAACAACGACAACAACAATTCCCCCTTTACTGACTGAGGGTCCACAGAAGACTGTTTAAAAGAAGGATCCCATGGCTCAACCTCAAAAGTGTGAAAATCCCTGACTTGTTTATTTTCAAGTGTCCTGGCAACTGGGACCATCAGGGATGGGAGTCCCTTGCCACACCCTGCCCACATAGGCCCTCCTCATCCCTGCTTGGAGTAGGGCTGGCTCAGCTGCCTGGCTGGGGGTGAGTGGACAGAGTGACCGACCCGACCCTATCCCCAGCCAGCTGGAGCCTAGGCCTGGGCTGCTGGCTCCGCCGGCAGTTAAAGTCCCCCTGGTTGTCTAATTTAATCACAGCTGTGTGCATGGTGACTCTATAAATAATTTTTAGTGCGACATAACCATTATTTCGCTAATTGCTTCACACGCACTCCTGGCCTGTGAGATAAATTAAAGTTTGCTGAGTCAGCACCTTTGTCCAACGTTGCTTTGGGGCTTGGGAAGGGCAGTCCAGCCACTGGGGGGTTTCCACTCAGCCTCAGCTGGGTGGCTTGCCCCAGCACCCAGGGAGGGAGGACACCCCTTGCGTGAAAGGGCTGAGGGTGAAAGGAATGGAGGAGGAATGAAGAGAAAGGGGCTAATAAGGGTCACCATGTATAGTTGTACAGGTTGTATCCTGCACAAGGGCCAATGGAGCAAGTGGGGGCTGAAACCCCTCAACACTGTGCTTTATCAATCTCTGTGCCCTGACATGGGACTTTGTTGGCCCAAAAGGAAGGGGGTGCCTTTTTGTAATTTGCCCAAAGGCACTGAATGGGACTAGCAGCTGCCGAGCCAACACCTGCCTAGCAGGTTGTCAGGACCACGCTTCTTAGAAGGAAGCAAAGCTGCATTTTTTCTTGCACCTGCTTTAAGGACGCCTCTTACCTTACCAATAGTGTGGAGACCGGGGCCCTAGGCCAGGTGCCTTGGCTCGCTGAGTGATCTTGGGCAAATCACTTCCGTTCTCCTGAGTTGTAATATTTCAACAGTTTACCAAGTGCTGATCACATCTGGGGCTGGGCCTCATGCCCAAGTCAGCCTGACCCCAGGCGCTGGGTAATTTCCTCTGATGCAGCATGTTTCCAAGTTAGCAGGTGAGGCTTGAGAAAAGGTTCACGTGGGCAAGTAGGTTTGGGAAGCTTCGGGTTATATAAGTTTCTTTTCTGCAGGACTTGGCAGAGAGCCTTTGGTACGATCAAGTGCAGTGGGACTCAGAAGGGCTGGAGAGGGTGTGGTTTATTTCTGGATGCATTTGGCCATTGAATCTTTTAGTTTAGGACTCTTGTTTATGGAGCGCATAAGCTGGGATCCCATGCCTATCTCTGGGCTAGGAATGAGTGGAGCCATTCCCACGGGCAGAGAACTCTTCTGTTCCTGGCCTGTCTCCAGACTAACACCCAGGACTCTGTCTGGACTTGGGGCGCTTCCTACCTGATCCATAAGCAAATGTGACCTTCCTTCTCCATTGGAAGAGCGGTCTATGTCCTGAGTCCACCAGACTATAAGTGAAATATCTATAACAAAACATTTTCCATTTCAACATTTTTACGTGTATAACTCTGTGATCTTAATCACATTCAAGGTCCCTCGTGGCGTAAATAGTTTGCCCTCAGCTATTAACCAAAAAGCTGGTGGTTCGAACTTATCCAGCAGCTCCACAGAAGAAAGTCCTGGCAATCGGCTTCCATAAAGATTATAGGGAAAATAAAAACCCTATGGATCAGTTCTACTCTGTCACACATGGGGTGGCCATGAGTCAGAATTGACTTGACAGCAACGGGTTTGGTTTTTTGGTTTTTAATTACGTTCACCATGTTGTGTAAATATCACCACTACCCCCTTCTAAATTTTTTCATCACCCTTAACAAAACTCAGTAGCCCTTAAGCAATACCTCCCCAACTCTAAGTTTGTTGCAGGCAGGAGCCAGGTCTGACCTATTTACCACCTTTTCCCTGGGCTCACCCCAGGGACTACTTGTCAAGTGACTGAAAAATTGGGCATCGATTTGAAAAGCTACGGGAGCCGAGATACCTGGTTTTGTCTCCTGCCCTAAACCTTACCAGCGGTGTGGCGTTTGAGCAAATTGCTTCGCCGAGTTCATCACCACCTGAGCTTGTGTGTCCCCATTTTTCAAACGTGGATCAAAATCTCAGTCTCGTTCATCCTGAAGTGCTGACTTGACACTCAGATGCCACAATGGATGAGAAAGAGTGCTGTCCGAAGTGTGAACTGCCTGACCAACACCAGGGGTTATGGCCATTAGCTTTGGCCTCGTTCCTGCCTGGCACCAGCTGAGGCTGGGACAATGTATTCATGGCCACTGTTGACTGAGTGCCAACCAAGGGCAGGCCCAGCCCTGGGGCCTCACACAAATTGTCCTAGCCTATGAAAAGAAGGTATTATCCTTGCTTTATGAAAGAGAAGCTGAAGTTCAGAGAGGCAAAGTGGTTTGTCCAAGATCATACAGCTGGTAAATGGTGGAGCTGGGATTTGAGCCCAGGTCTCCCTGACTCCAAAACTTGTGTTTTCTCTCCACTCCTGACTTATTGGTGTCTATGTAACCCCTTTTGGTTTTTTTTTTTTTTTAATGTAACCCCTTATTCCTCCTTCCTGCCCTTTTTGGGCAAAGTGACACTCCTCTTTTTAGGAATATCAAGGGATGCCAGCAGTAGAGGGACTATATTGGCCCCATTGCCAAGTCATTCTTACATATTAATTAAAAAAAAAACAAACCCAGTTACTGTGGAATCGACCCTGACTCCTGGCGGCCCCATGTGTGTTGCAGTGGAACTGTGCTCCATAGGGTTTTCAATGACTGATGTTCAGGAAGTAGGTCAACAGGACTTTCTTTGAAGGTACCTCTGGGTAGACTTGAACCTCCAACATTTTGGTTAGCAGCCAAGCATGTTAACCATTAGCAAGCACCACCCAGGGACTCCTTGTTGTTAAAATATAATTATAACATACATTTATATTATAAATTTATTTTGCATAAACAGATATATGTTATATTATAATTAAGGATAATAAAACATTTGTTATACGTTAATAGTGACAAGGACAATCCTTTGTTGAGTCTATCATGCACCTGGCTTTGAGCTGCTTTAGATCCATTATTTCCCCCACTGAATGCTCAGCCAAAGCCTCTGATGGAGCAGGGACCACTCTCATTTCAGACATGCAGAGACTGAGATTCAGAGAAGTGACGTGACCTGCTCAACCACACACAACTAAGAAGCGAGTGGCCAAGCTCAAATTCCAAGTCAATCTGATTCCAGAAGTTTGCTCTTCCTCACTGGTGCTCAGGCTACTGAAAAATCCATGGCCCTGAATATCCAGCCTTGACTCCAGGGTCAGACACATGGGCCCCTCTGCAATAGCTGCCATTGAGATGTCCACAAGGCATATCATGAACCGTTGGGCTTTTTCACCCCAGCCCAGCCCTCCGCCCCAGGCCCTGTCCTTGTTACCTGGCACACGGTTATTGTCTGGGAAACACTGAAGAATGATGACAGCACTCTGGGCCCGGCTTCTCCAAGGTTCCTGCTTAACATCCAGGAAGGTCAGAGGAGGAGATGGGAGAGAAGGGAGGGAAGCGGCTGCTGACATTCACGATGGATACAGGGTAGTGTTTACCTCCGTCTGAATGCTGCCTCCTCCAGAGGGCCGTCTCAGCCTCTCTGCTTACCTCCCCAGTCATCCTAGGTGTCAGCCTGGCTGCCACAGGGACTGACCTCCCCAAGGCTGGCTTCCCTTTCAGCATGAGTCCATGAGACCATTCCCCCAGTCACAGCTGAGCTCCTGAGCATGGCATTCAAGGCCTCTCACACCTGCCTCCAACCTCTGTTTTTCTAGCCTTATCTCTTGCTTGCTGCTGATTCATTTAAAAAATGTTCATTGATCACCTATATGCCTGGCAGTGCCCTAGGTGCTGAAGACAGCAGAGAATAGAATAGGTAAAGTCTCTGCCCTCCTGGGAGGAACTGACCCTAAGCAAGTTAAGAAATATATATATGCAATGTCAATTAGTGAAAGGGGCTTTAGAGAAAAAAAAAAAAAAAATGCCGGCCCCTGTGGGGTCTGTAGACAGAATTCAGAAGGTCAGCGAACTTGCGTGGGAAAAAAAATTACATTTTTATTTCATTGACTTCTAACCAAAACATAGCATCTCTCTCCAATTATAAATGTTGGAAACAAACCACAGTAGTATTAGCAGTGCCTGTGACTGTCACCAACAGAAATCAGATATTTCCTATCACATTACGGTTGTTGCAGACATTCTGAAATCTCATTGACACTCATCACTGCTCCAGATTGTGATCGTTATTAGACCTGCTTCTAGATCTTGTTATTTAATGCATTGGTGAAGAAGCACATGGAGTACCAGAATGCACACTTGTTTTGTAAATATTTTGAAAACTGTATTTCGATATAATTGGCTTCCTTTGTAATTCTGTTTTTCTTCCATGCATTAATTTTTTTTTCCCCTGGGGCTTCACCAGATGCCAAAGGGCCCCCAAATGGGCTAAGCAACTCTGGTGTCAAGTGTGATGGGAAGGAGGGGGTTTTAGATAGAGTGGTGGAAGACTCTCAGGGGAAGCGATATTTCAGCTGTGACCTAAAGGAGGTGAAGGAGCTGCCAGGCAAGGTTCTGGTAAAATGATTTCGACAAATGGGGACAGCAGGGAAGAGGGCACCAAAGTGGGAGTGAGCAAGGAGGCCAGGGTAGCTGGAGCAAAATGATGGACAGGAGAGAGTTTGGAGGCGGCAGGGACCACATCACATAAGGCTTCGCAGATCTTGGTAACGACTCAGGATTATGTTCTGAGGGAGGGAGATGGTGACACGTTCCAAAGTGACACGTTCAGGTTTATATATTAGAAGAGTCACTTTGGCTGTTGGGCAGAGGATGGAGTGGTGGGGGTGGGTAAAAGCAGAAGCCAGGAAACCAGGTACAAGCCGATTGCAGTCATCCAGGTAGGTGAAGATGGGGCCTAGACCGGGGGGAGAAGTGAGAGAGGTGGTCAGATTTAGGATAGATCTTGAAACTAAAGCCAACAGGACTTAGCAGTAGATTGAATGAGCCGTGAGCTTTCACACCTCTGTGCTTTTGCTTATGCTGTTCCTTCTGCTTGAGTTGTACTTCCCTGCTTCTTCAGTCCTTTGGAACCAAAACTGTCCTCCAGTTCTAGACCCATGTGGCAGAGGCTGCTCATTGCCTACCCTTTTTTTTTTTTTTTAAATCTATTTTCCCCTTCTTTCTTACTAATTTGTTGTTCCTAGCTACCGTTGAGTCATTGCCCGGTCCTGTGCCGTCTTCACCATCACTGGTATGCTCAAGTCCATTGTTGCAGCCATTTTATTTTGAGTGCCTTCCAACCTGGGGGGCTCATCTTTCAGCACTATATCAGATAATATTCTGTCGTGATACACAGGGTTTTCATCAGCTATTTTTTGGATCTTTCTTCCTTGTCTGTCTTAGTTTGGAAGTTTCACTGAAATCTGTCCTCTGTGGGTGACCCCGCTGGCATTTGAAATACCAGTGGCACAGCTTCCAGAATCATAGCACCACGCAAGCCACCACAGCACGACAAACTTACACAAGGGTGGTGGTTCTTACTGATAAAACCCGTTGCAATTGAGTCAATTCTGACTCACAGCGACCCTAATATTATCTGGGGGAGTAATGTGCCCAGCTTAAAGGCTACTTATCCCAGGCTCCTTTGCAGCTAGGAGTTGCCATGGAGATATAATTAGAAGTCATTGGGTGGGGTGTCCAGGAATAGGCTTTTTATAGGCTATTGACTCATCCTTTTGCTTCTCTTCTTCCTCCCTGGAACACAGCATGGTGGCTGAAGTCCCCTCCCCTCAACATCCTTTTTGAGACCATGAAGGAAAGGTCAAGAGAATCATAATGACCTCAGTCCTGACATCCTTAAGGGCTGGATCCCTATCCTGACTTCTCATGAGAAAAATAAATCTTTATGGGTTCAAGCCATTGTATTGGGATCTCTGTTATTAGTAGTAGAATAAAATTTCCACTTGACATAACCACAAATGCAACAGCTTATTGGACATCTCCATAGGAACAACCTCAGGGCCCTCAGACTCAACATGTCTAATATGGGGTTGTCTGCTGTCTTTCTCTCAAGCAAGTTCTTGTTGGGAAACACAGACATCTGTGAAAAAAGAGAAGTAGCAGCATAGGAGTTACATCTACCCATTCATCCATCCGTCCGTCCGTCCATCCGTCCATCGGTCCGTCCGTCCATCGGTCCCTCCGTCCATCCATCGGTCCGTCCATTGGTTGGTCCGTCCGTCTGTCCGTCCATCCGCCCGTCCGTCCATCCATCCATCCATGCATCCATCCATGCATCATGCATCCACCCATCCACCCACACACCCACCCACCCACCCACGCATCCATCCACCCATCCATCCATCCATCCATCCATCCATCCATCCATCCATCCATCCATCCATCCATCCTCCACCCATCCATCCTTCCACTCATCTTTCCTTCCTTAACCCAAACCTCTGTTCATCTGTCCACCCAGCAAATTTTATTGAGCACCTACTATGTGCTGGGCCCTGTGCTAGACGCATCTTATTCGATACCCACGTGCTTGCATATGAGTGCATCTCTGGAAAGATACACTCAAGCTGAGAACCAAAACTGCTGTCATAGAGGAAAATGGGCACCAGGAGACATGGACATTTATTCCTCTTGTACCTTTTGAATTTTGTATTGTGTATGTGTTTTTTTTTATATATGTATTCACTCTCTAAACAGCTTTTAATTAAAAACATATGTACATATCATTTGGATACTCAGAATCTGCCTTGTTCCTGAAAGAATCTGAGGCAGCTTACAAGAATACACAGAGATGAATAGATGCGGCCCCACTGTCAGGGAGCTGATGGTCTCATGGGGAAGACAGACGAGTAAACAATCTGATACAGTGTCGCATCAGTGGCAGATATAGTGTCAGGATGCCAAGCCACTTGGCATGCTCTTGAATGATCCTGGAGGCAGCACGGAGCCCACTGCCTCCCAGCAGTGACCTGCCACTGTCACCTCAGTCTTGCCGTTGGCTGGGCTGGAAGCAAAGAGGCCTTCCTCTGGAGCTTATGTGGCAGATACATCCCTATCCTCACCCCCAAGTTGAGGCACTTCTGTTAGGCTGACCCCCAAGTCACTGAGCCACGACATTGTCCAGGTGTCCATATGCCCAGATCAGGGGTGGCTAGAGAAGCAGCTGGAGCTGGGGGAGCATGAGGCTTCCTTGCCAGCATGTCGTGGGTGTGTTTGTGCCATGTGAGTCTGGCTGGGCCAGGGCAGTGAATGCACAGAAGACAGGAAGGACATCATCTCCCCCAGCTCGGCTGTGACCCCATCCACAGCCTAGGGCCAGGAAGCGGGGATGTGAGCTGCAGGAAGGACAGCAGCCGATTGCGTGGTTGGGCTGGGGGAGCAAGAGGACCAGTGGGCTGCTTGGAGAATGCAGTCTTTTCAGAGCAGCCCTTTGAAATCGAGCAGGAATAACTTTAAACAATAAGATGCTTCTCTCTTCCCCTTGGCTGTTGCCCAGGCAACGCGAGAGTGCTCAACAACTGTTTAGTTTTTTGAGAAACCAAATCTCCCTCCCTTTGGTCAGCTACCGCCAGGAAGATGAAGTGGTGGTGTAGGCGCCCCTCGCGGCCCATTGTGCAGGAACCTGGGTCAGCCGCCTGCAGCAGTGACATTTAAATCTGACGCTACATGTTATATATGAACCCTGAGCCGCACTCCTCAGTGACTTGTGCTCCGGAAACGGGGAGGTTCCACTCTCCCCCACCCAGACTCCTTGCTGTGCATGGCTCTGGCAATTTAGGGGGGTCAGAATGGGGAGGCCCACCTCTGCTTGGCACAGCAGCTCAGCGTAGGTGTAGGAAGGCCATCTGTCCCCAACCCTCAGGGTAACCTGGCACAAGAGAGCCCTCCTCAGGCCAGGGATCATCACATCCATGGAGTAGTATTTGACCTCCAGAAAAAAAAAAAAAAGAGAGAGGCTCCCTAAAATCCCTGCCGTAGAGAGGCCCCCACCAGGATGCCAGCTGCTCCCCTAGTTGCCATCTCCCAGCTGATGAGACGCATAGAGGGCCTCACACAGCCCAGTGGGGAGGTTTGTCCTTATCCCCATGTTACTTATGGAGAACGGCTACCTAGATGTCAGGCACTTTAACACTGAAATCCTTTCAGCCATCCAGGGAGGGAACTGTTACTGTGAGCCCATTTTCCCAGAGGGGAAACTAAGGTTCTTGGGGTTGAAGTGACAACTAGTGGATATGACAGGATAGGGACTCAGGCTGACCCAACTGCAGAGCCCAGGCTCCTCAAATCCCGTCCCAGACTGCCCTCGTGGGGCTCTGGGACCTGGGGACAGATGGACAGATGGATGGATCTTTCCTGGGCCTCTGCCAGTGTGCTATCCTGGGGGTGGGGCATCAACTCCCCGCTTTGCCTCCATAGGAGAAAAATGATGAACCTTGGCTACAGGAAATTCTGGGTTGTGTGTCCTCAGGTATTTAGAACCTCACTTTGCTTATCTGTAAAATGGGAACAATGCCCAGCTGGCAGTGCAGTTGTGTAGAAGATAACAAGAACAGCTGACTCTTAGAACTCACTATGTTTTAAACGATGTTCTAAGTACTTTACATAGATTACCTCCATTTAACACTTATAACAGCTTCACTACGCAGGTACAATGATCATCTCCACTTTCAGGTGAGGAGTTGAAGACCCAGGAGGAGGAGGCCCTTCCCCAAAGTCTCGCAATGGAAATCGGTGCTAACGCATCTATACAGTGGAGATGGGGCCTGGCACATAGTAGGTCCAATGCTGACATGAGCTCTCTTCTCCCTAGAGAATAAATAGAGGGGCATCTGTCTCTTGGGAAACAAAACATGGGAGAAAGTTAAATTTAGAAAAGTCAAACCAGGTTAGAATGAGCCCCTTATTCAGCTCGATAGCAGAATCAGGACGGGGAATTGGTTTCAGCCACAACAAAAAACCTAGACGAGGAAGAACAGTGGGGGTTTGGAGGGAGGGCCCTGGCAGAGGAGGGGACCTCAGATCTCTCCTCTCTATCCAGGGGTCTTTCGGGGAGGTGGGGAGCAGAGAGAAGATCCTAGATCTCTCCATCTTGGGGTCTTTGGGGGAGGTGGGGGGGCAGAGAGAAGACCTCAGGTCTTTCTTCTCCATCGGAGGGTCTTTGGGGGATGCTGACTGTGGGGCGTGAGCAGCAGCTGGGGCAGGCCCAGGCCCACCTGACTGAGGAAGCCGATACCTGAGACAGGTGGGCTTGCCCTGTCTGGGAATCCCTGGAGGCCTCCTGAGTCCCCGGCAATGACAGGGAGCGCAGGCCGATGACAAACTGCCAAGGTGAAAGAGTAACATTTCCTAGTTGACACTTCCACCTCCTCCCCTCAGGCCCTTCTCTCTGAGGAAACCGGAGGCACCTCAGTCTGCAGCCCCTACCTTTCCCTGCAGAAGGTTCCTTCCCTTTGTGTCTCCCCCAGCACACCCGGTTTAGTGCTGCTAAATGGCAAGCCCAGAGGTGCGTCATGGGAAGGGGTGGGGGTAATCAACTCCCATTGGCTTCCCTCACAAGATCACTGCCTTAATTTACGAGGCCTGAGCAAGTCTCATTTCCCCAGTGCACAGTGAGTAATTAACTATTAATAAAAGCATTACTGAGTTAACCAGGGGGCATGTTTAATTCATGGGGCAGCCCAGGAACAGGACAGGGAGGCTTGGGCTCAGTGGGGGATTCCCCCAGAGCAAAACACTGCCAGCAGGATACTGCCGCTGCTGGACCCTCGAGGCCCCTGCGGATGGCCATTCTTTCCAACCCTAACCAAACTCAAAAACCAAAAAACCAAACCCAGTGCCGTCGAGTCGATTCTGACTCATAGCAACCCTATAGGACAGAGTAGAACTGCCCCATAGAGTTTCCAAAAAGCACCTGGTGGATTCGAACTGCTGACCCTTTGGTTAGCAGTCGTTGCACTTATCCACTATGCCACCAGGGTTTCCCAACCCTAACCAGAAGGGTCTAATCCTAGGAGAGTAGTGAGACCAGCTGGTATCCCAACTAGAGCGCTGCAGAGTGGAGAAGTAGGGAGAACAGGGACAAGGAGGTGTGAGCCTCCGGTGGGAGGGCTCCCAGCTCTGTGGCTAATAAGTTATGTGACCTTGGGCAAGTCACTTAGCCTTTCTCAGCCTGTTATCTGGAAACCACGTCTGTTAATAACAACGCCCTCTGGAGACTGCAGGAGCATAAAAACCCAAAACAAACCCAGTACCGTCGAGTCGATTCCAACTCATAGCAACCCTATAGGACAGAGTAGAACTGCCCCATAGAGTTTCCAAGGAGCGCCTGGTGGATTTGAACTGCTGACTTCTTGGTTAGTAGCTGTAGCACTTAACCACTACGCCACCAGGGTTTCCAAACTATTGCTGTCGAGTCAATTCCAACCCATAGTGACCCTATAGGACACAGTAGAAATGCCCCATAGAATTTCCAAGGTGCGCCTGCTGGATTTGAACTGTTGATCTTTTGGTTAGCAACTGTAGCTCTTAACTACTATGCTACCAGGGTTTCTGCAGAAGCATAGGAAACCACAAATGAGGAAGGAGATGGTGAACGGCCCACTGCACTTTACTTTTATGGGATCATCTTTAGAACCTCCTCCCCAACTTAGAGACATACACACAATTGTTGGGTGTTGTGGGGGAGAGGAGGAATATCTGCTTGTGCAAGAGCAACATGGTGGAACAATCCCTATCAGGATACCTCCTGGGGATCTGAGGGCTTTGCAAAGGTGGGTTCCCTGGTGCCGCCTCTTCTTTCCTCGTGTGCAGCTCTGGCCAGCCAGTGAACGAATCTTTACAGTGCCCGAAACACATCACACTCACGCACTCATACCTCTGTGCCTTTCCATGTGCTCTTCCCCTGCCTGGGGTCCCTTTCTCCGTTTGTACGCTTGGAATACTCCTACCCAGTTTTCAAGACTCAGTTCAAAAGGGTCAGATCTCCCAGGAGGTCTTTGCTCTCCTACTGCCCCAGGCCGAATTGGTTGCTCCCTTTTCTGTGCCTCCCATTCATTCTTCTGTTATGGCATCCACTCATCCACCCGTTCATCCACACATCCATCCACCCATGCATTCATATTTATCGAACACCTACAATGTGCATCTCTGATCATGCCATTTTGAGGTGCTGCACAAATCTGGCTTTCCCCAGACCAGTGGTTTTTACTCTTTTTTGGGTCAAGGACACCCTCTTCCAGAAAAATGCACATCTGCACTTACATGCCAGACATTGCTTTCCTATTCAGGGATCTATGATCATCCCTGAAGCCAGGATCCTGGGCGTGGTGGACACAGTCATGTCCTGCTCAGATTCCCCTTTGGGAATGAGGACTTAATCCCCAGCTACTGGGAGTGTGGTTGGAAGACAGCTCTCAGCTGTCAGCCTTCTTTGGAAATTGTCTTACTTTGAAGAAAGCTGTCTCACCCAAATCCTTGCCTCCTTCCGACAGGCAACAAAGGCCGGTTTCCAACGACAGATGAACATGGGAGTGTAAAGGCCTGAACCCCTCACCCGACCTCGGGACAACTGTGAAGGACCATCTCAATCCAGAGCTTCCTGTGGGGCTGGCTGAGGCCTTTGTTGGGACTACCTTGCAGCTCAACTTCTCCCTCTGCTCAATCCTGCTTCCTCTCCTCCCTTCCACAGGCGTTTATCCCAGTAAACATCCTACCTGCTGATCTCTACCTCAGAGTCTACTTCCAGGGGGAACCCACTGGCTTAAAAGTCCTGCAGAAGTTTCTTGAGGACAGGGATCGTATTTAATCACTTCTGTATCTCCAGCAGCTAGCACTGGGCCTAGCACAGCGTAGATGCTCCAGAAATATTAAGCGAACATATTTTAATGCATTTTTCTTCTGGTTCTCTGTTCTCTGCCTCTGTTGTTCCCAGTTGGGAAGTTTTCATCAGACAACCAGGAGATGTATAACCCTGGCAGTAAGATGCAGCAAGACCAGGGCTTGGGGCCTATTTTTGGGAAATGCACTGGTTGCCAGTGAAGCTGTAAATAACCATGGGAACA
The DNA here is from genome assembly GCF_030014295.1 of Loxodonta africana. Taxonomy (NCBI): domain Eukaryota; kingdom Metazoa; phylum Chordata; class Mammalia; order Proboscidea; family Elephantidae; genus Loxodonta; species Loxodonta africana. The sequence goes on from NC_087365.1 coordinate 45,734,497, forward strand.
ACTAACCAGTTACTACAAAGCAGGGGCAAAGGGTCAGCTGACATCAGGGCTGTGTGTTTAAGGTGAAGGCTCCATGAGATGGCTGGAAGCGGGAGGCTAGCAGCAGTGGGTGTTGGTGCTGATGGAAGAAACAGCCTCTTTTTGCAGGGAAAATCCTTTAGAAGTTAGACTGTCTCTGGAACCTGTAAAATCCCCATTTCCACTATCAGAAATTCCTTCACAGAACAATTATCTATTGAGTGCATCCTCTGTGCCAGGCATTGTAGCAAGGATGGAGACCTCAAAACGCTGAGGTTCTAATGCTTGCTCCTCCTCTCTTGTGCTTTGTCACCTGGGCAAGTTATGTTCCACCACCATTGCTGACCTTTAAAACCCAAAACCAAACCCACTGCCATCATTCTGACTTCCAGTGGCCCTATAGGACAGAGTAGAACTGCCCCACAGGGTTTCCAAGGTTGTAATCTTTACGGGAGCAGGCTGCCCGCCCCATCTTTCTCCCATGGAGTGGCTGATGGGTTCGAACCATTGGCCTTTCGGTTAGCAGCCAAGCACTTAACCACTGCACCACCAAGGTTTACTTCACTTACATCTACTGAGTGGTAATTACCACACACCTGGCACTGTGCTAAGTGTTTCACATACATTATTTCATTTCATCTTCACAATACTTTCACTAGGAGATACATTATTCCTTCTTTGTAGATGAGGAAACAGGCTCAGGGGGTTTTGGCAACATGCCCAAGTTCACACAGCTATTATGGGGTGGCAGGGAGATGCCAATGCATGCCCAGTGGAGCCCAGAGTATGAACCACTAACTTGTAACAGCACAGTTTCCATAGCTGTGAAGAAAGTACAATCGACTCCACGGCATCGAGTTGTTAAGAATTAAACAACATACGTTAGAGGGCCTAACGGGTGTTCAGTGAACGGTGCATGTCACTTTCTCCTCCCCACTCCCCTCTCCCCGAGCCTCAGCAAGCCCCTGGGCTGGCAGGAAGGAGAGCTCCATTTGCCATCTCTCCAAGGACAAATGTCTCTGTCGCTGATTCCAGCACAGTGCCTGGCACGTGGCCAATACTCACTGACTGCTGTCGACTCAAGGAGATGGTCTGTGAGTCCCACCCTGAGTTCTCTGGACTGCAAACTGGAGAACCCAACTTGGTCTATCATCAGTCCCTGATGCAGAAATCTGCAAGTACCCAGGAAGAGAACTCTCTTGGTGCAGTGTAACTCCACTCTCAGGCCACTGGGATTCTCAGATTTTTCTCAGCAGAATGGAGCAGAAGCAGATGGAGCAAACCCCTTGAGCCTTTGAGGCAGAGAAGGGTACAGAAAAAAAGAGAAAGGTATTCCAGGTCCTGCCTGGTATCTCAGGTCTCTCACACAGTCAACTCCAGCCCCTTCTCATCCCTACAACCACACTGCCAACGTCCTCAAATATTGGGGGCATTAACCTTCCCACTGCAGGCTCCTGAGAGGAGCGGTGGGCATGTCTGCACTTAAAAGCTTGAACCTGCAGGTCAGCTGTCCTCCCACCTTCCCCCTATGCAGAAGCCCTGGGGTTGCAGGCTGTGTGGGGACAGACAGTGCAGCCTTGGAGAGACAAGTCACATCCTCTCAGCTTCCCTCAACCTGTGCAAGCACTGAGTTGCCATGGTGACGCTGCAGCCCTGAGATGCAATGGCTGCAGACAGCATGGGTGTTCTAAGGCTCAGAGCTGAGGGTGGACACTGTCTGGCCCTGAAGGCCAGGCGATTGGGCAGCCAGGTGGGGAGGAGGAGGGAGAGCCCTCCTCTAGGCTGACTGGTAATTGCCGCTAAGTGAGGGGCTGTCACCGAACCTAACGTGTGCAGTGAGGGCCCCACTCTGCAACCTGTAATTACTGTGCCAGACAGCAGCGCTTGCTCCTTGTGCCAGGAGGGGTGGTGGTGGGGGGTGGGTAGGGGCAGACAGGAAGCACTCCCCGCCCTGAGCAGTGGGGCTCTGGCAGGCTCTCCAGCACCTGAGCATCCTGCATCAAAAGGTCTCTCAGGGAGAGGTGAGGAGGCCCCTGTTTGCTGCTTCTCCGCCTGTCATCCTGCGTGGAACTCCAGCTTCCTTTAATCCTGGCCTCTGAGCTTATAGAATCCAAGGGGGCAGAGGTGCGGGAGCCAGATAAGGCATCGCTTCAGACCAGCCCTTTGTGCTCCACCCCCATTTGCTGATGAAGCCTGCGATGTGACTCTGAATCACAGGCAAGCCTTGGTTCTAATTCCTCTTGCGCATGGAGACTCTGAGGACCTTAGACTAGTCCCAGCCTCCTCCTGGGCCTCAGTTTCCCTATCTGTAAACTTGGGAGTAGGACTCAAGCCTGTCTGCGTAAATCGGGCTTCACTGGAACCCAGTGCATGGATGCAGGAAGCCTGGCTGGCGACGGTCGTTCCCACACTCACCCTCTTGTTTCTGTGTTGTCTGTGGTAGCTTTAGCATACAACAACAGGGTTGAGTAGCTGTGACAGACACCACATGGCCCCCAAACTTAAAATAGTTACTATCTGGCCCTTTATAGCAAAAGTCTGCCAACCCGTTTCTAAAGTATTAAAGTTCCCTAGGCTTAACCTAGTGAGCTCTGCTGGCTCCAATCTGATTAGAACAATTTTGTAACAAGCCCCATCCAGGTCCCCCCCACCTCCCCCGGGACTCCTGCTGCCCTCCTCCCACGACCCCTTTTCTCAGCAGGAACTTGCCTGCATTTGGGTAAGACCAGCCCCCTACAGGCCAGGCCTGGGTCCCCGAGCAGCAGTGGTACAACGGCGCCACCTGCTGTGAGTGCCTGAAATCACCCTTGCCTGCAGACTTGGGTCCCAAGGGCCAGATCTCCCATCCCAGGAGAACCAGCTCAGAGGCCGCAGGCCAGGGCTCAGACCATATGCCATCAGAACCAGGATCTCCCTGTCCCCTCCCCATTTTAGAGAGGACTTGTCTGAGCTGGGCAAGTGGAAGGCCCAGGACCCAGAGGCCCAGAAACCCAAACTAGGAGGAAGTGTGAACATGGGATGTATATAGATGCTGGAGGCAAACAGACCTGAACTTGAATCCGAGCTCTGCCACTCATTTAGGAAGTTCTTGACCTTTTCTAAGATTTCTAGGTTGTTGAACAGATTTTAAAGATAAACGCCTAACATTTCATCTGTTACCAATATTGACTCATTTAATCTTCAGAATGACTGAGACAGATACTATCATCCCCATTTTACACATGAAGAAACGGTGGCACAGAGAGGTTAAGCAACTTATTTAAAGTCACACAGCTAGTAAGGGACAGTCGGGATTCAAATCCAGGTGTGAAAGCAGATAGTTTCCAGAATGTGGTGCTCAGTCAACATTCCTTTTATTCCTGCCTGCAGGTGGGGGGGGCCCTGAGGAAAGGGCAAAGGAGCCCAAGATGCTGGAGACCTGGATTATGACTGGTGGTTTCCACGCCCGCCCTCCCTGCCTCCACACCTCCAGGACAAGCAAGAATGGGTTTCAGGCAACCTGAGGTGACCAGTGGAGCGTAAACCATTTATTTCCAAACTATAAATAAATCTGCTCTCTGAGCAAAGATGCTCTTTAGGTGATGAGGCCCCAGCCTCTCCATCTCCCTTCGCAACTGCTCAGCAGTCCAAACCCAGGGCCCTTGGAAACTTGCTAGGCTTCTGGAATAATGACCTTGGCTCTCAGCGTCTGGCAGACACTGAGGAGAACCAGCCGCTCCTTCCCCTGCTGTGACTACAGCACAGTCCGGGCCCAGTTTGGGCCAGGTCGTGGGCCATGTGGCTTGGGGCTCACCCCATTTGGCCAAGCTCTGCAGAGAAGCATAAGAGCCCCAGGTCCCTGACCTAGCTTCACCACATGGCAATAGGCCGTCCCTGAGGCTCAGCTGGGCAACTCCCCACCCCGGCTCCCCAGCTGCCGTGAGGAGCCACCAGCGGAGCTGCCTGGCAGAGTGTCAGCTGCAGCCGGGCAGCCTACTTCCAGGGGCTCCCCCTGGCTGGTCACTGCTGCCCCTGGGCCACAAAGTACTCTTCCTCCTCATTGTCCTCTTCATCCTGCTGGCTGCTCCGGAGCAGCAGCTCCAGGTCAGGGCTGGAGCCCAGTCCCTTCAAGGGTTTGGGGCCGCCATCACCTTGAAATAGAGAGATCATGGTTACAGACCAAACACGGTTCTCTTGGTTTGCCCTGACTCAAGTGTGCTGAGGCGCAACACTCCCACCCACCACTCTCTGCAGTCCACCTGTCTTCCTGGAGGAGGTGAAGGCTGAACTACTAGGCATGCTCCCTGGCTAGAGGCACAGCCAACACAGAAGCGGCTGAACTGTGGAGAGCCACCAGGCTGGACTGCTGGGGCAGCTGAGAGCCACCAGTCTGGACCGCCATGGGGCAGCTGAGAGCCATCAGGCTGGACTGCCATGGAGCAGCCGCCAAGAGCCACCTGGCTGGCTCTTGCTGGCAGGGCAGGGGCCAGGGACGGGGTGAGGGGAAGTTCAAGGCACTGAGTGTCACTTGGCAGGTGCATATCATCAGAAAACTGGGCTTTGGAAAGGGGCCGCGGTTACCTCTGGAGTGCAGGGCTTTCAGGGCGACGTGCAGGGATATTCCTGAGAGGCAGAGGGCAAAGCCCAGCCAGTTCAGGAGGCTGATCTGGTCACCCAGCAGGTGTGCGGCCAGCAGCAGAGTGCAGACTTCCTGGGGCAGAGAAGTAGGAAGGGAATGTCATCACAGGAGGATCTGGCTCCCGTGCAGGTGGGTGGGGGCACTGGGCACACTCAGAGGACATAGCCAGACCCGACAAATGCCCAGGGCCCAGGAGGGGCAGGCTGGCCTCAGGGCAAAGGAAGGTTCTGTGAGCTCGGAGGCTCTGGTCTGTCCGTGTCGCCTTCCTGCCAGCTTCCCTCCGTCTTCTGAGAGGCAACAAAAAAGGGGCTTTTCACAGAGCTCTGTGAGGAACAGATGAGGCAAGCCAGAGCCAGGTCTGGGAGCCAGGAGTTTGTCCACAGCTCTCCCCTGGGGTAGGGAGAGCTGCCCTTCCACAGACTCTGTCCCAGGTAAGTGCCGGTTACACTGCCCTGCAGGCCACACACGGGTCATTGGGCTCTTCAGAAACAGTGACTGCCAAGGGGTCTAGTGAGACAATCCATTCCGAGAACCACGGCTTGTGCCTGAGTCGTTTGGTTGGCAGCCAGAAGGCCCTTGGGGACCTGCATTTCTGGTTTCAGGCAACACTGCTCTAGTGCTGGTGCTTGCCCAGTCAAGGAAAAAACCTCTGTGGCCCTGAGCAGGGATGGGTGAAGAGGTGATGGGGAGAGAAAGGGCAGAAGTGAGGAGAGGGGAGGAGAGCGGGAAGGGAAAGAGGAAGAGGGGAGGCTACTAGGGGCAATAAAGAAAGGCAAGATGGGCAAACACATGGCAGTCGCGCTGGTGATGTAACTACCCATTGCTGTGCCCATGGCAGACACTGCTCATCAATCATGGATTTCTTTAATGATGAGTCTCGATGGGGGCTTCACAACCCGTGGCTACAAGCCACTGCTACGTCATCGGAGTTGGCATTCAAGGGAATACATAAATACATCCCAGGCCTAGTGGAGTCAACACCTGGCCTTGAATCCCAGCCCAACCATTCCGAGCTCCTGCGTATCCTTGGGTAGGCACAGCTCGTGGTGTCGGTACCCCCTCTGTGAAATGGGGCGATCATCTCCACCCCACAGGCTGCTGTGAAGATTGCAGGGACCATGGATATGAGCATGGCGCTCAGCAGTGTTAGGCGCCAACTAGGCACTTCAGTCTCTTATCCACAGGGTCCTGGGATGCAGGAGCTTGGGCAGAAGCTACTGTCTGAGAGACAGGCTTTGGGAACTGCCCTCTAAGACAGGACAGGAGTCACCTCCAAGTCTGTACCTTAAAGATGCCAGCAATAGAGAGTGTGAGGCTGGAGGTTCGGGAGACCAGGAGGAACTCGGAGAAGCCCAAACCGAAAGCGAGAATCCCGCCAAGGAAGAGGCTCCCAAGAACCCGCAGAAGAAGCCCTGTGTCCTGGAAACGGAAGATTTTCTCAGATGTGGACAAATGGAGACCTGGAAGCAACAGGGAGAGAAAGCGGGAGGCCGTGTCCTAGGTGCGCCTGCCTGGCGGCCTGGCCCAGGAAGAGGGGCCCCTGTCCCTCCCACCAACCAGATGAGGCCTGCCATCAACACAGTGACCACTTCCTGAGCACCTGCTGACTGAGGCCTGAGAAGACGGGTGGGAGGGTGACAAGAGTCATACACAGATGGCCTGAAACGTGGGGAAACCGAGAGGTAGCGCGGGCTGCCGGAGCCCCAGGGCTGAACAAGGCAGCGGTCCTGACAGGGAGTGCGGGGAGGGCTTGCAGAGCCTCTGTGCTCGAGCAGAGGTGGGTGGTTTTCTGCTCCACTGGACAGAACTTTCTACTGCTCTTTGGGGAGGGTGGGCAGGAGGTGGTAACTTCATGCAGGCTCCACCGAGGTGACAACTAGTGGGCTGGAGAGAAACAGGGCAGTCCGACAAGCAAGGACAGCCTGGCCACGCGGGAGTCCCTTGGTCTAAACTTCTGCCAGGCTACCTATAAACCAGGGACAGGACACCATCCCTGCCAACCTCCACTGCTTTAATCCAGGCCTTGCCAGAGCTGTGGGACCCAGGCTGAGGTCTGTCCCCTTCCTGGACCTCAGTTTCCCGACTGATAACATGAGAAGTTTGGGGCTAGACCAGTATTCCTCAGATAGGCACTAGAATTTGATGAATAGGTCTCAAAAAGAAATAAACATATATACAGTCTTAGTTATCAGTGCTGCTATGACAGACACAATTCAATCCATAGCATACACACAGATACATAAACATATGATAAAAGCCCTGCTCCCTTGCTCCAGAAACATCCACACACATCACATACACACAAGATTCAGCTTAGACGTTCAGAAGGCTCATGCTGTCCATCAGGGAGAATGACCCCTGGGGTCCCTCCTGGCAGGAGGGCTCTGACTTCTCTGAGTATGGACAGTGTGTAAAGGGCAGTCCCAAACTAGACACACGGAGAGGCCTGTGGTGGCCGAGGCTGGAAGAGCACTTGGAGAATTTTGGAGGGAAGTCCAAAGAAATGCTGAGTGACGGCTCCCTCCAGGCACACAGGCACATGATGTAGGACATCTTGTTTGATGCTGGGCTCAGCGGTGCTGCAAAGGCGTTGGCAAATTGAAGGGAATTCGGGGAAGAGCAATGTAAGTAATGAAGGCGTTTGGGGGATTAATTTACCAGAAAAGATTAAAGGAGCTAAATCCATGCAGCTTCGCTAAGTGACGACTAACAGGGGCTTTCGGATGAGGGTTTGCAGAGATGGGGAATGGTGTAAACACCCCAGAATGGAGGGAGAGTGCTGTGTTTGCTACGAGGGGGTATATTGAAGGAATGGGGAGAGATTTTTAAAAGGAAAAAACAAGGCTGCAGAAGAGAAGTTTCCTAGACAACAGGCTGTGGAATAATTTTCTCAGGGAGGTTCAAGACGGTTCACTGCTTGAAACTTAAATGGATGTGGGACGGGCTTTTCTGCAATGACCCTGCAGACAGGACTGGGCAGAGAAGATAACGTCGGAAGGGGGGAGGTGGGTCTGTACCTCCCAGCCATGGCACCCCACCATCGCCTCCTCACCTCTCCTCTCGGAAGGCGGAAGGTGGAAGCAGAAGGAACGAGGCCTGCCCCCCACCCCGCCCCAGGCTCTTGTGCCCCAGCCCCAGCCCCACACCCTCGGCCAGTCCTGAAGGGCCTGTACTCCCCAGAACACATACTTGCTGTGACATGCCTCGCAAAGTCTAAACCTGTTCCCACTTCTCGGGTACCCATTCCCATCAGCTTGTCCAAACCTCATTCATCCTCCAGAACACACCATCTGGGAAGCCTTTTTGTCTTGCCCTCCCACTCCACCATCCTGAAGTAATTCATGACTCTCTGCTCCTTCTCAGAGGCCACAGAGCAGAGTAAGAGGAGGGACTCTGGAGCCAGGCTGCTCAACCCAAGTTCTAGCTCATCTATGAGCCAGGGGACCTTAGGCAAATTATCTTTACTTCTCTTGGCCTCAGTTTCTTTCATCTGTAAAATGGGGTAGCTGACAGTACCGGCACATGAGGGTTTTTGCCAAGATCAAACAAGCTTGTACGTCTAAAACAATGAGAATACCCTGGAATAGCTCTGGGGTCTGTACACCTTTGCTGCCACTATTGTCCACTGCATTTTACCCATATTTCCCATGTAGCATTTATCACGTAGATCCCAGCTGTTTTGTTCAAGTGTCTGCCAGCCCCAAGCTGTGCCTGCCTGCTACCCAGGTATACGGCCTGCAGCTTGGTGGCCTCAGAGCAGGGATTTCGATCGGTTGTACTGTGGTGCCCCTGAGCTGGATGCCCCAACATACCTTCAAATACGGCAAAGAGAGGGAAAAGCCCCAGGAACATGAGCGGCTGGAGGTGGAACATAGTGTCAATGGGGTTCTGGAGCCCTGCAGGGTGGGGAGATGGGCGGATCGTCAGGGCTAGCCAGGTCACTCTTGCTTCTCTTCCACACCTTGCAGCTTCCACCCTGCCTGAGCCGGGGCCCTCTCTGGCATGGGAGCCATGCTTACCAAGCTCAGCCTTCTGCAGGAGCATCTGGGTGAGGGTCCAGCGAATGCCGCCGATGAAGGAGGCCCCTAGCACCAAGGCGAAGCCCTCGATGTTGAACTGTGTGGACTTGTAGGTGAACATGAAGAGGCCCCCGGCAATGAGGAGGACTACCAGGACCAGTGCCGCTCGCTAGCACAGGGAGAGCTTGTAACTAACTTGAAGGGTCTCCAGGGCCAAGAGTTCATCACACCCAGGGCCTGGGAGTCAGCAGCCTTCTTGGCTGTCCCTGGAGCAAGAAACCCTCCCATCCCACCTCTTTCCCCAGGGGTCCTGGCCGGCTCCTTGCCCATCAAGGGCAGACATTCAGCCATATATACTCAACAGCTCCACCTGCTGTAAAAACTGAAATGCTTTCCTGCAACTGTCCTAGGCCCTTAAGTGGCTCACTCCCTCCCCTGCACCTAGTCAACAAAGGGTTAATGCCTCAAGCAACAGGGAGCCCCCAGGACCCTGCTCTACCTCACCTCCACCCTTGACACAGGCCATATCCTGCCAAGTCAGTTTTTAAATATCCTAAATTCTGCCCCTGTCCAGGTCCTTTCTCAGAGAAGGGAACTGCTGCCACCTGGACTGGGCCTGTCTCCTCTGTCACACACAATGACAAGCCACTGCTCAGATTCCCTTTTTTATTCTGAGCCTCTATGGGGACGGGGGGACGAGAGGGAAGCTGGGGCCTCACCAGCTCCTCCAGCTTGAAGACCAGGGAGAAGATCAAGATGAAGAGGACAGCTGAGGATTTGGTCATTGTGTACCTGGAAGCGAAAGTTACCCACGATGCACCGCAGGAGCCCACAGAGTCGTCAGTGGGCTGGCAGAGAATTGGGGGGGAGGCCCCCTGGCTTCCCTGAGGAAGCAGGGCAACCTGGATACAAAAAGGCGAGAGAAGCCGGCCTGAACTGTCTGGGTTGATAAGTGACTTTTTTTTTGAACTGTCTGGGTTGATAAGTGACTCTTTTTTTGGATAAATGACCTTTAATCGGAAGAAATCTCTGGCTGAGAGGCCTCTGATTATCGCCAGGGAGAAAAGGCTGCAGGCAGGTCTGACACTGAGCTCACCGAGGCCTATTATTTACCTACCCCTCTGTGGAGATCAGGCTCAGGCAAGAGGATCAGAGAAGAGAAACGGAGAAGGCAGGGATTTTGCTCTCTGAAGCAAAAAACCAGAGATAAGAAATAAAGATTCCATGTGCCTCTGTGTGCCCACACAGGCTAAAACGGCTGTGGGCGCTGCGCACCAGTTTCTCTTCCCTGCGGCTTTTGCTGCCTTTCGGCCCCCTGCTATGACTGTAACCACTTCATCTCAGTCCTCTGGTTTCCCCTGCCACCTGGCAGGCAGCACAGCATCCTCTCTGTGCTGGGCTTATGGAAGAGGCTGGAGATTTCCCGTAGAGCTGCTGGGTGCCAGAGAGGAGCTCAGAGAGTGAGGGCTGGTCCCAGAGAGTGGAGGAGTGGCTGGCCCATTGGCGGAATGCAGCCAGCTGGACAAGCCAGTTGGACAAAGAGCGTGAGCCTGAGAGAGGAGGCGGGTGTGGTCGGTACTCACAGAGAGACGGTGATGTACAGGAAGCTCCAGTTGGACAGGCCCACATCGAGCGCAGTTGCCAGTGCTGTGGAGACAGAAGCCCCCACCAGGCAGTGCAAGCATGGTCACTATCCAGTCAGGGCGGCCCGGGAAGGCTATGCTGGGTGTCAAAACATTCCCTCTCCCCTACCTCTCTGGCCCTTTTGCTACAGCCCTCAGGCCCTCCTCTCCACCCAGTAACTAGAGGGTTAATTTCTGGCCAAAAAGAGGGAGAGGGGCTCTGTACCAGCATTAGGGCTGGAGCCCATTCTGACTGGTCCAATATTGTCAATATCCGCTGGTGGGGGCGTTATCTGATCATGTCAGCCCGGTGGCCTGAGGTCCAGACTGCTCAGCTCACTCCCCCACTTCCTCTCCCTGGCCCCAGGCTCAGCTCACTGACACACTTTCAGTTCCCATTCAGACCTAAACCCTCTCTGCACAAAGGTCTCCCCTTTTCAGGCCCACTCCTCCTTCAGGTCTCAGCACTCACTCTGGGGACTCCTCCCTGACAACACCCACCCCAGCCTGGGCTAGGGTCCCCTTCTAGCATGCCTCCTTGAGGGAGGGACCCGGCTTCGACCCCTACTGTGCCTCTTGCCTAGTGCCTGGCTCAGGCTGTCTGCTGACGGGGGAGCAGACGACAAGGCCACTGCCACATCAGGGACTTTTCTGAGACTTTGGGGGGAAAGATGGGGATCTGTAAGAGGCAGAAGTGAGGCGGGGGAGGGCAGGAAGAGATGAGTGATGAGGCCCAGAGTGGGAAACGGGGTGGCTGAGCTTCAAGGCCAGGAAGGGTCTTGGCCTAGGGTTTTCCAAGCAATGTCCCCCCATCGGGGCACACACCTGTGGGAGCTACTCTTCTGAGGTAGTCGGTCCAGCTGAGCACCACGCGGGCCCTGTGGCTAGAGCACTGCACCAGCGCTCGGGACAGGGCAGAGAAGAGGAAGATCACAGCCAGGTGGAGCATTGTCATGAAGAGGGGGAAGTGGAAGCTCTGCTCGGAGCCAAAGCACAGGACCAGCCCAGTGAGATGGCTGCCCCCTGCCGCTCCCCACCCTGGCCTCTCTGTGGATGCTGTTCCCCAGTGGTGAGCGCTTTGCAGCATGGGAGGAGCTTCCCCCTGCAGCGCAATCACTTGGAATGCGAGATTATGGTTCCATTCTAGAGGTAGCACTGAGAGTAGGTGGGAGACCCAGAGTGCAACCCCAGCTTGGTGGTGTCTCCACTTCCGCTACCTGTTCCAGCTCCTCCCCGCAGCCTATACTCAGAAATTTAGTTTTCTGGTGTGGGCTAATCCGGCTGTACAATTATTGAAATACTGAAATACTTCTCTACCAGCTGGTAAATAGCTGCTGCCACTGGAGCCACCTAAGCTTGCCCGCCCACCCCTCAGCACCCCTCCCCAAGTTCCTGCAAGGCAGGCTTTGGGGGACCTGGTCTACTCTGAGGTATGGCTGGTTTCCAGTGGGAATGGCCAGAGCCCAGGCCTCCCTGTGGTTAACATCAGGAAGCTCTAGCGCTTCCTCACCACCCCCTACTCTGGCCAGGCCTTCAGTTACCTTTGTCAGCCATTTGTTGTAGAAAGTGATGCCGATAGAGAAGCAGTAATAGAGGAGGACCAGCCCCAGGGTCAGCACCGCCTTCCACACAAAGGCCACGTCAAGGGCCCGCCGCCCCATCCGGGGACGCTGCACGCCCGAGCTGGCTGGGTGGAGATGGCGCACAGGAGCCAGTGGAGCTGGGTCCCAACTCTCAACAAGAACGCCTCGTGGCTAGGGCAGTTCTCTTCGCCTCCATGATTCGGAATGGTCAGCGGCACCCCAGGCAGGGTCCTCACCTACCCGGCTGGCGGCCTGATCCGACACCTTTCATGGTGAACTGGATGCAGGGCTCACAGGGCCCCAGGCTGACACTAGAAAAATGAAGAGGCAGCTCTGGTGACTCGGACAGACCATGTGTCTCAACTCTGGAGCTCCACAGGGGGAGCAACACCACGGGCACTCACAACGTTCCCAGCCATGTCCAGTCTTGTTCCCTCAAACTGTTCTCCAAGAACTGCCACCAAAGTGACCTTTGAAAAACACAAATCTGATCTTGTCAGACGACTGCTGAAGATTCTGGATGGCTTCCAGTACTTTTACGATATAGACCAAACCCTCCCTGTGGCTAACAAGGCCCCATCTGAGCCCAGTGCGCCTTTCTAGTCTCAGCTGAGTGGCTCTCGGGGCCCTGGTCCCACTGGTCGCCTTTCAGTTCCCCAAACACACCAGGCTCCTTCCTGCTGCCTGAGGGACTGCACCCCCAGCCCACCCTTCATTCTTTTCTCAGTGAACCCTACTTTCTGCAGCATTTGAGCCTGGCCCCCAATGAGTCCCCCTGAGAAACAGCTGCTCACACGGCCCCTCTATTTTTCCTTCACAGCATGTGTGACGGTTTGGGTAACAGCTTTGGTGTGCACAGGCCCGGCATCCTGCAGTTTTCCATAATCATCTGGTGACTCAAGGCACAAGGGTACGCACCTCATTATTTTTAGGGGACTGGTCTAGTCTTTAAAGGATTAAAAATGAACCAAGAACCCAGTATCTACCTTGCCCCAGCCTCTCACAACTACTCCAACAGAGTCCCTAGGGACTTGCCAAATACCCACACCCTGCTTCCCTTCAACCCGGCCAACCTCAGTGCAGGCCTGGTGGACCAGTCTGTGCCTGGCGGTGCTCTGGCCCGACATAACCACACTGGCTGCTTCATCTGTGTGTCCCCCTCCTCCCCAGGCTCCCATCCTGCTGAAACACCACTTCTTGAAGCCCTCCTAGAACCGTCTGATGAGACACAACTCCCAGCCTCCCCTGCCCCCAATCCTTTCTGAAAGGAGTAATTACATTCTGCCCCATACTCTGGCACCCGTGTCATCATTTTCCCTCCCCCAAGGTAAGCTGGGAGCTGGCACAAGCCTCTGTCCAAAGGACACCCCGGGGCTATGGTTCTCTGAGGGGAGCTTTGGCTACCAGTGGGGGTACTTTGGGGGGACACTTCTGGCATTTAGCAAGCAGGGACTATGAACAGACAGTCCATATAACCAAGAATGGTTCTGTATCCCTTATGACCCTGACATTCATGTGAGAGATCAATTTACAATGACCTGATCTTAGAATCCTGCTCTTTTATATGCAAAGGCAAAGCTGTTTTTCATGTGGTTTTATTATACACTAAAGTTTCCAAGAATGTACCTACCACGTACACTGAGGGGACACGGAACTGTTTTTGTCAGAACTGTACCAACAGTTCCCATTTTGGGAAAACCACATCAACAGCAATGGCACTCAGGGTATTTGCACTGCCAATCCATAGGGCTGTCTTCATCTGCCTTTGTGGCTACTCATAGCTCACAGCCTCTACCCACTTCACTGTGACTCCTAGTGCCACTGTGCTGAGGAACTTACGTATTGAAGCACATTTTATCAACTACTTTTCATTTATTTCTCTTTTATATGATAGTTAACACATCGTACAATTTTTTTTTTTAATTACGCATATAATAGTTTTTATAATTAACCATAAATTTCACTTCAGGATGATAGGGGGGTTGTTACAAAATATTTGCTATAAAATGGGGTTGAGAACCACTGTGCTACAGGAAAGGAGCCCTGGTGGTGTGATGGTTAAGCGCTTGGCTGCTAACGGAAAGGTCACCAGTCTGAACCCACCATCTGCTGCTCGGGAGAAAGATGTAGCAGTCAGCTTCCATAAAGACTGCAGCCTTGGAAACCCTATCAGGGGGTTCTACTCTCCTCTTACAGGGTCACTAGGAGTTGGAACTGACTCCATGGCAACGGGTGCTACACGACCTAAGGCAATTCCATTGTTTTAAAGGCCTTCTGTAAGCCAACACCTCTCAGATGTGTATCACTAACTCTGCCCTCCCCCTAAGCCCCTGAAGGACATCCAGCTGCCTACTCGTCCTTGACTGGATGTCTGTAATTAGGATGTCGCACTCAGTATGTCCACAACAGAACTCCTGTCCCATCCCCCTCCATCCAAATCTGTGCCTCTTCCTACCTCCCGTCTCAGCAAGTGGCACCTCCATTTACCCAGAGGCTCAGGCCCAAACCTTGTTCTCATTAAGCCCTCCTTCCCTCAGTCCACATTCAGTCAACAAACACTGTCAGCTCTACCTTCAAAAAATATCCCAAATATGGTCCACCACTACCACCCGAGCCAGCCTCCTCTCTCCCCCAGACTACTGCATCAGTCGTCTGCAGGGTCTCTCTGCTTCTGCTTGCACCGCCCATAGCGAGAGTCCTGCTCACGTGGCTAAAGAGTGAGGCATGTGGCATTAAACCTACATTTAACAGCCCTCAAGGCCAACAGTCTCGCTTCTATACCAGGGTTTCTTCACCCCAGCACTACTGACATTTTGGGTTGGCTCATTCTTTGTTGCCTTTACCCACAAGCTGTAGCGGCACACCCCGCCCTTCCAGTGTGACAACCTGACAGGTCTCCAGACACTGCCAAATGTCCACCAGGAAGTAAAAGTGCTCCCTGTTGAGAACCACTGCTTACACCACACAGGCCGCTGGCACTCAGTTTTCCTCCTAACACTCTCCCGTTGTGGTTCCTACATGTGTTCCACACCAGGGCAGTCTGCTCACCCTTCTGTGAACCAACTCCTGCTCCAACACTGCAATGCCCTCCTCCGCACTCTTCTGCCTGGTCAAATCCTGGCCTTACTTCAGAGAAGACCTAGTCCAGGATCCCTGCCTCCAGGAAGACTGCCAAGACTACTCGAGCCTACAACGAACACTGTCTCAAAGGTTAATAACACTCAGTATCTTACTGGCATTCAAAAGGTCACCCACTCACAAACCCAAAACCAAATCGCACCTAGAAGGTCCCTTGGAAATCATCTAGCCACTTGCACGATGTGCATTTACTAAGCACCCTTGTACGCCTGGCATTGGAGAAACAGATATAAAGGTAACAGGGTTCCACACCCTTATTTTACAAGGGAAACCAGGCTTAAAGGGGTAAATGCTTTTTTAAAAATCTCACTTGCCCAGGAAAGAAACTCCCTGTATGCCTCATTCTCCCCAAAGGCAGCCCTAGTTGGGAGCAGTATGCACATCAGGGGAGAGCTGGTACTCAGGGGAGGGGATGAGTCACCATAGCGCCTCGCTCTCGTGGGTCTCCCCAGCCGTAACATGGGCAATACAGCTTAGTGCTTAAGAGTGTGTGTGGGCTTTGGAGCCAGAGAGGTCTGGGCTCAAATTCTGGCTCCTCTGCTTACTACTGTGAGACCCTAAGTTATGAAACCTCTGGTCCTCAGTTTCCCCAACTGTAAAGGGAGATAAATCCATCTACTTCCTGAGGAGGCAAGTCAGTGGCATCACTATAGCACTTAGTGCTGGCTGACAGCAGGTGCTCACTCCATTCCTGGAACCTTTTAGCAAAACTTTCCCAGAGCCCTACACTGCCTCGGCTCCCACTTCAGCCTGTCCCCAGTGCGCCACGTAGTCACTACGCCCTCCCTCCCCTGCCGCCCCTACAAGGGCCCAGTCTCTGTCCTCATCAGTATCTTACACGACTGACCACTTCCTCCCCTGGAAACATTCTCTTGGAGGTCATAACATCACACTCTCCCAGTTTTTCAGGACTATTTCTTGGTCTTCTTTGCTGGCTACTCTTTCTCACTATAATCTGTAAAAACCAGGGCTTTGAACTGGTTCTTTTTGGTCTGAATCCCCTCCTGAGAATTTGCATTTCCACCCCAGATATACTGCATCAGAATCTACATTTTGACAAGATCCCCAGTCAGAATCTACATTTACACTTTAACAAAATGTCCAGGTGACTCTTATAAGAATTACCTGGGGATCTTGTTAAATGTAGATTCTGATTCAGTATATCTGGAGTACAAATACAAATTCTCAGCAGGGGGTTGAACCGGAAAGAACCCGTTTGAAGCCCTGGTAAAAACTGAGGGCTGAACTGGGTTTCTCTATCTCAGTCCTCGCCCTAAGTAATCATCCTGTCCTGTCTATATGCCAATGATTTCTACACTCTTTCCATTATTCCTGACCTCTTCTGTGAGCTCCAGCCTAGTACATCTCACTGCCTATTAGTAGCTCCACTCAAGATATCGAAAATTTAGGGCACTCCAGGCAGATTTCTTGATGTTAACTCATGCCCCCAACCTACTCCAAAGTCATTTAGTAAATTCCAGCAAAATACATCTGTTTACTTAAGCCAAACACCAAGACTCACAGATGGTGTCAACTTTGACCACTCTTTCCCTCACTCCTCAAATCATGTCCCGTCAGTTCCACCTCCAATATAATTCTTAACCCATCTACTCTATTCCTATTGCCACAGTATGCGTCACAATTATCTTTCACCTATTGACTTTAACAGTCTCCTAAATGGTCTCCCTGCTTTTGCCTTTCCAACTATAGCCGGGAGTCCATAAAGCAGCCATAACCAAAAAACAAACAAAAAACCCTAGTATGTGTGTGAGTAGAACTATGCTCCACAGGGTTGTCAACGGCAATTTTTCAGAAGTAGGTCATCAGGCCTTTCTTCCAAGGAGCCTCTGAGTGAACCTGAACCTCCAACCTTTCAGTTAACCATTTGTACCACCCAGCCAAACCCGTTGCCATCAAGTCGATTCCGACTCATAGCAACCCTATAGGACAGAGCAGAACTGCCCCATGGGGTTTCCAAGGAGTGGTTGGTAGATTCGAAATGCCAACCTTTCGGTTAGCAATTCCACCTAGGGACTCCTAAAGCAACCATAAACCAAAAAAAACCAAACCCACTACTGTGGAATCGATTCCATGGAAAATCTTTACAGAAGCAGACTGCCACATCTTTCTCTCTCAGAGAAAGTCTGGGTGGTGTGTTCAGACCATCAATCTCTCATTTAGCAGCCAAGCACTTAACCACTGTGCCACCAAGCAACCATAAAAACCAAAACTCCTGTTGTGGAGTAGAACTGCCCCATAGAGTTTCTAAGGAGCACCTGGTGGATTTGAACTGTCGATCTTTTGGTTAGCAGCTGTCGCTCTTAACCACTATGCCACCAGGGTTCCCACAGAGATGGCTTAAACACAGAAAGTAGACCATGCCCTCATCCTGCTAATCCCAACTCTTTGCCACACCTACAAGGAAGGCCGCACACGATCTGGCTTCTGCTGACCTCTGCAAGCTCATTCTCCTACTAGTCTCCCCCAACACCCTGCTACACTGGCCTCCTTGCTGTTTCTCAAACGCATAGTCTGTTCCCATCTTTGCACTTGCTGTTCCCTCTGCCTAGAACACTCTTCCACAGACCTTTGCAGGACCGAATACTTCATTCAGGTTTAAGCTCAAATGTCACTCTTCAAGGTCCCTCCCCGACCCTGCTGTCTCCAACTTATCCTCGTGGCACTTTCCACCACCTAACCTCTCCTTGTTTGCTCACGTGGGTACTGCCTGACCCGCCCCCATCCCGAGACGCGGCATTTCTGCGGGCAGGGATGTGTCCCTCTGGCTCTCGGCTGGGTTCACAGCCGGGCACGTCACAGGTGCTCAGTAAATACTGGGTGAGCTAGCGCGGGGCAGGCGGCCAGCACGAGGGTGCTTAGAGACCCCTGCATCTGCCCCCGCTGCAGACGGGGACACTGAGGCCCAGGAGCTCGGGCGTGCCCCATGCCTTCGCGCGCAGAGCCCAGGCGGGGACCGCGCTTCCCTGCCCCAGGCCTGGCCCTCCCCGGTCCCGGGAGCGCGCGGGGAGGCCCGCCGCGTGTCCACTCACCTCCTCCGCGGGAGCTCCGGGCCAGCTCCCTCCTGCCGGAAGTGCGAGAAGGCCTCCGCTGCCGCGCCGGGGAGGGGCGACTTCCGCCGGAAGCGGCTGCGGGCGGGACGGGGCGGAGCCGGCACTCGGCTGCCGGCGGAATCTGGGCAGCTGCTGCAGCTGTTTTCCCGTTTTTCGCTGAGGCGCGGCGCAACGTCCCCTCTTTTGGGAACGCCTTCTCGCCCAGCGCTGATTACAGCCGCGTGTTGTAACTGTGTCTCTCCTACTCTGGAGCCCAGTGGCCCCCACACGGCGGGTATCCAGAAAATGTCCACGTGTTTATGAATGAAGTATTTCCCTTACGACCAGTCCAGCGCTGGGCAGCCATGGAACCGCAAAGATAAATCTCTCATCGCTTATACTTCTGGGAGCTCAAGCCAGCTCTTGGGGCTGGTGAGAAGTCGGGAGCATTAAACTATGAAACTATGACTTAGACGATCCGCCAGAGAGGCAATAGCATTTTCTGCTTAGCTGGCACGTTGTCTGAATCATCTCTATCTCAGTAGGTTGAGTAGAGGGAGCGCCTCCTAGACAGCAAACGGGCGAATCCTAAAGGAGGGGATGAGAAGGTTCCGGCCTAGCTTGGAGTTGGGTTGTTTATAACGCAATTAATGAGAACTATGGCTGGAAAAGCAGGAGCGAGTTGCAGTGGTCCCAAAATACCAGCCTAGGGAGTTTTGATTTTATTCATCTTGCAGGATGGGGTAAAAGGGGCAGAGCTTGTGGATAGGAGACCCATTTGGAGGAGAAGGCAGGCTGGGGTTGTATACTGAGGTGGTTTTGGGCTTTTGCCCTCCTCCAGCCCTGTCCTGCGTCTCTGGCTCTAAGACTTGCTGCAAGTGACTCAGCCAGGCCCCCTGGTTCCTCTAAACAGAGGGCTCAAGGCCAGAGTGCAGGGAGAGTTTTATTCAAACTGCTGCTGCTGCCACTGCCAGCTGGCATCACGCAGGCATTAGTTCATTCAACTTTCACCAAGCACCCACAAAGGCACCCATGACTGCTTAAGGTCTCGGCTTTATTCAGCCCTCAAGGCCTGTACTGCGTGCACTTTCTATGCCTTTTGAAAGAGGCGAGAGAAAGCATCTATTTTCATACCGCCCTCATTCAATCCTTCCAGCTACCAAGGCTGAGGAGGTTTGGAGCAACAGCCTAAACACCAGCTGGGAGGCTGGGCGCTGAGCACAGGCGACACACAGGGTAGTGAATGTGTCTCTGTAAGGCACAAGTACTCGAGCTGTTCCCTGGCTGTGTTCCTGGCAGGGAGGAGAGGGAGGGTATGTTCACGGGGGTGTACAGTATGCCTTTCTCTGCTGTACCCTGAGGTATCCCGCTGTACCCTTTCCCCGCTGTGCTCAGCAGGCCTGAGCAGAAAACACTTGGTCCCGTTGCAACAATCTGTGAATATCCTTAACCAGGAGGGGTGTGCCTGTGTGTGCGGTGGGGAGAGAGCGAGCTGGAGAGGAGGAAGGGGTTCTGGAAGGTGGCAAAGGGCCCCAGCTGGAGCTCTCCAGAGTCTCAGACACACTGGAATGAAGGCTTATCAGGGTGAAATCTCCACCCTTGGGCAGGGAGCAAGTACAGAGAAACAGCTGTCAATGGGAACCGCAGATGGTACATGAAAGAGTATTTATTGAAAACATGGTTACTGACAGGAAGCTTCTGACTGCTCTCAGGTTACAATCTTGGCTTACAAGTGCAAGTGTTACCTATTTTTTTTTAGCCCCCAGTTTTATTTCCCTTCAAACATTGAGTCCTAGGATAGGTAGATCTTATATAAATATATATACACGTCTGTATAAGTATGGCCTATAGTAAAGAAAATATATATTACACTCTTCATGGGACAGTACCTACCATGCCGGGCTACCAATACCGAATGCCACTGTGTTAATGTGTGTCCAAGGAGAGAGGCTGTGTGTATGGTTTACAGGTGCTGCAGCAGCAGGAAAGCCCCAACAGCACAGCTGTGGCCTCAGTTGGACTCCACCAGCTCTGTGACATCACAGCCAGTGGCAGAAACCAAAGTGCTGGGAAGGGGAGGAAGGAAAGGGCAGACATCCTGGGGTTGGCAGACCAGAGGAAAGCAAACTGGAAGGGCTGCAATTCAGGTCGGGTGGGAGATTTCTGCCAAGGAAGGAAAAGATACAAACATGGGAGGATGGGATCTCCTGACCTCATCTGGGCTTTCCCTGCAGAGTTCTTGAGACTAAGAGGGTGGGACTTAGCCTGGAGGGATGAGGGATGAGAGTTTGTAGGCTAGAAATTTCCATCTGTCCTGAAAACTACCTGGGCAAGGAAGATCTGGTGGTCCCAGAGAACAGAGATGTTAGAGCCAAATCTCAGAAGCAGCAGCATCTTGGCACCATGTGAGGCTGGAGTGAGCCGTAATGGAGAAGACAAAAGCAAAAGGCCCAAGGCATCTACCAAGAAAAAGGCCATGGCCAAGGCCTCTACTGAGATCTGAGACACAGGCATGGGTCACATAGAAGCAGTTGCTCCAAGGCTCTCTATGCACCTAGCACACCTGTCTTCTGCAGGCAGCCTTCCTAGGCCAGGTCCTGCTCACCTGGGGGTCCAGCAGACCGGAGAGCAGGCTCAGGAAGAAAAGGTGAGTGGCTGTTGTTAAATCCAGCTCAAGAGGCAGTTTGTTGGGCTGGAAGGCAAAGGCCTCTGCTGTTCATTCCTCATGACCCGATTCCAGGCCTCACGGTGATGGGAGGGCAGAGCACCTGCCTTCATGACTCTTAGTTGACAGGGACCAAGAGGAAGCTCTGGGTAGTCCGAGGTGGTCAAAGGAATGGCTGGCATTGACTGGCCACCGTGGTCACTACAGATTCTGTACAAGCAAAAGACAAGGCACCAGACTGTGAGTTTCTCCTGGGCCCCAAATCCCTTCCTGGGCTGTTGCCTCTGGCTCCAGGCTCAGCCGTAGTGATAGACAAAGTCATAGCTGCTGGGCTCCTTGGGGACTGGCGGTGGGGCCTCGGGAATCTGGATGTTCTCCAGGTCCAGGAGCCGAAGCTTCATTTCCATGCTCAGCAGCGTGTCCAGGTCACTCTTGGTCAGCTCGCTAGACATGTCCTTCCCCAGAAGAGCACTGAGGCCGTCAATCCAGATGCAGTACTGTGGGAAGCAAGTTATAAAACGTCACCTGGTGGCTACTGCTTGGCTGCAGGTGCTGCCAAGGTCCCTTTTCTGAAGGGACTCACAAACCTGCCAGTCTCTTCTGGCACTGTAGTTAGTATAGGCAAAAACAACTTGACGCAAAGCTGAAACAGGAAAACTTGGAGTAACAGCAAAGATAAATTGGGAGGTGATCACTTACTTTCTGAAAAGAGCTTCTGGCTTTTATGAGGGGATTTCTACCAAAACTTCTTAAAATAATAAGAAATGTGATTTTTAAACATTTATCTGATGAATATGGTGAAATGAGACCCGAGTATGGGGGTATCACCTACTTGAAGTTGCCCCAGAAATCACTAGGGTGGTAAAGGAAATGTAAAAATGTAGGACACAAACAGGAATCACAGTAGGATCTTAAATTTGTTTCAAAAAAAGTAAATTAAAAAAAAAAATCACTCAATAAATGTTAAAAATAAATCCTAGAGAGACTGAACTTCAGGGTCTTATGATAAGAGGGAATAAAAACTCTTCACTACCCATCTCCCTCCCCACAATCGTCCTGTTCCCTCTGCTGACGTTTTCCTTTTCCCATGTTTCCCCACCTGCTTGTCCTTCGTTCCTTCCCAGTAAAATTCCACCAGCAACTCAGGCCTAGCCTAAGTGTCTCCTCTTCCAGAAGCCTCCCTCTAGTTACCACCCATTGCCCTCAGAGATCACCAGACACTTACGGTCTCAACCACAACTACTCATTTACTATCTAGTAGTTTCCAGTGCTGCAGGTGAACTATAAGCTCCTTGTCAGAAGGACCAGGTTTCCAAACCCATGCTGATCCACTACAACATGGGACCAGGAGCCCTGCAGAGGGAGAGTCTGTCAAGTTCACTTGGGTAGGTGCCATGGAGAAACGGAAAGGAGGAGAGTTTTCCTAGTTCCCAGGCAAATAAATGGTCCCTAGTTAGCTGACCTTACCTTTCTCATGACAACCTCACAGCTGCTGCTAAAGGGTGACCTGGAGAGCCCAGCTCACGGGGAAAGGCCCACAACGTGGCAGGTCCCGTGTGTCACCCAGCCTTCATGACATGCTGTGGCCATCTGCCTGGAGGCTGACTTTCCTGTTCTGGCCACTCTTCCCTTCCAACTGAAAAGTCACAAAGAGGGGTCTGCTGTCCAGGGTACTGCCATACTGCTCACCTCATACTTGTTAGGTGCAATGAAGTTTAAGGTCTCATCAGGATCATAGAGGATGGAGAAAGCCAATTCTAACACCTCCTGAGGGAGAAAAGGTCTTGGTTACTCTGGAGCAATGGAATGGCCTGGGTTCTACACACCAAGATCTTGGCCAAAGTCCTAGTTACTTGGCAGCATCGTCAAAAGCCTCAATTCAGGGCCCTGGACAGGCACACAGATGTGGCTGGAGATGAGGTTCAGCGGTCATCAGTCTTGACTCATCCACTTCCCGCCCAGGTCACACCTAAGATGTGTTACTTTTAAAACTGGAGAAAAGTCATTTTTCAACACTCAGGGCCCTTCAAATGTCAGAGCCCATGACTGTATATTACCCTAAAACTTATATTACAAAGATAACAGCCTTCCTGTTTCTATCATGCCATAAATGTTTAAAAATAAAGACAACGAAAACATACTATAGCCAAACATAAGACAGTTGGAGCCTCAATGAAATAATAACTATAATGGATTAAAACAAATATAATTTGCTCAAATTCATGAGTTCACAATACCGAAAAGCCAAACAAAGCAACACACACACACGTTTGGTCACTGTTGGATGAGATCAGGGAATGAACTCATCATGTTAAAAATAGGTATCCGAAGGGGAAGAGCCAAGCATTCGTCCTGCCTTTCTTATACAAAATGTACAAGTGGGAAGCCAATGGTAAATGACGGCAAGTTTCTCTTTAGAGAAACGGTTCAGCTAATAAATGAAATGGAATGACTGAATTCAAACGTCACCATTTTGCAAACCTCAATTAAGGGAACAAGGTAGTGAGCATCAACAGCCTGTTGACATCACAAAAAGCAGGACAGCCAGACACGCACCTCTTGAGAGAAGAACAAAACATCATCCATGAAGTAGTCTTGCCAAAAAACCCAAGTCAAACCTAAACTGGTTCACGCCTCTGATCCCACCACCAATTCACAGATCTGGGGCAGAGAGCGAGTTAAACTACCCTGGGGACACAGTCGGCAAAATCCAGACTCTGGGAAAGCACCAGCCAAGCAACCTGGCTTCTTTACTAGGAAGCTGCAAAGGAGCAAAAAAAAAAAAAAAAAGAAATGTGGAGGGAGAACTCATAAACTGAGAATCTTAGAAGTCATATCAACCCATCACCTTATTGAATCCTGATTTAACAAAGAAAACAGTTGAGAGCAAGAAAGAGAGAGAATGTGTGTGTATACAGATATTTTTATATAACAAGATTATCACATTCATAAGACAACTGGTGGAAATTCAGGTATCGATGGCATATTTCATGATATTAAATAAACCAAAACCAAACCCGTGGCCATAGACTTGATTCTGACTCACAGTAACCCTGTAGGTCAGAGTAGAACTGCCCCGTGGGGTTTCCAAGGAGCGCCTGATGGATTTGAACTACCGACCTTTTGGTTAGCAGACATGGCTCTTAACCACTACCCACCAGGGTTTCCTGATATTAAATAGCTACGTTTTATTTCTCTTTAGGTGTGATAATGGGTATGCTAAAGAGTCCTTAGAAGGGAACCCTGGTGGTGTAGTGGTTAAGTACTACAGCTGCTAACCAAAGGGTTGACAGTTTGAATCTGTCAGGTGCTCTTGGAAACTCTACAGGGCAGCTCTACTCTGTCCTATAGGGTCGCTATGAGTTGGAATCGACTCGACGGCACTGGGTTTGGTTTTGGGTTTTCTACGTTAGAAATACATACAGAATATCTGCAAATGAAACAATATTATACTTGGGATTTGCTTCAAAACAACGAGACAAGTGGATGGGGCAGAATTTGCCATGGCTGTTGAGGTTTTTTTTTTTGTTGTTGTTAAGGTGGGTGACAAGTATATGGAGGCTCTTTCTTATGTCCAAAATTATACTTAATAAAACGTTCAGGAATAATTTGAGGTGGATGGGGGAGAGGACACACCTAAAAACCACCATCAACAACCGGACTCTCTAGATACCACTGTGATGGGGACTCAAATGCAAACTGCCTCGCCACTCACCTTATTCTGCTTCAGAGCACTTTTCTCTTTCATGTGGGGACAATCTTTCCCAGTGACAATGGCCTTGATGTCTGCAACAGGAACTGACATACAATGTGAATGAGTCTCTGGATGCTTCATGCTGCATGTTGGTCCTGGCATCAGTGCTGGGAAGGAAGCCCTGGGGACACAGTGCCCCGGATGCCCCCAATTCTAAGGGCTAGATTAGCTCAGGGAAGGTAGCCTTTACTCTTCCCTCCTTAGTCACTTCCCGTGGACCATGGCCTGGTGGAGTTGTGTCAAAGCTAAGTGGGGTCACTTCAGGGCTTTTGGATTTGTCTCCCCAAGGAATGGGGCCTTGGGCACTCTCCTCACTGTCACTCCACGCTAATGAGGATGACAATGCCACAATAATGCCACAGTGGTGGTAGCCCTAGTAATACTTCCTGCGTGCCCGGCACTGGTCTAAGTGCTTTACATTCACTACTCAGTCAGTCCTCTAGTGAGGGAAGTGTGCTTATTATACCCCTTTTACAAGAGAGGACACTGAGGCAGAGGGAAAATCAACCTGCATAGAGAATTAACAGCTAATTAGGAGCAAAGTCCAAATGTGAATCCAGGCAGTCTAGATTCAGAGCTTATGCTCTTAACTACTGCCTTCCAACTTAACCTTGGACCATCCTTTATGATCTACAGATCACAATGACACCTGGGATACCATCTGATTCCCCAAACCCTGTGAGGCAGGCCAGGTGGAAATGATCTCTGGCAGATAAGGAAACAGGTCTGGAGACATGACTTGCCCAAGATCATATAATCCGTTTGAAACCAAGCCAGTGCTAGTACTCAAGACTCCTGACAAGTCCGGCTACAATGACACACATGAACCAAGAAATGAACCTACTTTTCTCCTGCAGGGATTCGAATGTCACCTCCCCTTGAGGGTTGTCATCCAGGTCACCATAGTGCAGAACCTTGTGGTTCAGTGCCAAGCGGCAGTACCAGAAACGTTCTGGAACACAAGGGAAAGCAGAGCAGGTGAACAAGGGCAGTTCTGTGAAAGCCCCAGCACATGAGAGGCAAAAAATAAAGGAGGACTTATTTCTGCCTGCTCCCAGCAGGGCACAGAGACAGAGGGCAGGTTCCATCCCAGGCAGGCCCCCTTCCAGTACCAGTGAGTCTGGTCAGTAAGGACCAGCCCAGCAGCCTCTCCTCTCACCTTGCCTTCGGCGATTCCCAATCTTTCGGAAGCTGCTGCCCTCACAGAGCCGGTTCAGGCGCTGCTGCTTGATCAGCTCCAGGATCTCGGGCTGGATTTTCTCCCTCAGTTCCCTGGGGTGGACATGCACCAGAGTAAGGAGAAGGTCATGGGGACCACAGAGCTCCTGAAGGAAGGCAGAGCTGGCAGCTGCCTTCCCCACCCAACCTCTCTGGGATGGCACTTACACAATTGGCGGGGACTGGAAGTCATCCTGACTCATCCTCTCAGACTGGCGCAGCCGCAGGATCTCCGAGTAACTCAGGCTACGCAGTTTGCTCTTGAACTGATCCAAAGAGTTGGGTTTGGAGGGCAAAGCTCGAGTGATTTGCTCTCGGACTACTTGCATAACCTAAGAGGACAGGAAGAAGACAGCTGCCTTAGGCCACAGCTCTGAGAAGCAGACAGAGGGATGCTGGGCACCAAGGCTGTGTCCCACCCCAGGGTCCTCAGCATCACAGGCTTGACAGGTATCTGCTAGGTGAATGAGAATACTGACTTTCTAAGACAGGCCTTTTTAGGTGGATGTTTTGGTCAAATGACTCATGGGTACAGATGCTTTACTTCTCAATACTTCTGTAAATCAGAAGTTGGAAACGACTCGACTGCAGTGGGTTATGGGCACGGGCGGCATAAAGAGCAGAGGCTGTTGGAGTTGAGAGAAATGGATCCAGATCTTGGTTCTCTGTCCTTTAGTCTGTTCCTTGGGCAAGTCACTTCACATCATCAGGCTGCCATCTTTAAAGCAGGAGAAAGGAAGACCCATCTGCTAGTATATGCTGCCCAAGGAATATGAGATGCTCTATGGAAGGCAAGCACAATGCCTGGCACAGTGTCGTGTGTTCAGTAAATGTGTTAGTTCCCTAAAACAACAACAGCTAAAGAAAAAACCGGTAACACACTGCATGTGCTGTGTGATCTCACCAATGAAGGAAAAATCCATAGGAAAAAAGACAAGAGGGAAACACATAAAAATGGTAACATTGGCTGCTGCTGGGTGGTAGAATTACAGGTAATTTTTTCTTCTTTATACTCTCAACTCCTAGATTATTGGCCTAGCACAATGGTCTACATAGAGTGGGCACTCACAAAGCACTGAGGAATGAATATTGATTAAGTACCCATGGAGTTGCCATGCATCAGAATCGACTCAATGGCAACTAACAAGACCACCCATGACATACACTATTCTTCAGTGTATTCTGCTCCCTAAGGAAGATGGGGGATGAGGGTAAGCAGGTACTGGCTCCACTGGGCAAACGAGGGAGGGCCACTGCTCAAGGCTGCAGCGAAGTCACAACCAAATGGGACTGAGGCTCTCAGCACCACAGACCAAGCTGCTTTTCCAGCTCAGAGATTGCCGGGCTCTGGCCAGCTGTGTGACTGCCGCATGACAGGGAAGCTCTGTGCCACTGACCTTGTTGAAGTCCTCTGCTGTCGCCCGCATCTCTTTCCAGGTCTTGTTCAACAGCTGGATGCAGATTCCAAAGAGCTCTTCAAATGCTCGATCGTGGGTAAAGAACATTGGGTGGTAGTCGTTGCGCCCTTCATTGGCTGTGGAAGGACAGAAACAGGAAGGATAAAGCTCTGCTCATGGGGAATGGGAGCTCATGTCAGGAGACTCCTGGAACCTCTGCTCTGCTACAGAGTCCTGAGGCACAACACCAGACCAAGGCCATGGCTAATGAGGCGTATGGGACAGCCTTTCTCCACTGCCTTGGCTTCTCCTCCAGGGCACTTTCTCTGGGTCTGGCTCCGCCCTGTTACAGACCCAGCTCAAATTACTAGCTGAAACAAAGCAACAGCCATGATTTCCATAAACCAGGATAAGGTGGATTATCAGCTCCCGCAGTGATAGAAAACCAGTGTCCAGTTCCACTGACATCTAACTGCTTACAATCTTGAGTCTCAGCAGGATCTAGATTGCAAGGAATGGCAGAAGGAAGAGGGGAAGCTGGACAGACTTACGTAGTTCCCCAACCTGTAGGATTTCACAGAGCATTTTGGTGAGCTCGATGGCACTACGGCCAAAGGGGCACTCATGTTTGTCTTCTCGGCTGCTGTTCTCCAAAACAATCTGTCAGGGGGGAAAAAAAGGAGAGGACGGATCAAGGAGGGGAGGGGAGAAGGCCAAACACAGGGACAGGGTGAGCCAGCCCCACCGCCTTTACCCGGATGTAGGTGTCCTGATGGACTTTAGCCAAGTATAGCATGTTGTCCAAGGCCAGCATTCCAGGAGGAGTCTGGGTAAAGTCCATTGCTGGGTTGATGTGGTTCTGGAGAATAAAGAAACCTGGTTTGAGACTGGGTAGACTCCCTGCGTGGGGAAGGGAAGCCCCTATTGGCCCCCCCCACCACATAGGCCACTGTCACTTTGTACTTCCCTCTCCTGCAGCCCATCTCTACTACTCACCTTGAGCTCCTCAGGCACTGCACTGTGGCTGCTCACCTTGCACCCCAGACCCTAGCAGACTGCTGGCACTTAGTAGGGGTGCAGTAATTACTTAATCTCAGGCCATGTTCTATCACAAGATAGTCTAGTTTCTAAAAGAACTTAGCTGTACCAGTTAGAGGACAGAGGGGACTCTGCCCACTGTGGCTGACTGGTAGGCCCTTCTACAAATGGATTTGTTTCAGAGGGCCAGATGTGACATATAAACGTGCGTCCTTCACCGCTAAAACAAATCAAGCATCAAGGCCTCCCCAGCTTTTCACTGTCAATTTTTTCAGGGCCACCATTATAAAGGAGGGGACCTCGTGGATCTGTCTGGGCAGGCCCTCTGACTACCCTGTCAGGGGGGAAGGCCTACCAAAGTTGCATTTTGGTTTCCTTTGGTGTTTCAGATAAACTTTATTCAAAGAAAATGTTCTTTGTCCTTGGTTCTTTAAGAGATAATGGTAAAACCCTGGAAACAGCCCAGTAATTGAAGTGCCTTTGATGAGGCTTCCAGACCACACCTAAGGGTTTATGCTAATGATGTGACTCAGGTAGGGGCTGGCCAGGGCAGAAAGACCCACCTTGTGACATCAGCTGACCTGGGGGTAGGGGCACAAGTCAATCAATCATGCTTATATAATGAGGCCCCAATAAAGGCCCTGGACACGGGAGCACCATGGGCTTCCTGGTTAGTGAAAGACACTGATGCAGATGGGAGGGTAGCATGTCCATTTCTGGGACATGGAAGCTCTGTGTTAAGAACCCTGCCAAACCTTGCCCCATATGTCTATTCATTTATATCCTTTTTGCTGTAATAAAACTATTCATTTTAAGTATAGCATTTCTGTGAGTCATTCTGGTGAATTATCGAACCTGAAGAAATAGTAAAAGCCAGCAGGTCAGAAGGGAGGGGGGTTGGGAACCCCTAAGCTTAGCTCGAGGAAACCTCCAAAACTATAACCAACAGGTCAGAAGTAAGTGAGCCTGGGGGGCCACCAAACTTGTGGATGGCATCCTGAAGGGGCAGTGAGAAAACCTGGAATTTGTAGCCAGCAGGTCAGAAGGAGGTGTCGTGGGGACTCCCAAGCTTACAGCTGGCATCTGAGGTCCTGGGCAGACTTGGCTGTCTGGAGGACTGTGCCCTGTGACTTGTGAGCTCTGACCTGGTCCAGGTGCTTAGGGGCAGAGGAGGAAGTGCTGCCTGTGCAGCTGGTGTCAGAACAGAAGTGGACCAGAACTGAACTGGATTTAAACTGTTCAACACAGTTTGGTGTCAGAGAAGTGAGAAGTGGGATTTTGATTTGATTTTTCATGCAGGTACTTACAGTGAATCCCAGCATTTTGTAGTCCTTGGTGTACATGGCTTTGCGTTTTTCGGTCCCACTCCCGGTGACACCGCTAGGGTCTGACTCTGCGTCAAATGCAATCCTCCTCAGTTCAAATATGATGTCTCTCTGGGCCTGAGAGGTGAAACAGATAGTCAGCAGGTCACTCCGCTAACCAAAGGAGGCACGGAAAAGAAACTGTAGGCCAGGCTTTTCTGGACAGAATGCTGGCCCCAAAAGATCTCCTAGGAGGGGCCGCCACTACCACAGCAGGACAGAGATAGGCCTGGCCCACAGAAAGGCACCTGGCGGGAGCCAATCACGGGGAGGCCCAGGTTTTCCAGAGCAAGCACAAACCATTCTGCAGACAAAAATCAAGCACAGGGCCTAGCACACAGCAGGTACTCCATTCATGTCTCTGAATAAACCAGGGTGGAATGCCCCACATCCATGAGAAAACAGCCCACAACTTAAGCTAGGAGAGCTCTGGCCTACCTAGCACGTACCTGGTCATTGGGGTCCATCTTGGTCATCATCCTTTCCTCCAGAAGGTTAAAGGTCAGGACTTGCAAGACATACAGCTGATGGGCCATCTCAGTTTTGATTGGGCGGTTCCCTCGGATCACATGCTGGAAAAAGCAAAGGCAGGGAGCAGAGGGTTGAACTGAAGAACCATATCACACTAACCAAACCAAACTCATTGCTGTTGAGTCGACATCACCCTAGTGAAAAGGAAAGTATGCAAGGCTGGGAACAGAGCTTTCCTTCCTGACATGGGGACTTCATGTTCTAGGAAGAGGACAAGGACATGAAGGGGCTGGATTCAGGCAGATGATCCCTGAAGGCCCTGAGGGCACTACCCCTCTCCTGCACTCCTCTGAGAATGGAGGGTAGAGGCCTCACCCTCCCCACAAGGCTGCGGGTGGCTGCCCTATTAAGATTACGGTAAGGGAGATGATGATAAGGGAGATTACAATAAGGGAAATCTGGGCTGGTCTTTACTCCAATCAGATACCTCATAGGACTACTGAATCCAAGACAACAGACAGTGTGCACGGAGGAAGATTCCACTGCAGTATTGGACAGAACAGGTCTTTTGCTTTTCTTACAGACATAAAATGTCTTGGACGGCGTCACCACACAGAGGCTTCAGAAAAGGTCATTCTCTTTAAGTAATATTGACACATCTACATGAAGGGGGAACACCTAACTCCTAGCCAACTCTCCCACACTGCCCTCGTTCCCGCCATCTCTCCTATGCTGTCCCTCTCTCCCGTCACTCTGTAGATGTCCTCCCCACTCTCTGTGCCCCCACCACGCCCCTCTCAGTCTACCACCTCCTCCCTTTGTCCCTTAGATACCCCCGGTGGGTCCCCTCTTCTTCTCTCACGCTCTGTCCCTCCCTCTGTCCCTCCTGGTTGATGGATGTTTATGTTCTGGTCTCTCACTATCCTGTTCTCACTCCCAAAATATCCTGCTCTTTCCTTCCTGCTCCCTTGTAATTCTCACTCCCTTTCCGTCTCACCCACCACCTTAGATCCTGTCACTCCTGTTCTTTTCACCCAAATGAGACTCTTGCCCAGTTTGCCTTGGGTTCTCTTATTCAATCTAGCTTTATGTCTCTAGAGTTGTGCTATGCAATATGGTAGTCACTAGTGACGTGGCTATTTGCATTTAAATCAGTTAAAATTAAAGCCAAAATTCAGCTCTTCAGTTGTACTAACCACATTTAAAGTGCTTAGTAGCAACACATACAGCTGTCGTTGTTGTTAGGTGCCATCAAGTTGGTTCCGACTCATAACGACCCTGTGCACAACAGAAAGAAACACGGCCCGGTCCTGTGCCATCCTTACAATCGTTGTTATGCTTGAGCCCATTGTTGCAGCCACTGTGTCAATCCACCTCGTTGAGGGTCTTCCTCTTTTCCACTGACCCTGTACTCTGCCAAGCGTGATGTCCTTCTCCAGGGACTGATCCCTCCTGACAACATGTCCAAAGTATGTAAGACGCAGTCTCGCCATCCTTGCTTCTAGGAGCATTCTGGTTGTACTTCTTCCAAGACAGATTTCTTCGTTCTTTTGGCAGTCCATGATATATTCAATATCCTTCGCCAACACCATTCAAAGGCGTCAAGTCTTCTTCGGTCTTCCTTATTCATTGTCCAGCTTTCAGATGCATATGATGCAATTGAAAGTTCCATGGCTTGGGTCAGGCGCACCTTAGTCTTTAAGGTGACACCTTTGCTCTTCAACACTTTGAAGAGGTCCTTTGCAGCAGATTTACCCAATGCAATGTGTCTTTCGATTTCTTGACTGCTGCTTCCATGGCTCTTGATTGTAGATCCAAGCAAAATGAAATCCTTGACAACTTCGATCTTTTCTCCGTTTATCATGATGTTGCTCATTGGTCCAGTTGTGAGGATTTTTGTTTTCTTTATGTTGAGGCACAATCCATACTGAAGGCTGTGGTCTTTGATCTTCATTAGTAAGTGCTTCAGGTCCTCTTCACTTTCACCAGGCAAGGTTGTGTCATCTGCATAACACAGGTTGTTAATAAGTCTTCCTCCAATCCTGATGCCCCGTTCTTCTTCATATAGTCCAGCTTCTCAGATTATTTGCTCAGCATACAGATTGAATAGGTATGGTGAAAGGATACAACCCTGACGCACACCTTTCCTGACTTTAAACCAATCAGTATCCCCTTGTTCTGTCCGAACAACTGCCTCTTGATCTATGTAAAGGTTTCTTACGAGCACAATTAAGTGTTCTGGAATTCCCATTCTTCGCAATGTTATCCATAGTTTGTTATGATCCACACAGTCGAATGCCTTTGCATAGTCAATAAAACACGGGTAAACATCCTTCTGGTATTCTCTGCTTTCAGCCAGGATCCATCTGACATCTGCAATGATATCCCTGGTTCCACGTCCTCTTCTGAAACCGGCCTGAATTTCTGGCAGTTCCCTGTCGATATACTGCTGCAGCTGTTTTTAAATGATCTTCAGCAAAATTTTGCTTGCGTGTGATATTAATGATATTGTTCTATAATTTTCCACATTCGGTTGGATCACCTTTCTTGCGAATAGGCATAAATATGGATCTCTTCCAGTCCAGTTGTCCAGGAAGCTGTCTTCCATATTTCTTGGCATAGATGAGTGAGCACCTCCAAGCGCTGCATCTGTTTGCTGAAACATCTCAGTTGATATTCCATCAATTCCTGGAGCCTTGTTTTTCGCCAATGCCTTCAGAGCAGCTTGGACTTCCTCCTTCAGTACCATCGGTTTCTGATCATATGCCACCTCTCAAAATGGTTGAACATCGACTAATTCTTTTTGGTATAATGACTCTGTGTACTCCTTCCATCTTCTTTTGATGCTTCCTGTGTCATTTAATATTTTCCCCATAGAATACTTCACTATTGCAACTTGAGGCTTGAATTTTTTCTTCAGTTCTTTCAGCTTGAGAAACACTGAGCGTGTTCTTCCTTTTTGGTTTTCCATTCCCAGCTCTTTGCACAGGTCATTATAATACTTTACTTTGTCTTCTTGAGACACCTTTTGAAGTCTTCAGTTCTTTTACTTCATCAATTCTTCCTTTTGCTTTAGCTGCGTGATGTTCAAGAGCAAGTTTCAGAGTCTCCTCTGACACCCATCTTGGTCTTTTCTTTCCTGTCTTTTTAATGACCTCTTGCTTTCTTCATGGATGATGTCCTTGATGTCATTCCACAACTCGTCTGGTCTTCGGTCACTAGTGTTCAATGCCTCAAATCTATTCTTCAGATGGTCTCTAAATTCAGGTGGGATATACTCAAGGTCATATTTTGGCTCTCATGGACTTGCTGATTTTCTTCAGTTTCAGCTTGAACTTGCATATGAGCAACTGATGGTCTGTTCCACAGTCGGCCCCTGGCCTTGTTCTGACTGATGATATTGAGCTTTTCCATCATCTTTTTCCACAGATGTAGTCAATTTGATTTCTGTGTGTTTCATACAGCTAGTGGCTGCCGTACTGGACAGTGCAGCTATAGAAAATTTCCACTATCACAGAAAGTTCTATTAGAGAACACTGCTCTGGATCTCTCTCATTGGAAATCATATCTTTTACAGCACACTCTAACTTTAGATCAGCTCTCTCTAGACTTGCTCTGGCTCTAGATCAATCTATTGAGACTTGCGCTATCCAGTACGGTAGCCACTAGTCACACGTGGCTGTTGAACACTTGAAATGTGGCTAGTTCAAATTGAGATCTGCTGCGAGTGTCAAATATACTCATGATCTTAAAGCTTTAGTATGGAAATAGAAAATGTAAAGTATCTAATAATTTTTTATTATGATAACATGTTGAAATGATAGTATTTCAGATATATTGGGTTAAAAAAGATATACTGTTGAAATTAATTCCACCTATTCCGTTTTACTTTTTCTTACCATCGCTATTAGAACATTTACAATTACATATGTGGCTTGTTATTATACGTCCACTGGATGGCACTGCACTAGACCTCCTCCCCCCACTGTGTGACTCCAGAGCTCTCTCCCTTTCTGTCTCTTTCTTTCACTAAATCTGCACTGCCTAATACAGTACTCACAGGCCACATGTGGGTCCTTAAGTTTCGACTGAGATTAAATAAAATATTCAGTTCTCAGTCACAATAGACATAGTTCAAGCGCTCAACAGCCATTTGTGGCTGGTGGCTACCATTTTAGACGCATGTCCATAACTGCAGAAAGTCCTACTGGACAGCGCTGGCCTCGGTCTCTCTGTAGTGTGTGCAGACGTGCTTGAGCTCCCTCTCTGCCCTGGCCTCCTCCCCCTGAAATCTGCGGCTGTTTCCAGCCCTCTCTAGCTGCCCCGTCTCCGTACTCCCTCTCTCTAGAGGATAAGTGCTCTCTTCCTACCTCAGTCTTGGTGTTTCTCTCAACCTCCCCACATCTGGTTTCTCACTCTTAGCTCTGCTCCTCCTTTTCCCTTAGTTACCCTTCCGTTTCTCTTCCTCTCCCTTACTGCCCAATTTTTTCCTTCCCGTTGCTACTCTTTTTTTTAACTGTAATAAATATATATGTGTGTGTGTACATATATATACACATAAAACAAACACACACATTGCCACTGAGGCAATTCTGACTCGTAGCGACCTTATAGGACAGAGTAGAACTGCGCCATAGGATCTTCAAGGAGCAGCTGGTGGATTTGGACTGCCGACCTTTTGGTTAGCAGT
Source organism: Loxodonta africana (assembly GCF_030014295.1). Taxonomy (NCBI): domain Eukaryota; kingdom Metazoa; phylum Chordata; class Mammalia; order Proboscidea; family Elephantidae; genus Loxodonta; species Loxodonta africana. The sequence continues at coordinate 45,769,142 of NC_087365.1, forward strand.
CATAGCTCTTAACCACTACTCCACCAGGGCTGCATATACACACTTACATACGTATATATACATATGCATAATATGTATACATATAAAACACTTGCCATTTCAACCATTTTTAAATGTAAAATTCAGTGACATTCGTTACATTTGCCATGTTGTGCAGCCATCACCACGATCCGTTTCAAAATGTTTTCATCCCTCTTAACAGCAACTCAGCGCCGCTGAAGCAACAACTCCCCATTCCTCCCACCCCCTTGCCCCTGGTAACCGCGAATACACTTTTGTCTCTATGCATCTGCCTCTGCAGTATATTTTCAAGGTTCCCCCATATCGTAGCATGTATCAGAGCTCCATGTCTCTTTATGCCTGAATAATATTCCATTGAGGTATATACCACATTCTCTTTATCCATTCATCTGTTTCCATCGCTACCTCCTTCCCTCCTCCATGCACCTGCTTGCCTCACTCCGTTGCTGTTCCTCTCTGTCCCTCCCTCTCTGTCACTCCTGATCTCTCCCTGCCTGCCTATCTCTATTCCTCCTGCCTCACCTCTCTCCATAACTCACAGAACAGCTTTGAAGGGAGGCTATAAGTTAATGTGATACCGGTTTTCATTCACTTTAATCCCCCTTCCACAAACGTACTGACATCATGCCGGAAGGTAATTAATTACCCTAGCCATCAGTGGCCTGGAGAAGCGCAGCTCCAGACCGGTAAATCACAGTTTCAGCGGTGTTATCTGAAGTCTCACCTGATCGTTGAGGCTTCAGGAGTCTGGCTTGACTCAATTAAATCCCCAGACTTAAGGAAGCATGCGTTAAGCATTTCCTGGCAGGCCACTGAAGTCCTGGGCCTGACACTGAATTGCCTTCAAGAGTGGGATTGGCTCGTTTACAAGGTTTGTCCAGAAATGAGCCCAAAACTTCGAACCCCATTAAGGTAAATAATAAATCAGAAATGTAATGAAATTTCCCTCAGAAGGGCAGCCTCCCCCACCTGTGCAGAGGACGGCTGCCCAGGAGCGTCGACACGAATGCATGGGCACACCCCTGGCACAGGCTCAGACATTTGCTCAAGGCCCCTCCTGCCACACTGGAGGTTGGTGACGACCATGAAAGTGACAGTGGGGAGGGCCAGCTCTGCAAGGTCAGGTCTGGAGAGCTCCGCATGTTTACAGAGGCTCAGTGCTCGATTTCACAAGCACACAGAGCTGACTTCAGGAATCCCAACACCTTTGCATCCTGTCCACGGTGAAAGAGCTGCCAATATGAGTGGTGTGCTCACCGAGTGCCAGGCACCCTGCTAAGCAGCGAATATATACTAGCTCATTTAGTCCTACATCCGGATGAGCAAAGCGAAGCCCAGAGAAGTTAAGTGAATTGCCCAAGATAAAGATTGGTAAATGGAGGCACAGGGGCTGGTCGACTCCAGAGTCATGTTCAGAATTACTAAGTCTTCCAAGCTTGGCTCCTGATTTCTCGTTCTATTCCCTTCCCTGTGGTCTTCCAGTCTTCCCTTGTTTCTGACAACTGATAAAATGGTTTCCTTTTAATCCAGACCTTGGCTCCCCTCCAAATTTTGGAGTTGTGGAGCAACAAACGGTATAACTGGCCTGAGTACCTCCCTAGAAGCTCTGCCAAATCCTGGTGGGATGGCCTCCTCGAGACAACTCTGCTTCTAGAGGATTATGAAACGAGCTTTCCATCTTAAGAATTGTTTAGAACCTATTGGTAAATTCCCTCTGCGTGTCTTCCCGAACTTCAATGTCCTTTCGACAATAATAAGGCAGTAACTATAATAATTACCATTAATAGCAACAACACAACAACAGCAATAACACACAGTGTGTTCTGGGAACTTACGTTCAGGATTATGGACCGAAGGTGCTTCTGTGCAAATGCATTGGCCATATCCTAGAGAAAAATAAGCAAACATAAGACCAGGTGGCAGGCACACCTCTTACTGTGATCAGGGGGAAGGTGATATCATAACCTATGGGCTTTTTCTCCTTCTCAGTTTTTTTTTTCCTTTCAAATAAAGGTGGGCAAAGGCAAGAATATCCAATGACCATCAAGCATATTTATACTCTGAAAAATTCCCTGACATTTTCTGTAAGTGAGGCTTCCCTTCACAGTGGTATAATCCAGTGCATCACCTTCAGAGAGAGATGTGGACTGTTGCAGGGCTAGACCCTGTGTCACGGGGACGTGGGGTGATGGACACTGCACAGTGAGCACAGAGCAGTATGACAATTCCAAGCCACATGCACCCTTCCAGGTAGACATCCACTGCCAAGGCTGGGAGAGGCTCTTACAAAGCGCTGGCCCCGTGCTAAGGACAAGGCTTTGGCCCCAGCCACCCACCCTTGCCCCTGCACTGCCCCAGCATCCAGAGCTGGGCACAGATACTCCAAAACAGTTAGTCTGTGATTCACTTCGGGTGGGGCTGAAGAACAGTATCTTGGGTGCTCTTGGGTAATTTTTTCACAATAGGTTCACCTTTCCAATTATATTTGGCTCCAATTTTAACAGTGCTGCTTTATTTATTTAGTGCACTTAGGAAATAAAGTATCCTACAGAAGTGAATTTGCCAGGGAGTAAAGCTTTAAGGATCTTCTCAGAACTAGTCATTATTTTGACCATTCTTATGCAAGTATTTTAAAAATATGTCATATACACTTATTTCTGGAGAGACTACGATTATAATTTAATCACTGCAAAGGGCTTGGCTTCACTGAAAAGAACATCAGTTACTCTTCTGTGTTGTGACACTATAATACCCTGAGGAGCTATTGAAATGTGAAGCTATTTTCCCCTAAACAAAATGGTCCCAGATTACCACACTTTTACTTTTTCTGACAGCTTTTCATAATTCTTCTATCTCTTCCTTCCAATGTCAGCCATTATTTGTTACTAATGTTAATTAGTATGACTTCACTTTCTAAACTGCTGCCTTAATTCCATTTTATAGATAATTCTAAATAAACGGGCCTGAGGGAGCTATCGCCCCTCCCAGTGCAGGAACATCTATGAGCACTGTCATTTTCCTCTGAGAGGCCTTTCTCTTTCACTCCTAGATTTCTAGCCATATTCCGTTAAGTTTTACTTCACATTCCCTGAGCACATACTGCTTGAAAAGGAAGGTGGCCTAGAAACTTCTGTGGTAGTTATAGGAGGCCAACTTGAAATTAAGTCTTGCTGTGACGACTCACAAAGTGGATAACTAACCGTGGTCTACAGCTCTACTGGAATGGCCTCAGACCAAACGCTTCTCTGTGGTACCGGGGGTAAGGCACTCATCTTTATATCCTCACAAAGCTGACCTCTCTAAAACTCCCTCTGACCAAGAAATGAGCATCCAAACTCTCTTTTGTCAATTGTCTAAACCTTTTCAAACTCCCATGATCTAGTAAGAGTCCAGAAAGGGCCTGGGTTTACCTTACTCTTTTGCTACTGCAAACGACATCTGTGGTGTCATTGAGATTAAAGTCATAGGCTGTCTCTGAATCTGATCTCCACCGGCTGAACCACAGACCCAGGTAAAAGCAAGTTACAAAGGGAAGTTTGGGCCCCATTGCCTGGGAGGGGCATCCCCTTCATCCTTCCTGGGACCCTAATCTGCAGCACTTCCCCAAGCGTCCTGACAGATGAGATTTACAGTACACAAGCTTCCCTGTATCTTGGGTCCCCTGAACATCTAGATCAGACGGTGAGATTCTTGCCCAGCTCTGACCTCCCCACCTGGAAGAGAGCTGGGGCCCTTTCCACACGGTGATGCTACTTACAGTGACAGGCAGGTCTAGAGGATTAAGGTGCTTGTCCTGCCAGCAGAAAGCAAAAGCACAGAGAGAAGCAGACGGAAGAATGAGCTTTCAGCTTACGTTCAAACAAGGACCGGGAAGGAAGAGATTAACAGAGCAAAGCTATCCAAAAAAGACAAGGACAGACAGAACCACAGATGTTCCTGGTCTTTCCAGCAGAATCTACCAAGAACTTGGTACATGATCCCACATGGATTTCAACTTACAGAGCCCATGATAAAAAACAAACAAACAAACAAACAAACCTGTTGCCATTGACTCATAATCACCCTATAGGACAGAGTAGAACTGCCCCTCGGGGTTTCCAAGGCTGTAAATATTTACAGAAACAGACTGCCTACCTTTCAGTTGGCAGCTGAGCACTTTAACCACTGTGTCACCAGGGCTCCCTCATTATCCCTCATCATCAGAGCCCATGATGTTGACAGAGAATTAAGAAGCCTTACTTTTATACACTACTTGGGCTTTTATCAGAGAACTATAGAATGTTAGTGTTAGAAGGACCCTTAGAAATCACTTAGTATGGCTCTTCTATTTTACAGAAAGAGAAACTGAGACCCAGAGAGCGTGAAATACTTGCCCAGCCAGTGGCAAGAAAAGGACTTGACCCCAGGCCGCTTGACTCTTAGGTCAGCGTTCGTCCCACAGCCTAGCTGGTGCCTAGTTTCCTCATTGGTAGAACAGGGGTCTGGTTTTTCCTGGTGATATTCTTGTGAGGTAAGCAGGGCCAGTGTTGTTGCTTCCATATTACAGGTGAGGAAACTGCGGTTCAGAGAGGCAAAGCGGTTTACATAACATCACACAGCTAATTAACAGGAGAAGAGAGAAGATTAGAACCTGAATCAGAGCACCTTTGTATGTAAAATTTAGTACTCAGCACCTCCACTCTGGCTTCTGTAAGTCAGGACCTTATTTGTTTTGATCCCCTTGGATTCAACAGTGATCCTCAGAGGTTCCCCTCTCCCTTCTTCTTGATCCTCTGGCCCAGGGATTGGCAAAAAATGGCCAAATTAGGCCTGTTCTGTAGATAAGGTTTTATTGGAAGACAGCCATGCCCATTCATCTATGTATTGTCTATAGCTGCTTTCAGCTACAATGGCAGAGTGTTCGCCCAGAGACTATATGGCCCACAAAGCTGAAAATATTTACTACCTGGCCTTTTAAAGGTGAAGTTTTCAGGCTCCTGCTCTACCCTAAGACCCAGCTGGTCTCCCTTCACAGACCCTCCGGTGATCCTCCTTAACAAAGCCAACCCACTGGGCTCTGACAACAGAGGGACGGGAGGAAGGAAGCACGGGAAGATGGCTGGATTTCAGCTCTCTGTCCAGCAAAGGAGAACAGGGGAGGGAAAGAGGCGAGGATTCTTCTCTTAGAAGAGCCCAGATGAAGAAGCTTGAAAAGGCAGCCACAGACCTGTCGCTTGTCCTCAGGAGCCTTCAGAAAAAGTGCGTTAATCAGGGCAATGGCGTAGGTCTGAATCTCCTGGTTGGAGCTGTGTCAATGGAGAAAGAAGGCAGACTGAGGTTAAGAGACAAACAACCAGCCGATGCTCAGAGAGGGTTTACAAAAACCACTCACAGATTGTAACCAAATAATTATCTGGGGCTAAGTCTCAAAACCCTTAAGGTGGGCACATTCTTTGACCCAGCAATTCTACTAATAGGCATTTATCCTAAGAAAGTCATCAGAGAGGCCTGCAAGACTCATTGACAAGGTGTTTCACTAAGGGACTATTAAACAAAGAGTGGTAAGTAGCCCAAATGTTCACGTTAGCAACTCTGTTACAGACATAAAAATCCTAAGCCGCGTTTAAAAATCATGTTCTAGGGTAAAAGTTCTTAACCTGGGATTCAGGCACGGGCTTAGAGGATCTGTGAACCCCAAAAATGGTGCAGAAAAGTTTTCTAAGGAGGTCTATAGCTGTCACTGGATTTTCAGTTCAGAATTCCTTTTCGAAGAATCTTTGACATAGGGAAATGTTCAGGGCAGAGTCAGTGAAAAATCAAGGCACATGTAACTTGGTCCGTAAGATTCCAATTTTGTTAAAAATATGCACAGAAAAACAGACGGGATATTTAATGTTAACAGTGATAATGTCTGGAAGTGGGATGACAGGTGACTAATTGACTTTTTTGCTTTTCCTATGTTTTCAAAGTCTTTGACTACTAACTTATCTCACTTTATTTTAAACAAACAAAATAAAATCAGCCATTCTCTGGCTCCCTATAAGCCTGGGGACAAAAACATAAAATAGCCCTGGCACTTGACAAGATGTGTTCACCTGCCAGGCAGTGGGTGCGTTCTGAGGCTCTTTAATAAAGGGGCTGGTGGGTTTCCGGGCCAGGCAGGGGGCATGTTGATGTCTAATGAGTGACACTGTGTGTCCCTCAGTCCAAACAGCAGGCAGCATAATTTCCTGTGAAGCTGTGGGCTGAGAGTATTCAGTGACTGATTCCTAAGAAATGCCACTTTCCTCTATCATCCTTAGAGGCGACTGGCATCATTCCCAATTCAGAGACATGGAAACAGAGGGGCAGATCAGAGGTCATAGGAGTCTAGAACTCTCTTCTCTGTTGTTTATAATGTTCTTCTCAACCCAATCAACCTTTTGGGGCCTTTGGGTATGAAAGCTAAGGTTGAAGAACCCCTTAATAGTCACAGATAGATATCAGAGCTGCAAATACAAGAAGAGAAAGCAGAGGGCAAGTCTTCTGTGTTTTCACTTGGACCAATGGGGAAAGAACAGGTTGGAAGCACAGCTGAGTGGAGACAGGGCTACCACAGGCTCTCAGATCTGAGCACTGTGGCTTCCCCTGGAACTTTGCTTTACTTCCAGGATTCAGTCAATGTCCAACATGCTAAAGGAGAGTGAGAGTCGGGAGGAAATTCTGGTAATACCACCCTTGTTTTGGGAAGCCCAGTCTCCCTTAAATTGTGTAGACGGGTTGAAGTAAAGCACAAAGAATGGAGAGGCAAACAGTATTCCAAAGGGTTCATTTGTCTGTGGGGCTTGTTTATCATCCATGGGGTAGTTCTACTCTGTCCTATAGGGTCCCAACAACAACAAAATATTTTAGGATGTGATAAGCTTCTTAAAAAACAAACAAAAACAAAAAAAACCTGAAATTTATGTCTACCCTGTGCTGACCTCTGTGACAGGCCCTTTTTATCTCCTTTGATCCTCATAAGTCTGAGACGTGAGGATGATTACCCCAGCCTACAGATTAGGAAACTGAGGCCAGAAGTAACGCGATAACCTGCTTAAGACAGAGAATCAGTATGTAATGAAGCCTGGGTTTGAACTGGTGTCATCCTGAACTTGAGTCCTATATGATAACTCTTGCTACCGACCACAGCATATTGTGCAGAAAACATTCACTGAACAAACACTGATTGAACTTCTACTTAATTCAAAGCGGAGGCTACAAAAATGAATGGTCCCTGTCCTTAAGGAGCTCAAGGTTTAACATGTGGGGATGACAATGAAAATACAGCATTTCATACCAATATTACAACAGATGTAAATAGAGATCAGGGGGCCCAGCGAGGAGGACGCATCTGGTACCAGGGTGGTATGAGAAAGACTGGGAAAAACTTCACCTTGGCCTATGGGCCACGGAGAGTAACTGAGGAGTTAAGCAGGAGCATGACTCAGGAAGACTCTGGCAGTGGTGGGGAAGGGGCGGTGAATGAATGAGCAAGTAGACCAGCTGCTTGGAACAGAAACAAAGCAGTGGAAGGCCTAGGAGACTTAAGAGAAGAGACAAGTGACGGCAGGTGGGGCAGGGTCCTTACTCACACCTGAAGGTGGGAGATAAGCTGTCCCACGGTGATTTCCTCTGCTATCTTCTGATACAGACTCTGGCTGTTCAAGACCATGCTCTCCAGGATGGCCAGGGACCGCTGAAGGATCGACACGTCCACCATGGGCTGGCTTACGTACCCTGCAATCTAAACCCAGAGGGGGCAAGTCAGCTGGGGAGCTCAGGGCCAAGAGAGCTGGACGGCTGGGCCGTCTGATGTTGGCCCTCGAAGGCTCTCTCCTCTTAGGCACGATGTCTACATTTGGGCAGTCGTCCACTAGGTCAGTGGAGAGATTATTCATGGACTTTAGTTCACTTTTCTGAATTGACACTGCCCCTTGTTGTAGAAGAAAAGAGGGCAAAACTAGACGCACTCTTAACCCTCTCCTGCCCATTGAGTCTGACAACTGAAATAGGCGGATAGTGGTACCCGGTTGATGTCTATCCTGGCCAACGTGCCAGGGATTCCCAGACATATATAACTCAACCTCAGATCACAGTTTCCAACCCACATGCTTCCTCAAAATCTAAGGGTTGAGGTGTGGAGAAGCTGAATATAGAAGCAGAGGATTTCACCGATACTGGGATTTCATTTTACCAACATGTACTCTATCCTGTTAACACCCACTTTTTCCCTATCCACATCCTAGATTTTGAAAGGTAGAATGCAACTTTGTCTTCAATCTAATCCCTCTTCTCAGTCACTATTATAATAACCTTGACACACGGTCATTCCACTTTTGCTCAGATATCTCCAGTGTCAGGATGTCCCCAATGTTCCCGCTCAGTGATGGGGCAACCCTAGGTCAATGGATATGTAATTCACTGGTTTTAGTTTAGTTTTCTGAGTCGACACTGCCTCTTGTTGCAGAATAAAAGAATGCAAAATTAGAAATATCCTCGGCCCCCCCACCTGCCCACTGAGTTCAGTCTGATAATCCAATCTGGCCACCTTTCAGGTTTGTAAATCGGAGGCAAATGAAATGGACATTCTTTATCCAAAGAGAAGGGAGAGCTTAGGAAGCAGGGCAAAAGACTTAAGGGTGGTGCTGGGTGACCAGCTGGTTTTATTCCAAGGCTCACTAACGGTCCACTCCTGCTGAGCCTGGTCAGTCCTGAGAGCCCAGCTCCACCTTCTGAGTGCAGGCCTGAGAGTATAACAAATTGGAATCCTTTCAGGAGCCACAGGAGGGCCAGAGGCTGAGGATGAAAAATCCAGAATATGAAGCTGACCCTCACTAGAATGGCTGTATTGCCCACATCTCCCCTTAAACCCAAAGAACAAGTGGCAGCTGAAAGAGGAGAGAAAGAATGTTGGAGGCCTCACCTGCTTAATAAAGGTGATTGAAACCATGTCCCAGGAGACAATGCCATGGTCCATGAGCTCTAAGAAGGCAGTCAGGGTGAATGCCAGCATCTCACTGTAGCTGAGACACGTGCAAAATACACACAAAACAATACACAGATTCAGAACCAGGAACCCAGGAGTGAAGACAGTCAAAACAAGGACGTTTTGCCTGTGAAAAGTCAGTGGAAGGGCCTCAGAATAACTGCCTGCATGCACACCGAGTCCAAGGTGGATCTGCGTCTGCCCAGAAGAGGCTGCAGGGTGAGTAGGCTTTCCTCTTCCATACTGCCTGATCTCAGGAAAGAAGAGTCGCTTACTTATTCCCGAGGTCAAAAAAGGTACCAGACCTTTGTCAAACCCCAAAACCTGGTAGGGGTACCTATGGGAGCTTACGTCTACGTAAACCTTTAGTCCAAGAGGCAGCAGGTGCAGGAGAAAGAGTGCAAGGTTTGGATGTGGGTTCAATTCCTATTCAACCATTTACTAACTGTGCAAATTTTACTTTTTTGAACTTCAATTTCTTCCCATGTAAAACAGAGTCAATCTCACAGAGTTAAGCTCATGTGGTTGTGGCAGGGGCAAGATGACAACATATGCAAAGCTCACAGGGCTGGCAGAGAGAAGGACTAAATAAAACGCTTTCTCTCCTTTTTCTCTCCTCCTTATATGTATCATCCTTTTATATCTGTACACTGCTCTATAATTAACAAACCATATCCCCACTTACAAAGCATGTTCAGATACACTGTCTCATTAACAAAACTCACAACAACACTGCAAGGTAGGTATTAATAACCCCATTTTAAAGAGGAGGAAACTAAGGCCAGTCCAACTGTACGCTCTCAGGAGACTGCACGAATCCTGCATCAGTGCAGGCGGCAGCTTGAGGCTTCATGACTTCAGGGCAGCTCGAGGATCCAAGACTTAAAAAACATAGCCATGATTAGTTGCTCAGTTTGGCTGAAAATTTCAATAGCTGATGCATCGGCTGAAAGATTTCTGACTCCCTCTCTGGCGGCTCAGGCTCCACATGCTTAGATGGGAACCTAGGACATCTGTCTATTCACTGCTGATCACAGGCATAGCTTCCCACCTCATTCTTCTTAACACTCTGGGGTATTGTAAAGACGTCCTTGGTGTACAGCAAAGTTCTGAATCTCCTCTTCCCTGTGAAAATGTGTGGCAGAGACATGGAGAATGGGTACGAGGGTAACTAACGGTAAATACAAAGGAAGGTATGTCCTTGCTTGTGTCTGTGTGTGCATGTGCGTGTGTGCATCTGTGTGGGTGTGTATTTGGGGTGGAGAGGTAACGGGGAGGGAGGGAGTGGTTAAGAACAGACAGACACCCATACTGGAAGACAATGGGTAAGCATTCTGCTCACTAACCCCCACCAGGCCAAGCATTTTCCACAAATTAACACGTCTGTCATGAATGACCTCTGTTGTCTTGGACAGCACCTATTTTTACTACTCACTTGGTACTTGGTCATGTGTTGCTTGGCCCTATTAATTAATCTGTGAGAGCCTGTTTTCCCTTTTCAACTAGACTACAAGATTTAGGACCACGATAGTGAATTATACCACTCTGTGGGGATCCTAAGGAGCCCCGGTGGTGCTGCGGTTAAGCACTCGGCTGCTAACTGAAAGGCCAGCAGTTCAAACCCAACAGCTGCTCCATGGGAGAAAGATGTGGCAGTCTGCTTCCATAAAGATTACAGCCCTGGAAACCATGTAGGGCAGTCCTACTCTGTCCTATAGGGTCGCTATGAGTTGGAATTGACTCAATGGCAATGGGTTTTCTAGTGGATGTGGACCCTAGTCCACTGCTCTGTATATAGAAGGTAAACACTCTTTTTTTGACTCAGTGGAAAATGAGAATAAGAAGGCTTGCGGCATGTGGTAAATCCCTGAAAGCCCCAGGGATGTAATACTTACTGGGACAAGAGCTTGGTTCCACTCTCCACGAGCCGTGTGAGCACGACGATGCCATCCATGTTGATGAACTCTGTAGCGAAGGTCACGTCAGCAGAGAGCTTGGCCAGCTCCTTCATGGCATCTAGCCGGGTCTCCATGCTGGATGACTGGGTCCTCTCCATCAACTGGCGTGCGGCCCGGGACTGTGAGAACAGGAAGAAGATCTATGCCATCTGCTCCTTGTAGTAGGCTACCACTCTGGGATAGCTCAGAAGGGCCGTTCCGCAGACAGCCAAGCCTGAGGCAGAACTGGTTTTGCACACTGCCTCTTCCCAGCGAAACCCAAATCCACTGCTGTCAAGTCAATTCCGACTCATAGCAACCTTACAGGACAGAGCAGAACTGCCCCATAAGGTTTCCAAAGCTCTAATCTTTACGGAAGCAGACTGCCACATCTTTCTCCCGTGAAACTGCTGCCAGGTTTGAACTGCCGACTTCTGGTTAGTAGCTGAGCGCTTTAACCACTGTGCCACCAGGGTTCCCTTCCCATGGGTTAGGAGTTGCTAAATATTTATTGAATCAATCAGGGAATTAACTACCAGTATGCCAAGACCAATGTGCAGTTATCTGTATCATTTCTGTACTACTCTGGTCTATGGGTTAACAAAATTTCCATTAAGAGACCACAGGAGTGATCTAAGAGATGATAGTTCCACTAACTAGGGCAAGTCACAGAGAAACAGGTATTGGTTCAATACAGGAGAGTTTTCTATTAATTCAGGCTGTCAGACAGTAGAATGGGTTGTCTCTTGAAGTATTGAGCTCCCTGTCACCAAAAGCAATCAAGTGGAATCTGGACAACATCTGTTAAAAATGTTACAGAAGGTATCCTTGCACTGGATGGAGAATTTAAGAGATAACCTTTAAGGTCCTTTTCTGTCCTAAGATGTGATAAGCCTAATGATTTTTTACTTTCTCTCAAAGGCCCTATCAATGTTCCTCAAAGTCCTGGGGGGAAACTTCAAGAATATCAACGAGTCTGAAGCAGTTAATTTCCAAATAGTTTTTTTGAAAATGCTGGTTGGTTAAAGCAAAACCTCACCCTATGACAAGAACTTTCCTAGCCAGGATGTCTGCCTGCTTTCTGCGGGCTAAGCTAAAACCCCTCTGCTAGTGCTCACTGATCTTTCCTTTCACTGAACTTATCAGAGTCAGTGTCTCACAATCTATCATTTCATCATTCTCTACTTTTTGTGTGTTAATTTAAGGTTCTCAGTGAGACTGGAGGTGCAAAAAGGAGAGAGCAAAAAGGGCACCAACTGTTTACACTTGAGTACCTAAAGGTTGGCAGTTCAAACCTACCCAGAAGTACCTCGGAAAAAAGGCCTGGGGGCCTGCTTCTGTAAAGATTACAGCCAAGAAAACTCTACGGAGCAGTCCTACTCTGTAACGCAGGGGGTCATCATGAGTTGGAATCAACTCAACGGCAACAGATAAATGGGTAGAGAGCAGGCTTTGCTTTTTCTCACATTGCTAATGTGTGACCAAAGCCTAGTTCCTGTTCCTGGCCAGGGAGTCAAGGCCTGCCAATCGCTTCCCCTGCTGCCTCGCCTCTTCTACCCTGACGACAAAGGCCCTGAACAGCACACTGCTCTCCATGGTCCAGAAACCCCAAGGATCTCTAAGGTGAGGAAATGTGCTGCGTGAGGAAAGGTCACAGGACAGAGCGATTTGAAGAGTGCTGGTCTGTGTCTCACTTAGAAACTTCCAACTCGAAATGTCAATTTTTCTCCTGAGACAGCATTTCTGGGCTGCTGCCTCCCGCTCTGGGAGAGGTACTTCTGCGAAAGTCAACCATTCCTCACAGGAGGTCTGTAAAATGCTCTGGTGCTTCCATAAAAGTAATTCCTGGGCTGTCATACTAAATTAGCAGCGCTTAGGAGGGAAGAATGAAGCCCTTAAGATGAGAAGAGGGAGGCAGGAGGGCGTGATGGCGGGAATGCTGGCTCGGAGTCAGACAGACTTGGGTTTGAGCCAGGTCTGCCACTTTATAGTTGTGTGACGAGTGGCAAGTTATTTCACCTCCCTAAGGCTCAGTTCCCTCATCTGCAAAATGGGGGGGGGTATCAAGAGTATCCATCTCATCAGATGTTTGTAAGGATTCAATGACATAATGCATACCAAGTACTTAGCGAAGTACATGCAAATGTTAGTTGTTATTAAAGAACGAAGCCCTTAAAGCCACATCCTGGCCTGTTGTTAAGCAACGTCAAGTTGATTCCGATTCATAGCCTCCCCATGGGTGGGTTTGAACCACCAACCTTCTGGTTAGCAGCCAAGCACTTAACTGTTTGTGCCAGGGCTTCTTACATCCTGGCCTAGGGGCACCTCTATTCAGGTCTTTCTGGAGAAAACCTCATAGCTGAGCAGAGTGGGGACCACCATGAATTCACAGTACCAGCTTCTGCTGGGCGAACAGTTCTCATTTTCATTCTCCTCCAAGGTATTCTAAACATTTACTACTGTTTAACACATCTTCATTTTCCTTGCTTTCGGATGACTCTGTCTCCCACCTCGCTAAGAAAATGAGGGGCCACCACGTCCTTACTTTTCTGGCAGTCCTACAAATATAACCATGCCGCACCCATGTCCATCTTCTTCCTCAGGGGCTGAGCAGTCGAGGTGAACCCCTCCACCTGGGCTTGGGGTCCCTCTGTCCTGACCCAGCAAGGTCCTGTTCCATTAACCACTCCTTCTTTCCTGTACCTTCAAGATTTCCCTCTTGACTGGCTCTTTCTTATCATATTTTAAATAGATTCGAGTCTCTTCTGTCTTAACACATTTTCAAGGACACATTAAAAAAAACTACAACAGAAGCTACCAGCTGTGAAGGGTGGGAGAACTAGGTAGAGGGGCCAGGACTGGGAGGGAAACCTCTCACTATATCTTTATCAAACATTTTGATTTTTGAAGTATAGTAATGTATCTATTTAAAAAAAAAAAAAAGTACATCTTTTCAACTTGGGCTACCACCTTGTCTACTTCCTTTTATCAACCAGCTTCTTGATCAAGTGACATGCTCAAAGTCCTCACTGCTTCACCTTTTTTTTTTTCTCAACTCACTGCAATCTGGCTTCCACCCAAGCCACCTCACCAAAACCGTTTTCATGAAGATCACCAGTGAGCCCTTGACTTCTAGGGTCAACAGACAGCTTTTCTGCCCTCGGTTTACTCTCTCTCTGCTCATTAGAAACTGCAGATTACACCTTCCCCACCCTGAGGCTTTGCACAGGTTAGTTCCCAAGCCACTCACGCTCCTGGTTTTCCTTCTACCCTTCTGGTTGCTTCCTTGGTTGCCTTTAAGAGCTGTTCTTGCTGAAATCGGGCCGTCACCTTGGACTCTTCCCTTTCCTTCCACATCCAGTACATCACCATATTCATCAAGTTCACCTCTTAAATATTTTTCATGTCCATCCTTTCATCTCCATTGCCATTTGCCTTCATCAGGCCATTAACGTTCCTCACTGGCCTCTTAAATGGTCTTCTACTGCCAACCTTCTTTCTTTTAGCCTCTCTTCCACACTGTCACTAATCTTTCTAAAACATAAATCTAAGCCTGACACACCTTCCTGCTTCAAATCCTCCAATGCCCCCACACTTCCTTCAGGATAAAATCCAAAGCCATAAGCAGACCATCCAGGAATGTTCACTATCTGGCCTCTCAATGACTGCTACAGCCCCTCAGCCATCCAGCACTCTGCCTCCCCCAAATGCAGCACAGGCCCCACACCTCTGTGCTTTTGCACATGCTGATCTCTTTGTGTGGAATACTTTTCATTTTCTTCTTTCTCCAGCTAATTCTGGCTTATCCTTCAACATCTGGGCTAAGCATCTCCTTCTTTGGGAAGGAGTTTGATGGCCCTTTTCTGTGTTCCTCCAGGACTTTGGCAACTTTTTCTCAAGACCCTTGAGAAAGTCCTTTTATTGTATTTGTTTAGTCCCTACTAGACTGTGAGATCAAAGACTGAGTATTTAATCTCTACAGTCCTAGTTTCTAGGAGCCCTAGTGGCACAGTGATTCAATGCTTGGCTGCTAACCAAAAGGTTGGCAGTTCAAATCCACCAGCAGCTCTGCATAAGAAAAGACCTGGCAATCTGCTCCCATAAAAATTTACAGCTTAGGAACTGCTATGGGATAGTTCTGCTCTGTCCTGTAGGGTCGCTATGAGTTGGAATCAACTTGACAGCACACAACAACAAGTCCTAGTTTCTGGCCCATGGTAGGTGCTTACATATGTTTGTTAAATGAATGAAGTCCTAAGGAAGCAGGATACCTACCGGGGAGATGGCCAGCTGTAAGATTGTCCCATTCTTAATGTCACTGCGCGTCTGAGTAACGAAGAGAAAGAAGAATAACTAACGTAAAATATGAAAATCGTACAAGCAAGTTGAATCAATAAGACCTTTTTGTCTTTTTTAAAGTAGCTGTAACTGAGACTCTTCAGTCAGGCCTCTTCTGCTTGTTCCTTGGCAAAGAGGTTTAAGGTTCTTTTCAAGTAATCTGGGCTCTCAGGGATAAAAGCCAAGTTTTTCCAGGACAAGAGAAGGCACTGCGCAATCTGGGAGCAACACTTTACCCAATAAATGGAACCTACCTGGATGCTAGGTGAGATACATGGCCGTCTCCTGGCATGGCTCACCTCAAAGCAAGGCCTGGGTTGCTTTTGCTTCTCCCTGTACTAACCTGTTCAGTGATGTAGAGCTGAGGACCATCTGCATACCGGAGGGTGTAGTACTCCGGGTTTGGTAATGACCACCTATGCAAAAGAAAAAGCGTACATCTCATTTAGCTATTCTTTTTGGCCTACCCTGAAGCTGCAAATAAATAATTTTCAATAGAGTTGCTCAAAGGATTAGTGGTCTGTACTCAAAGGATGAGTATCCGGGGGAAAAAGCAAAGCTTTAGGTTGAGACGTTGAAGAAATGACCAACTCAGCCTTTGGCAAGGATTAGCACCACAAAAGGAAGTGCGGACAACTGAGTGCCGGTCTCAATCAATCCTACCAGGACCTCAAGTGGGACATTCCTGAACTTAAAGAAAAAAAAAAAATGAACACTTATAGGCGGTCTTAGGGTCCTCCTCATCAACTGTACTTCCTTCTTAAGACCATGATGTATGAAAATTCCACACTGGGGACCTAATCAACTAGAGATCCTTCGACAGAATTCCCTTCAAGTGTTCCTTTTATCTTTAGCTGCTGTTGTCCAAAACGAGGCAGATTCAACCTACCCATCACAGACTTCCTTGATGATGGATGTCAGGGGCAATTTCTGAAAGAGAGAGAGAGAGAGAGAGACCCTTCACCAGCAACCACATCCACTCATGCCCAGGTTCTGACAAGAGGGACCACCAAGCAGGGTCAACTTAGGACCTAAGAATAAACTTCTTGCCTGGTTGAAGAGGAAGCCTCTCCCAAGCCATGGTGACTGACCTTCCCTAGGGGTGACAGACCCAAAGCTCAGCCTTCTTGTTGATGGCTCTTACTCTGATACCAAGGGTCCCTGTACCTAAGGACAACCTCTGCCATGTTCTCCTCAAACCCCTCCCCCACAACACTGCTCCTCATCTCAGGAGCTTACCTGATCGATTTCAAGGAGCTGGGCATTGGCACCTGGCCACTCGATGGCCACTTTGACGATGTCTGATGGTGGTGGCATTGCAGTTTCCGACGGGCCTGATCTCTCCAAGACACACACACAGACAAAGCTGCCTGTGGAGAAAGAATCAGGAAAAAGGAAAAAGTCACAGTTTGCCTTCATTTTTCACTCTTACTGTATATTTCGGAGAATCTGAAGACAGATACTGTCTAAAGTAGCATATGGAACACCCTGGTTCGAATTTTTCTAGATCCTGACACAACTTCTCCTTGGGCTTTTGTCTCTTCAGATTAAATCAGCAAGCAGGAATGGGACAAATCTATCATCTGCAGATCAGCCAGTAGCAAGGTCTACCAATGCGAGGCTTCAGTTTAAGGGCTGGGGCTTCTGTGGTGGAAGAGCATATTTGCTGTCTTGGGACCCCGAGAGGGAAAAGCATATGCTCAGAGACACATGGGAACAGACACAGCCTTCCCTTGGTTGAGCGGTAAGCTAAAGGAGCCAGCCAACTTTTGTTTTGCAGTCACCCAGGAAGATCCCGGCGACAGCAGAGCCCAGCCACATGATCTCTTGCCTTCTCCCTACTCATCGCTGCTACTCCCTCCCCCTCAAAGGACAAAACGTGGAGCCTCCTCTGCGTGGGATGAAGCCAAGTTCAGAAAATGGGGAAGAGAACTGGGGCAGGAAATGCTATTTTAGTCTCTAGTGCCAAGGGTGAGGGCTGTCGCAGGCTGGAGAGCAGAGAGATGGGGATACCCACACACAAATGGCACAAGGCTTTGCAAGTATCCGGCCCCCTCCCCCACTTCTCCCCAAAATAAAGGAAAATAAATCATTTTGAGCAAGTCTGGAAGATGGGCCCATGTGACTGGTATCCTAGGCAACTCTGCTAGCTTAGTGGTAGCTAAAGCATTCTCTCTGTAAGATCTGATGAAGGGAAGTCACTTGACTGATGGATTATTTCGATATATATTTACACTCCTTGCCTACAGGTCCAGGAAAGGGCTCTCTCTTAATGAAAAAGACCTTTCTCTTGTATCCTCCAGGTTTAGCCACTTGCCCCAGCAATCCACACCTCACGAATGAGATTGCTTGCCTCTCCAGGCATACTCAGCATGGCTATTGCTGAACTGTTATTCATGTGTGTTCTCAATTTTTCAGCCCAAACACAGCCGCCAGTTCTTACAGCTGGGTAAGTACAAACCTTTTCTGTGAAAAGGGATAAACTCCCTTTCCCTACAAACCCACAGGCCTCAGAAAGAGGGAAGCTATCACTACCATTTCCTGATCGGGGTGGCTTGCTTCAGAAGTCAACTGCCAAAATGCCAGCACTTTCAGAACACAACAGTATAAAAGCAGTGGTTTCCAAAGCGCTCGCGCGTATTTCGTCGAATCCTCCTAGCAGCCCTATGAAGTAGGCAGAACAGGATTACCTCTGTTTGAAGTTGACAAAATGAAGCTCAGAGGTGGTGTAAAAACGGCATGGGTGGCGGGGGGGGGGGGGGCGGCAGCATGTGACCTCCTCTAACTTCACAAGAGGGAAGGGGGAGCAACAGCAGCATCGACAGCCCAAGGCTGATTCCTGAGGCAGAGGTCAGACCTGCCTCCACCCTCCAGCCTTTTTACCAATTCTGACACCATCCAACCCGCCCAAGGCACTCTCTACTTCTCTGCTGGGTTCTATAATTTGTTGCAATGGCCACAGAGAACTCATGGACCATACATACGATTGTGGGGTTTATTAGTGAACTAACAGGTTACAATTCAGGATCAGGAGATACTCAGGATACAGTTGTTTGATCAGGACAGCCTCTTCTCAGCCGTGCAGCAGGTAGGTCTCTCTCTGGCCCTCGGACCCTTGGCCTCACCTCTGCCCTGCTCGGGCAAGCGTTACAAAGCTCTTTTAGCTCTGCCAATAAGTGCCCAGAGGCACCTCACTCCGTCAGCAAGCCTCCTGCCTAAAGGCACTCAGCTTTCTTGTTCCAAATGGGCTGGGAAGCCGACCATGCCATCATCTCCTGCTGGTCTCTTGGCTCTGCTGTTGAGGTTTCTCTGCCTCCCGTTTCCGGTGTTACAGCTCTCCCTCTCTGTCATGGTTCTGCTGCCTCTCTCTGTTTTCCATGTTACAACTCCTCTGTCTGTCTCCTGGATCTCGGAGGTTCTCAGTGCAGAAATCCCAGGTCCAAAGGGTACATTCCACTCCTGGCTCTTCTTTCTTGGTGGTGTTGAGATTCTCTCTTCCTGCCTCTGGGATGGCTCATTTTAAGCCTAGCAGGATGGCAAACTGACCAATCCCCTTATTGGGGTTCCATATACCTTATCTGCATGGTCCCACCCCCATAAGGTTGCCATGCACCTTATTTACATTATTAGTAAGCTATCCAATCCTCTTGGTGGGCCACGAGCACCTCATTTACATAGTCCCACCAAGCTGTTTGGTGGAAGTTAGGAAGACTATGACTAGAACGGCCATATTTAGTAATTCACTGCACCACAGTTGGGTTAAATACCCAAGTTCACCCAGCTAGTAAGTAGTAAAGGGGGGCAGGACTCAGAGCTGACTCTGTCCAGTGCTTCTCCTGTCTCCCTGAGCTAGCTTCAATTTCTGTTCATTGGAACTAAACCTCGCCTAAAAAGATTGATTGAAAAGGGGTGGCCTGATGGCCCCTAAAGCTTTCACAACTAGTACGGCACCAGGCAGGATTTTCCATTTGTGGATTTTATGTGCCTCCACTCACAACAAATCTCTGAAAAGGAAGTGGCCCCTTAAGGGTAACTTCTGGATGAAACGCTCTGGCCCAGTGACACAGCAAAGCAGGGAGTTCCCATTCCAGGCGGTACCATGAAATCTCTGGATGTTGTTGTTCTTGGGTGCCATCAAGTTGATTTCAACTCATCGTGACCCCATGTGACAGAGTAGAACTGCCCATAGGGTTTTCTGCACTGTAATCTTTACTGTAGGAGCCCTGGTGACACAGTGGTTAAGCACTCAGCTACTAACTGAAAGGTCAGCAAACCCACTAGCTGCTCCGCAGGAGAAAGATGTGGCAGTCTGCTTCTATAAAGATTTACAGCCTTGGAAACCCTACGGAGCAGTTCTACTCTGTCTTTTAGGGTCACTATGAGTCGGAATCGGAATTGACTAGATAGCACCGGGTTCGGTTTTTGGTGATCTTTATGGGAGCAGATTGCCAGGTCTTTCTTTTATGAAGCCACTGGGCGGGTTGGAATCACAAACCTTTCAGTTAGTAGCCGAGCACTTAACCATTGCGCCACCTGGGCTCTTGAGTCTCTGGATGCCTAGGGCAAATCATTTACCCTCTTCCAGCATCCTTATTCTTCAGCGGTAAATCTGCAGTAATTAGGAGGTCTGACTATAACGCTGTGAGATCATTTTTGAAAATGAGATATAATTTACACACAATAAATGCACAGAGCTTAAGTGTTTGTATGATCATCACCCAAAATAAGACACTGAACATTTACATCCCCAGGAAATTCCCTCAAGTCTCTTCCCAGACAATCCCCCACCATCCGGCCTGCCAAGGAGCAACCATTTTCTGACTTTCATTACCATAGATTAGTTTCGCCTGTTTTTTGTACTTCATATAAATGAAATCAGTACACTATGGCTTTTTTTGCTCACCACAATGAGATTCATTTATTTTAGATCATTTGTTCTTTAGTTTGGTTTCTTCCTTTTAAAACAAGCAGGCAGTATAGATGAAATAGAAAGAGCACTGGGCTGGGATGGTTTATCTCCACTAGAATTAGAACCAAAATGGACTCAGAACCCAACCCCAGTTTTGTCACTAAGTATCTAGGTGATTGTGTACATGCCCTTCTTCTCAATTAACAGTTTTCTTCTACTGCAGGATGTGAGTGGTGAACTAAAATAAAGCAAGTCGAAGGTGCCTTCTAAGTCTGAAAGTTCATGACTCTAAAATGCAACTGAAAAACATCTACATGAGTCCTCATAATTTCAAATTTCTCACCAAAAGCTACAACCTTATTTTGATGGTGTGGCTGTGAAACAAACACCTTTCTGGGTATTCTCTGAGGATAAACTGAATGAACCAAATTAAAAAAACCCAAACCCACTGCCGTAGAGACAACCCGACTCATAGCGATCCTATAGGACAGAGTAGAACTGCCCCATAGGGTTTCCAAAGAGTACCTGGTGGATTTGAACCGCCAAACTTTTGGTTAGCAGTCGAACGCTTAACCACTGTGCCGCCAAGGCTCCCATTATGTTATAGTTACCCTTTATTTTGACCCCATGTGGCATTTCCTAGGTTGATTACCTCTTTATCAAATTTAGCCCTGAACGACTCTTGGCTGTTTCCCAAAATTCACAACAATTTTAAACCATGGGAATTTGCAACCACCAAGACTATTCAGCAGATCATCAGCCTCCACCTACGCACCCATTCTCAGTGACTCTGCTCTTCCCCAGGGTGCAGGCAGCCGGATTTGTACTGGATGAGCCCCTCCCCAACACTACCACAGCTGTAAGACCAGAGTGAACACCAATCTTAGCTTTACTAAAATTCTCTCTCTTGAACTAAAAGACTGAGACTAAGGAAGTTGGATGACCACAGGCCCCGAAGCAGTAAGGTCGTGGTCAGTGTCAGAGCAGGTACCATGGCAAATCACAGCCATTCATAAGACAAAGAGATTTAGAAACAAAAACCAAAAGCCTTGCAGAAAGCTATTCTGCAGAAAGAATCCAGAAATGGGTGGACAAGCAGAGACAGAAACCACAAAGTCCCAGAAAGAGCTAGAAACAGCCACCGCCTGGTGACTTTCCAGATTCCATGGCTATACTTCCTACACACGGGGTCTATGCAATTTATTGCCCTGTACCTTTTTGATAACACTCCTTTAAATTGAGCCAGCCTGTACTTCTGTTCCTTGCAACTAAATTAAGCCTATGACAACAAGTGACTCCAAGTTCTGAAAGAGCTCTAAACTGGAGGTCTGAACAGATAGCAGCATCATTGGCATAAGACAATCGCACAGAGTAGGCCCTTAATTAACTCTGGCTGAATTAATGAAGAGCAAAGCCCATTTAGATAAGTCTGGTTTGTTCAAAACAGATCGGCTGCATGACTTAATAGTTGTTTGCTTACTTCTGTATGCATCATGATAGCTGATACTCATAATGGTCTCATTTTACAGGTGAAGCAACTAAGGCCTGGATGGGTTTAGAAACTTGTGTTCCCCCCCGCTTCCCTCTCTCCCCAAAAAGAAAATAATCACATATCAGAACTGGGTCCCAAGTCTGAGTCTTCTGACTCCACAGTTAGTTCTTTTCCCTATTCATACTTCACTGTGGTTCATGACACTAACAGTTAACGATTACATACGTAAACGGTGCCAGGCACTATTCCAAGTGGTTTATATATATTAATTCATTTAATCCACATAGCAACCCCATGTGGTATGTTATTATCCCTCTCCATAGATAAGAAAATGGAGGCACAGAAAAGTTAAGTAGCATGCTCCATGTCACACAGCTAGTAAGCGGCACAGCAAGAATTTGATCCCAGGCAGTGTGGCGTTCTCTGAATGCCACATGAAAGCAGGCAGCACTATACCTGGGCCATAGCAAGTGTTCTGCAGAGACTGAAGCTAAAGCACACTGCAGCTAGGAGATGTATAATAGCAAGAGCTCACTACTGTAACAGATGGTATACCACTGTCTAAAGAACGTGGTCCACGCTTCCTTGCATGGTATTCAGTTCTTCACAATCTGGCCCAGGCCTCCTTGGACAATCTCCTATTTCCATAGCTAGTTAGGCCATGCTCTTTCATTTCTTCGTATCCTTGCATATTCTCTTCTTCCTTTGACTGTCGGAAGAGCTCCTATTCAAACTTCAAAAAAGCTCAAATCAAATGTCACCTCCTCCCTGTACCGTATCTAGTTTCATCCACTTTTCCCAGCAAAATTAAATATCCCCATTATGTTCTCTCAGCATCTGTTCATACCCCTCTGAAGGCTCTGGCCATGACTCTAGTACAGTCACATATTTACACATGTCTATTTTCACTAGCTCCTCCTCCAGGGCAGGGCAACCCTGTAGTCTCAGAACCTAGCACAGGGCCTGGCATACAGTCAAGGTTGTCTGCTCAAATCCAAAGGCTCTGACTTCCTCAACTCCTATGAATCAAGGATGGCTCCAAGAGGAAAGGGACTGGCAAGGACTGTTCAGGTTGTCTGGTGTTCCCTCCATGTCTCACCACTTCCAACTGCCCAGCCACACAGTATCTCCATTATTTAAAATTTGTTCCCATATCCAACATCCAAAAGTATCTTACTGGAAAATCAGATTTAGTAGCTCTGACTCCAGTTAAAAGAAAAGGGGAAAATACTCCTCTGCTTTTCTCCCTACGACACCACCAGGAGAAAGGAGAACAGAAGTAGTAATGTTCTCCAGATAATAGTCCCAGGATCCTTTTTTTTTTTAATAAAGGATCTCTGCATAGGGAACCCTTCTAGCACATGCTTGCTTACTCTCCTCACTTTTATTTTAGAAAGGAAGTAGAAATTAGGTCGAAGCAATTCAATAACATTGCAAAATTCTCAGGGTTATAAATAGTCTCTTGTTCTGCCACTCAGTGGCACCGCAGAGTTCAACAGAAAACAGCCAGAGTGAGGGAACAGTGGTTCCCCATTCAGGCTCAGGGGCACAGGGGTCATTTGCTCTTTCCGGATTCAAGGACTCTCCAGCCCTCACCCTCCCTCGCCCTGTAGAGCATTACATACAGAAAGAGGACCTGGAAAACTCCGAGTGCCACAAAACAGGAGAGAGGCACACACTGATCCGAAGAAGGTAATTCTACTTGAAGGCATGGGAATGAAAGCCCAGGTTTTCAAAGGCAGAGTTGGGGAACGAGAAAAATAGCCACGTGGGTATCTCCAGTGGAGCACTCTCTAAGTGGCTTCTGGAAAGTGTGCTAATAAAACGGGCACCGTTACAGAGGGCCCCGTGGAGCTTTATCAATCACTCCTGCAGTGACTGGCACAAGGAGATGGATTCTGAGGGCAGGGTTGGAGAGCCCGTCTTAAGAAAGGAAGTGAAAGATGATCCCTCCCCATTACTGAGGAATTCCGAAGGGAGATGGCCAGGCTTCCAGCTCCCTTCCAGCCCCCCTTCACCCAGGGTTAGGATTGATGCGTGCTTTCTGATCTGCTCTTTTGCTTTTGATTCAGCGGGGGAGGCATGGGTGAGTTTGGTTTATATATTTCCTGCAAGAGAATGAACTCCTCCAGGAAGGCAACGAGAGGTCACACCCACTTTCTAATCAAGAACACAATCTCAGTAGTTGAGGCTTCCCCCTCTGAAACCTCCTGAGTAGTGACTCAACTTCCCTTAGCACAGACCACAGATGAGGCTGTAAAAGTACTGAAGAGGGGGGTTGGTTGGCAGAGATTCGGGTTCTAACATCCATTGCCAGGAACCCTGGCCAGAACCATCATACCAACAGGAGCTGGTTTCTCCTTTGTTGAAATTTGTGGGACACAAGGACTCACTGGAACACGTGGTTAAGACACTAATCTAGATAGAGACAAAAGCGTGGTAAGGAGAGGTGTGGGGACAGGGTGACCGGACTTCTTCTCCTTAACACCTTAACACTTACCCCAAGAACTGCTAGGTCTCTTCCTACCCTGCTTAGAAACCTTCCATGTTGTTGTTGTGTGCTGTGGAGTCAATTCCGACTCTTAGCAACCCTAGACGACGAGGCAGAACTGCCCCCATAGGGTTTCCTAGGGTGTATATCTTTACGGGAACAGATAGCCAGATCTTTTTTCCCACAGAGCCACTGGTGGGTTTGAACCACTGATCTTTCGGTTAGCAGCCAAATGCTTAACCACTGCACCATCAGGGTTCCTTTAGAAGCCGTCTATAGCTTTCCTGTTCTCACAGAGCAGGGCCTCTACTCTTTAGTAGAGCTATGAACTTATCCCAGCTCCACCCTGGCTTTCAGACCCACTCCTGCCATTCCTCTCCTTAGACCCTATGTATGTTACACCAGACCACCACGTTCCCTCAAACATCCTGGTTTTCTCAGTCTGTACGTTGGCTTGTGCTATTATTCCCTCCACACTGCCCAGCTGGCAAACTTCTACTTCCAGACCCAGCTGACACACTCTTCTCACCTCAGACAAAATTAACTACGCCGTCATCTGGGTTCCTGCAGTCTTTTATACATGTCTTCACAACCTCCACCCACTAAAACCCACTGCCATCAAGTCGATTCGACTCATAGCGACCCTACAGGACAGAGCAGAATTGCCACAGAGGGTTTCCAAGACTGTAATCTTTTTTTTTTTAATCTTTATGGAGGCAGACTGCCACATCTTCCGTGGTTCACAGCCTCACTGATTCATAATTCTCTGTTTGCTGTCTCTTCCCTTGCTACTCTAAGTGCTATCTGTACCCCAGCAGCATCACCTGGGAGCTTGTTAGTAATGCAGAATCACGGGCTCCACCCAGGGGCAGATAACCCAATAAGCAAGGTAAACACGGGCTTACTTGTGCTTACTTACTAATCTGCAATGAACAATTCCATATGGGTTGTTCACTACAAATTAGTAAGTACATACAAGCAAACCTGTCCTTACCCTGCTTACTGAGTCATCTTCCCCTGTCAGGGGCTGTAAATTTGAAAAAAGGCTTTGATTCTGTAGGAAGGTGCTGTGGGGTTGGGAGAGAGGGAGATGCCAGCCATACCTAGAAGCAGAACCTTCGATGTGGTAAAAAAAAATGTGAAATTTTCACTACAGATGATCTGGTAAGCAAGATAAGCACCATGCTTACTTTGCCTATTGGATAATCCACCCCTGGCGCCACCCCAAACTTACTGAATCAGAATCTGCTGCAAACAAGACCCCCCTACACAGGGGGTTCCCACACATTAAGGTCTGGGAAGTGGGCTCTCAACCAGTGGTTCTCAGCTCTGGTTGTGCATCATCAATGCCCAACTGGAGCGCTAAAAACTCCCCCAGGTGATTCCAATCCACAGCCAGGGTTGGAACCACAGCTCCAGGACCACTAGCAACCTGAGGGCAGGGACTCAACAGGCCTGTATCCAGTCTGCAGCGCAGTGCCCAGCACACAGCTGTGTCTGTTGAATTCCACATCAAAAACATCCTCCAGCAGGCCCTGTCTTTGAAAGAGAATAAAAACACTACCGACAGAGAATTATGCCTTGCCTAGAACTTTCCAAATCCCTCGCTTCAATAACCGAGATAGAATTAGAAGGGATCAGTGCTCACAGACCACTTGCCTCAGCTTTTTGAGAATGAGAGGAAATGGAAACTGAGACGGAAAATTCAGACGACCTCTAGGACACTGTTCCCTTCAACAGACACCCATGGTTGCAGGGGAGGCGGAGCTTGTGCAGGGAGGGAGTGTGGTCTGCTAAGAAGAGCCCTGGGTTAGGACTAAAATCCCAGGCTGCAGGCCTGACTCCTTCACCACCCACCGTGACAGTGCACTATTGTTCCCGTAAAATCAGTCCAAGCCTTCCCATTTTATAAATAAGGGAACTGAGATCCAGTGAAGCTGGTGAGGCCATGCCACCACTTAGAGACCAAGGCCTAGGCCCCTGACTCCTGGGTCAGCCCTCCCTGCTGCAGCACATGAGCCTGACTGTCTAGCTTTGCCACAAGCATGTGCACTAAAGCTAGTTATCCAAAAAGCCTCCTGATCTACACGAGGGGCTGGACTAGATGTTTTTGAGGTCTCTTCTAAACTTGACCGTCTAGTGAGGCAGTACAGCCTAACAGCTGGGAGCTTGTGTTCTAGAGAGGGACAGACCCTGAATTTGGATTCCAGCTCTATTTCCTTATCTGTAGCAATTTCTTTATCTGTAAAATGGGGATTAGACTCAATCCTATCCTATAAAGTTGACAAGAAGGCTGTTGTTGTTAGATGCCCTCGAGTTGATTTTTGAGTCATAGTAACCCCGTGTGATAGAATACGATTGCCCCATAGGGTTTTCTAGGCTGTAATCTTCATAGGAGCAAATCACTAGGTCTTTCTCCTGTGAAGAACCAACCTTTGGGTTCACAGTTGAGCACTTAACCACTGCACCACCAGGGCTCCTTATGAAAATTAAATATGTACGGCGCATAAGCATAATACCTGAGAGAATTCAAACTTGGGGAGTTGCAAAAACACTATAACCACATCTCCTCAGTGTAAAAAAAAGCCCTACCTGCCAGGCTGAGGTGTGATGACAAAATAAGAGAACATACGTGAAGGCGACTGGGGAGGAAAATCAATATAAAAGGCACGGCACTGCTACGGACGGTGTCCTATTATCATTATTTCCTTGGAAAGCTTTATAGTCAGTTCCAGTGCACGTAACAGGTGCTCAACAAATCTCTTCTAGTGACTCAAATAAGACCAGCATACCTAATGGAGTTTGAAATTCAAATGCCTTCAGCAGCCAGGCAGGAAAGTAAATAAGCCAAGCAACCTCCATGTAGGATCTGTGGCAAACTACAAACCCTGTCTAAAGGAGTTCAAATTCAACATTCTAAAACCAGTCATGTAGCTTGGCCAAGCCAGCCACTTTGCAATCTCTGGCATGCCACCGATTCCGGTTCTCATCACACCATTCAGTATCTTGTACATCGAGATCCAGTCTTGTCTTTCCAAATACACCATAAACATCCTGAAGATGAAGGCTGTGAATTTTACTTCCAAACCAGCTCAAATGGCCTACATTATACTCAGTATTGAACAACTGAACAACCAGGCTGTAAGCTTAAGCCAAGTGTTCTCAGCGCCTTTGAGATACTCCAGGGTGTATGAGTTTTTCTACCTAGATCCTGGGATGATCTCAGGCAGACTCCAGGCTGAGTTAGTACAGGCTGGACTCAGGGATAATGACTGGGTCAAAGGAGGGCCTGTCTTGCAGGTTTCTCTTCAACCATGTCAAATTCTTTTGTTTCTAAGTCAACTGGGCAGGTGGTGCTGATGCATCCAGACATATCACCTCTGCGGGGAATATGCCCTATCCTGATGCCAATGCTCTTCAAGAAGTTTGGTCCCCACTTCCTGTACCCCCAAACCTTCTTGGAACCCCCAGTTGTAGCATGGGGTATAGAAAGATCGGACTGTGAAGATTAACAGATGGGGTCCTAATCCTGCCTCCTTCACTCACAAACTCTAGGATGATTCCTGGCAGGTAATGGAACTTTTGGAGCTTCATTATTTCTATAAGTAAGATGCAGATAGCAATAGTTACCTCAAAAAAACTCTGTTGTTGTTGTTGTGTGTGTTTGA
Source organism: Loxodonta africana (assembly GCF_030014295.1). Classification (NCBI taxonomy): domain Eukaryota; kingdom Metazoa; phylum Chordata; class Mammalia; order Proboscidea; family Elephantidae; genus Loxodonta; species Loxodonta africana. The sequence goes on from NC_087365.1 coordinate 45,796,984, forward strand.
GTTGATTCCAACCCACAGCAACCCTATAGGACAGAGTATAACTGTCCCATAGGGTTTCCTAAGCTGTGATCTTCACGTGAGCCGTCTCCCTCAAAAGACTCAGTCCAATATGGTAACCCCTAGCCACACATGAAGGAGCCTTGGTGGCACAGTGGTTAAGCACTCACATGCTAACCAAAAGTCGGCAGCTCGAACCCACCAGCCGCTCCATGGGAGAAAAGACCTGGCATCTGCTCCTGTAAAGACCTGTTGTCGTTTTTAGGTACCACTGAGCTGGTTATGACTCACAGCAACCCTATGTAAAACGGAGCGAAACATTGCCTGGTCCTGTACCGGCCTCACAATCGTTGTTATGCTTGAGCCCATTGTTGCAGCCACTGTGTCAATCCAGCTCATTGAGGATCTTCCTCTTTTTCCCTGACCCTCTACTTTACTAAGCATGATGTCCTTCTCAGGGACTGGTCCCTCCTAATAACATGTCCAAAGTATGTGAGATGAAGTCTTGCCATTTTTGTTTCTAAGAAGCATTCTGGCTGTACTTCTTCCAAGACAGATTTGTTTATTCTTCTGGCAGTCCCTGGTATACTCAGTATTCTTCGCCCAACACCATAATTCAAAGGCATCAATTCTTCTTCAGTCCTCTTTATTCATTGTCCAGCTTTCGCATGCATATCAGGTGATAGAAAATACCATGGCTTGGGTCTGGTGCACCTCAGTCTTCAAGGTGACTTCTTTGCTTTTTAACACCTTAAAGAGGTCTTTCGCAGCATATTTAATCAGTGCAATGCGTCGTTTGATTTTTTTGACTGCTGCTTCCATTGGCGTTGAGATTATAGCCCAGGAAGCCCTGTGGGACAGTTCTACTCTGTCACATAGGGCCGCTGAGTCGGAATCAACTTGATGACACACAATAACAACAGACACCTGTGGCTATTCAGTGCCTGAACTGTGGCTACTGCAAACTGAGATGGGCTGTAAACGTAAAATGCACATAAGATTTCAAAGATTAAGAAAAGAAAAAACAAAAAGAATGTAAAATATTCCACTAATAACGTTTTTATGCTGATTACATGTTAAAATGATAACAATTTGGAACATAATTGGTTAAATAAAATATATTATTAAAATTAACTTCACCTGCTTCTTTAACTTTTTTAATGCAGCTTGCATTATATTCCCATTGGACAGCATCGCTCTAGCATAAAACCTGGCACATAAAATGCATCCCAAATATTGGTTCCCTTTCCCCACAGGTAGGACATTGGGGACCACGATTCACACCCCCTTTCTCCTGCTAAGGAGCCCTGATGGCACAGTGGCTAATAGCTTCGCTGCTAATCAAAAGGTTGACGGTTTGATTCCAGCAGCCAGTCCTTGGAAACCCTATGGGGCAGTTCTGCTCTGTCCTACAGGGTTGTTATGAGTCAGAATTGACTTGAAGGCAACCAGTTTGGTTTTTGCTTTTTTTTTTTTTTTCTCTTGCTAAATCCAAGTCCTACATTCACCTATTTAGTAAATATTTACAGTGCCCAGCCCTGTATACGATGATAGAGCTATAACAAGGAGCAGAACCAGGCATCATCTTCTTCCTGTGGGCCTCATTCTCTGTGGGATAGGCAGACATTAACACTTCCATAAATAAATGTAGAACTGCAGCTGTGCAAGTGGTGTGAAGGAGAAGTACTGGGTGATGAAAGCAGGGAAACAGAGTGGGGACCACGGAGGGCTCCCCTGAGGAAGTGACGCTTGAGCAGAGATTTCAAGGATGAAGAGGAGTTTACTAAGCTCAGCTGGGCAGGAAGAGCAGCCCAGAGAGAAGGATGTGTACAGACTCTGAGAAGGGCAAGATCGTAGTATGTTGAAGGAACCGAAAAAAGGCCAGTGCAGGGAGATGACTGAGCAAGAGGGACTAGTGGGCTTGGGAGAGTTAGGCGGGGAGCAGATCCCCGGGCCTGCTGAGGGTCTGGAGCTGAGCCTGCAAGGCTTGGGACCTTTGAAGCCAGCTTTAAGCACTGGAGAGTCCGATCTGATTTTCATTTTGAAAATGGCCCTCTGGCCACGGTGCGGGGACAGAGGACAGCGGCGTATGGCAGACCGGTTAGGACGCTGTAACTGTCCAGCAAGAGGAGAGAGGCTGGCACTGAGGGGGAAGCGGTGCAGATGGAAAATGGATGGATTGGGGACTACAGAGCAGGAGGGATGGACGGGGCGGGCGATGGACTGCAGCGAGGGAGGCGAAGTCAAGGATGACTCCGGGTTTCAGACTTGTGCCCACCGGCCCCAAACAACCCCCCGGGCTCCTCTCAGACCCTCTCCCAACCCCTCCCTCCTCTCTCCGGCCCCTGCCCGGCCCAGTCCCCGCTCCTCACGGCCAGGCCTCTTGCCCACACGACGCCCCTTCCCAGTCCCGGGCTCGGTCTCCACTCCGGCCTCTGCTCGGGCCGCGCGACCCCGAGGGGGCCTGTCCAACCGGCGCGGTCCAGCCCAGGCCCGCCCTCTCCAGCCCTCAGCCTCGGGGCAGAAGCAGGCCTTGGCCCAGCGCCTCCTCCCTCCGCCGCCGGACCCGGACCCTCTTCGCGTCCCGGGGCGCCCGAGCTCCGGGCGCGCCCCACTTACCAGGGCGCCGACCTAGGCCCAGCTTCGGTGCCCGGGTCTTGCCGCCGCGGCTCCTTCAGCCTCCGCCCGCCCCGCCTCCCCGGGACCCCGCCCCAGGCAGGCCGTCCCGGGCTCCTATTGCTCCGTTTCTCCGTTACGCGGAAATCTCTTTCTTCAATTGGGTTCTTGTCTGTCACTCAAGAAGGGCGGGCCCAGCTGCCGAGGAACTCGCAGGCGGTCTCCGCCCCTCCAGTGGAGGCCTCTTAAAGAAACAGACCGCCTTTTCCCTGCTCAGGCTAGCGGATCTGCAGAAACGTGATTTCTCAGCAAACTGCAAGAGGCAGCATTTTTTTTTTTCCCTCTTAACTTTTTTTGGTATAGCCCGGGAGGGAAGGAGGAGACATTGGTTCCTCGTGATAATCAAAGGTTATGAGGACTGAGCTGTCCTCAAGTCCCCAGCGGTGTGTAACCCACACTCAACAGGGGGGATAACTGTGGTTTGGGGAACTGAGTAGGCGGTGACAGTCGTGTCAGAGGCTGTGAGCAAGGCTGCTCACCACCAAGATGGAGCTAATTATACCAGTACCCAGGGCTGACCGTGGGCGCTGAGCAGAGGCAGAGGGGTACAGCTCAGCTGCACTATTGGTGGAGATCCGTGGGTGTTGGCATTCGTCACTGCACCTGCGAATCGGAACAAGGCCAGGCATCGAGCCAAGGACTTACTCGTGCTATCTCCCTTAATACTCACAGCGACCCTATGAGTTAGGTCCTTCGCTGATTCCCACGTTACAGATGAAGAAACTGAGGCTCGGAAAGGCGTCAACATCATACAGTTAGAGATGGGCAAAGCCCAGGCGCCAGCCTTTGCCTGTTTGATGTCAAAGTTTATACTTAAATCGTTTTGTCTCACAGATCCTTACAACAATCCCAGGAGGTTAGGTATTTTGTTGTCCTCATGTTACAGGTAAAGAAACTGATGCTTTGCGGAGAGACTAAATAATGATTAAAGGAGCCCTGGTGGCGAAAATAGTTAAGCGGTGGGCTACTAACCAAAAGGTTAGTGGTTCAAATCCACCCAGTGGCTCCATGGGAGAAAGACCTGGCAATCTGCTCCCATAAAGATTACAGGAAAGAAAACCCTATAGGGCAGTTCCACTCTGTCACATGATACGGTCGCTATAGGTCAGAATCCACTCATCCGGCACCCAACAACAACCAACACCATTTATAAGGTGCTTCACAGTCTGCAAGGTCCCTGGGTGATCCAAATGGTTTGGTGTCTTCCTGAGTCAGAATCAGCTTGATAGCAGAGGGTTTAGATTTGGTTTTCACAATCTGCAAAGCAGTTTTACTTGTGTTGTTTTAATTTGATTCTCAGAACATCGGAATTGGAGAGGATCTTATTATTAGTCCAATATTACTGGTGAATACATTGAGGCTCAGAGAGATAGAGGCTTAGTAATAGCTACCATCTCTCCAGCCCTTGCAGGAGCCAGCAAACTTTCCGTAAAAGGCCAGATGTACATACTGTTGGCTTTGCAAGCCACACAGTCTCTGCCACAGCTACTCAACTCTGCTGTTCTGGTGTGAAAGCCATAAACCAAAATAAACCAAACCCGTTGCAGTCCAGTCAGTTCCAAATCCGCTGGGTGGATTCTGACTGCCATCCTTTCGGCTAGCAGCCAAGTACAAACCATTTGCACCACCCAGGGACCTGTTCTGGTGTGAAAACAGCCAAAGATAATTTAAACAAATGAGCGTGGTTGTGTTCCAATAAAGCTTTATTTACAAAAACAGGTGGTGGTCTTTAGCTGTAGTTTGCCAACCCCTGGTCTACAGCACTTTGCTGGATACAAACACCTTCTGAATATCATTGCTTTGTGAGATCTTCAAAACAACCTGATTATTATTAATACTATTATTGCTTGTTATTACATATACATATACATATACATATACATATACATATACATATACATATACATATACATATACATATACATATACATATACATATACATATACATATACATATACATATACATATACATATACATATACATATACATATACATATACATATACATATACATATACATATACATATACATATACATACATATACCCAAACCCACTGCCATTGAGTCGATTCCGACTCATAGCGACCCTATAAGACAGAGCAGACCTGCCCCACAGATATTCCAAGGAGTGCCTGGTGGATTTGAACTGCATTTTTTTTTTTTTTTTTGGTGTTATTATCATCCCCACCACTTTACAAAGGCGGAATCTAAGGCTTGGCAAAATTAAGGATTTACCTGAGGTCGACGCAGGAACTGGCACACAAATCCAGCTTTCCTCACTCCAGATTTCATTCTCCAGCCACTACACTTTATTATCTCCAAAGGGTTCTGTGAGATTCCATGAGAATTCCACCTTCGTCTAGAAGATCTCCTTCCTGTCCATCTCAAGATGAATGTCAGGCCACGTTCATTTTCCCTTTCCCCTGTCCCCAGGGGTTGCTCCCGTAGTTCCTCTCCTCAAAAACCTTCTCCCACTCCACTCTGCTGTCCCCATTTTCCCCAGCCCATGAACACCTCTCCCTGCCAGAGCCCCTATGCTGTTTATACCTAACAACCTTTAATATTGCTTAGAATAGAATCTGCTGGAAAATAAGCTCCATGTGAGCAGTGACTGCCCAGCTGTCCACCAAAATTCCTTCTCCCTGCCTTCCGCAGTAGCATGGCTGCCCAGCTAAGCTTCGCTTCCTAGCTGCACTTGAAATTAAGAGCTGCCAGTAACTAAGTTCTTCCGGATGGGATGCCAGCGGAAATGATGATGAAACTTCAGGCCAGGCCATCTAGTCAGGGCCTGCCTCCTCCCCGCTCTTTCTCTTTCTCACTGGACCCAGCATTGTCCTTGTGATGACAACAAAGTGCAGGGGGACAAACCTGGGTCCCTGAATGATCACATGGAACAAAATCGGCCTGCTACCCTGGGATACTCACTTCATAATTTTATGCAAAAGAGAAACAATCTTCTTTGTTCCTTAAGTCACAAATTTTTTGAGGGGGGTGTTATGGATTGAACTGTGTCCCCCCCAAAATGTGTGTCAACTTGGTTAGGCCATGATTCCCACTATTGTGCTGTCCACCATTTTGTGATTTAATGTGATTACCCTATGTGTTGTAAATCCTAACCTCTATGATGTTAAAGAGGCAGGATTAGAGGCAGTTATGTTAATGATGGAGGACTCAATCTACAGGATTAGGTTGTATCTTGAGTCAGTCTCTTTGAGATAAGAAAGAGAGAAGCAAGCAGAGAGGAGAGGGACCTCACGCCGCAAAGAAAGAAATGCGGGAGTGGTACGCGTCCGTTGGACCTGGGGTCCCAGCACTGAGAAGCTCCTAGACCGGGGAAGATTGATAACAAGGATATATCTCCAGAACTGACAAAGAGAGAAAGGCTTCCCCTGGAGCTGGCACCCTGCATTCAGACTTCTAGCCTCCTAGACTGTGAGAGAAAAAATTTCTCTTTGTTAAAGCCATCCACTTGTGGTATTTCTGTTACAACAGCACTAGATAACTAGGACATGGGTCGGTTTGTTGGAGCTGACCCTGCCCTTGGATGACCCTGAGAGTGAATGCCTCCTTAAATTTTGTACTCTGGGCACCTCACTTGCCTCATCCTAGCCCTGTCCTGCTCAGTGCACATTTATTCAAGGAGTGAATCATTCACTTTAGCTTTACAACACTTTGTCTTTTTTCTTCCTGATGTGCCAGTGCAGGTTCTTTGATTGCCAGCCTCAGGAGCCAACTCCTGGTAACTTCAGGAGAAAAGGAGATTGTTGGCAGGCTAGTGGCTAACTCACAGAAGTGACGGGAAGCTGGAGAACCAGGCTTAGGAAAGGACAGAGACAGGGATGCTTAGGTAGTTAAGATGAATCCATTCCATCCTTTTCTCCCCTTTCTTCAATCAGAGCTCAAGAGTCAGGGACCCTTGAGCAAGAGTCTAACTGGCCTAGCTCAGGTACTGTAGCCACCCCTTAGCTAAGGAGAAGGAACCCTGGTGGTACAGAGGTTAAGCAGACTTGGAACCCTGTGGGGCAGTTCTACTCTGTCCTATAGGGTTGCTATTAGTCAGAATCAGCTTGAAGGCAATGGGTTTTTGGGTTTTAAGTGAGGAGGGCAGGCACCTTGACTGACAGCTCGACCAAGACTGCACATAGTGGAGAAATAATCATCTGAATCTCCCACCCTCGGCTGCTGCCACTGGGCAACTGAGGCAAGGTGCCCTGTTTTCAGGCTGGGATCAAGGAAGAGAAGTAGCTGGAAGTGAATGTTGTGATTAAGAGAACCCAGCAGTGTCTGGATCATGGTAGAGCATTATAGCTAAGATCTTAGGCTTGGTCATCATCTCCCTGCCACTTACCAGCTGTGTGTTCTTGGGTAAGTTACTAAATCTCTCTGAGCCCCAGTTTCCTGATCTGTACAATGGGGATAATAATACTACCAAATATAATGTATTGTCATGACAATTCAATGAGATAAGGTGATTATACAACACTTAGCACTGTATTTGGCATATAATAAGTGCTGAATAAATTGTAGGCTTTGGCTTTTTTTAATTATGTTGTTGTTGTTAGGTGCCATTGAGTTGGTTCTGACTCATAATGACCCTATGTACAACAGAAGGAAACACGGCATGGTCCTGCAGCATCCTCACAGTCATTGTTACACGTGAGCCCATTGTTACAGCCACTGCGTCAATCTATCTCGTTGAGGGTCTTCCTTCTTTTTTGCTGACCCTCTACTTTACCAAGCATGATGTCCTTCTCCAGGGACTGATCTCTCCTGATAACATGCCCAAAGTATGTGAGATGAAGTCTCGCCATCCTCACTTCTAAGGAGCGTTCTGGCGGGACTTCTTCCAGGACAGATCCGTTCATTCTTTTCGCAGCCCATGGTATATTCAATTTTCTTTGCCAACACCATAATGCAAGTTTAAATTATGATGGTCCCTTAATTGTAGTCCCTGGATGGTGCAAATCGTTAACGTGCTTGGCTGCTAACCAAAAGGTTGGAGGTTCAAGTCCACCCAGAGGCAACTTGGAAGAAAGGCTTGGCAATCTACTTCCAAAAAATCATCCACTGGAAACCCTGTGGAGCACAGTTCTACATTGACACCCGTGGATTTGCCATGAGTTGGCATCAACTCAACAGCAATTAGGAAAAGTCCCTCATATCTTAAAATGGGGCATATCAAAATACCCTTCCCAGTTAGTTTTTAGGCCCCCAGGTGCTAATCCATTGATCTTCTATGTTTGAGTAACCTGTCATCCACTTTGTGGCCTCACTTCCCTCTTTGCCTGGCTTAGAACCCTGGTCTTCACAATAATCACCTCGTGTGTTCACCCCCAGTTTCTGTGTTCCCTTCTCTCTCCATCTTACCTGGAAAATCCCAACCGTATTTAAACCCAGCTCACCACTTATTCCACACCTGTCCCCAGCAGCTGAACAGGGCTAGAACCCTTCTGGCTCAAAGGGGGTCCTCCCACCGTGAGGCAAGCCCGCTGCACCGCATAATCCTGGTGAGTTCACTCTCCTCTCCCAAAGGCTGCCTCGCATCTTCTCCTCCCTCCTGCCTTCAACTGCTCACTGTTAGTTGATAACCTTCTTATTTCTCTGAAAGAAAAAAAAAAAATATATATATATATAGAAACAGCAAGGAGAAAATGATCTCATCTTCTCATCATCAAATCCCCCAGTCCACCTGCATTGGTACCTAAGCGCTCTGCCTTCCTTCCTGTTACTGTTGATGAACCACCCCCTGCTCCAATCTAGGGTCAACCCTACAGGTGTACCGTAGATTTCATCTCCCTCGTCTTCTCAGACATTTGGCTTCGGCAGTTATCCCCCCCGCCCTATGACATCAATGCTTCTGTCATTCCCACTGGCATCTACCTGTGCTATAAATGCCCCACCGTTAGAGTGGCAGGAGGCGTAGAAAGATAAAATCTTTACCACGGTCTTCAAGACCCTAGATAATATGGCGCTTGGCTACCTCTTTGAGTTCATCTAACTTTACTCTCCCATACTTACTTGGTGTGAGGCTGACAGGTCTGATTTCCCATTCTTCGAACATACAATTTCTTCCCACCTCTGTGCCTTTGCACTTGCTGTTCCCTCTCCTGGAATGCCGTTCCCTCTCTTGGAATGCCGTTCCCTCTCTTGGAATGCCGTTCCCTCTCTTGGAATGCCGTTCCCTCTGCTGGAATGCCGTTCCCTCTCCTGGACTGCTCTCCCCCCAGATCATCGCACAGCTTACTTCTTTACTTTATTCAGATCTATGCTCTCATATCTCCTCAGACCAGCCTTCCCTCGGCACTCTGTCTCTTAAAACCCAGCTTCTCTACCTGACTCTGTTCCTGTAGCCTGCTTTTATCTTCATACCACTTGATGTTATATTACTTTTCTTGTTTTCTGGCTTCCCCACTGGAGGCTGGCTCCATGACAGCATGACAGCAGGAATGTTGACTCTATTGTTCACAGCTGTATCCCCCGTACCTACAGCATACCTAGTACATCATAGGTGGTCAGTATCTACTTACTTCATTGCTGAACAAATGAATAAAAAGAAACCACAGGTAAATGGAGTATCCCTATGAACTGGACTGATGTTTGAATCTTCCTAAACGCTCATGAGTTAATCATGGCCCTTCCCACATACAATTATTGTCAAAATACAATCCCTGCCACAACAACAGAAGGATTTGGCGTGGTACTTTATAGATGTAAAAACCTGTGTTTATCTGCTAAAAGGAATAGAACCGGCATTTGTTGTGAGCCTGTCTTAGTCTCCTAGTGCTGCTGTAACAGAAATACCACAGCGGGGTGGCTTTAAAGAACAGACATTTATTTTCTCACAATTTAGAAGGCTAGAAGTTTGAATTCGGGGCACCTGCTCTAGGGGAGGGCTGGCTTTCTGTCAGCTCTTGGGGAAGATCCTTGTCTGTTTCAGCTGGTGTAGCCTTTGTGTTCCTTGTTTTCTTGACCATCTTCACATGGCATCTAGCCTCTGGATTGGTGCTTTCTCTAGTCTCTAATCTGTTCTTTTTATAACATAGAAGTTATTAGGTTTAGGACACCCTGATATGGCCTTGTTAAGACATCAAAGAAAAACTTATTCCCAAATGAGATCACACCCACAGGGTTAGGGGTTAGAATGCCAACACATATTTTGGGGGAACACAATTCCATCCATAATAGGGCCTATTACATGTTAAGACTTACGTTGGAGGCTCTCATGTACATTATCTCGTTTAAAACTTTGAACTCTCTATGGAGTATTAGGGTGCCCATTTTACAGAAGAGGAAGGCCGAGGGTTAGAAATATGAAGAGACATGCTAAGGTCTCACAGCCTGACTGGTGCCTAACTAAGTCTGTCTGACTTCCAAGTGCATGTCTTTCTATTTATATTGCTCAGTGGAAACAAGATATTTGGACATTTCATTCTTCGGTTCATTCTGTTTTCAAACACTTAAGCCTGAATACATATGAGACTATGCTAAGGTCTTTAAATGGCTTATCTTGTTTGGTCCTCACAACCCTATGAAGTACACACTTTTATTCCAAAAACCAAACCCAGTGCCGTCAAGTCAATTCCAACTCATAGCGACACTTTTATTGGCTTTATTACATAAATGAGGAACCTTAGGCACAGAGAGGTTTAGATGTTTGCTCAGGGCTATTTGGTTGAGTGGTGAAGCCAGTATTCAAATCTAGTTCTGTCTCATTTCAAGGCCTGTGTCTTTTCTGCACATTACGCTGTCTTTCTTAAGATAACTTTGCCTCAGAAAGAGAAGAAAAATGATTAAAACAGGCGAATAAAATATCATTAAGAAAATTCATGGTGACTTGGTTCTCTAAGTGGGAAGCAAAGGGCAAGAGGCAGACAGCCAGTCTAGCATCAGCTCTTGCAGGTTGGGGGTTCACATAACTCACTATAACTTAATTTGGGAAGATTGTTCTTCCAGGAACTGGGGGTTATGGTGTGCTTCTGTGAGTGGAAGCCTGAGGGAGGGGCGGAGGACTCTGGGAAAGGGTTGGGAGGCCTAGGTCCAGGGAGCAGTCAGCTGCCTTGCACCACTGGAGCGTGCTCAAGCCTTCTGTGTGAGTCCCACGCTCTCTGCTGGGCATTAGGAAATCAGCTTTCAACACTGGCTGTGTTTGTGTGTGTGTGTAGTGCTGCAGGAGGGCATTGAGGGAGTCTACTCAATGACATTTGCGAAATGTCTAGCACATAGGAGGGACCCAGTAAATAAAAATAATTACCACTTACTAATATACCTTTTTTTTTTTTGAACCGGGTGTCGTTTTAAGGATTTTACATTAATTCGTTTACTCCTAGGGACTTCACATACTGAATTAATTTAACCTTCACCCTAACTCTCTGAAGTAAGAATTATTATGATTACTTTCATTTTTCGCAGGAGGAACCCGGATCACAGAGAGGTTAAGCAGTTTGCCGTACAGCTATTAATTGGCAGATCTGGGATTTGAACAAGTGGACTCTGACCTTCAGCATCTGTGCTCTCCAAACCACTGCATGGCCCATTCTTTATGCACGGAGCACCCCCTGGCAAGTCTCCTGGTAAAGAGCTTCACTCAGAGCAGACACAACAAAGGCTCAGTCATTTCTTAGGACATGGTAATCATGCTAGGAACATGGTGGTGAGTTGCTGCTTCCTGTGTTCAAGCATCATCCTTTGCCTTTATCCCCTCCAATCCTAAATCCAGTCCTAGAAATCAGAGTCTGAGTGGGGGCGGGGAGCTCCTTTATCAGCCTATTCTTATTCTTCCTTAGCACCAATAAACTTTTCCACGAGTTTTATTGAACCAGCCTGGTTTATCCAGAGCAGCTGCTCACTGACCATTTGTTGAGAAGCTGAGGCAGCCATCATGGAAGAAATGAAGGCCTACTCTTGCTAGAGAGCCAAGCCTTGGAGGCCTGGCTGTGGGAGGTGACACATGGAGAGGCTCCCTTTCTTTTAGGAAGGGTTCCCTACCTGAGTGTATGTCTGTTCTTTCCACAAATATTTGTCGAGTACTCCACATATACCAGCCACTGGCTACCTAGTGGTGAACCAAATAAACATGGTCCCCATCCTCATGGCACTCACAGCCCCACAAGGGAGACAGACAGTAATCAGATAATACAAAAATAAAATAAGTAATTATAAGCTGATAAACGTTACTAGGCATTGAAAGATGAGTAGGATTCCAGCTGAGTTGATAAAAGAAGCGCTGTAAGGTCTGCTTTACAGAAGAAGAAACTGAGGCTCAGAAAGTCCATTGACTGCTTAGCCTAGATTCTTAAACCACTATGTCTATGCCTTGTAATTTCTTCAGACTTATCACCCTATAAAACTGGGATAATGACATCTGCCTCCCAGGGTGCTGGTGAAGGTTAACTGACTTCACATATTAAATAAAAACATAAAGCTGTTTGGGGAGGCAGCTGCTGGCCACATTCCCACTCCTACTCACCAGCCTTGCAACTTCCAGTTCGAATTCGTGTCTCAGCAAAGTTACAAATCAGTCCACCTCAAGGATCTGGAGTCGGGAGGGGTGGTGGTGGTCTCACACCCTGAAACCAAAAATGTAAACTACGTGAATGTCACTGTCTCCATGAATAATAACACCAATGATAATGGTAATATGATTCCATTTAGTGAGTGCCTACCATGTGTGTGCCAGGTATTTCACAGGTACTATTTAGCTTTTGCTTATTCAGTGCACTACCTGCCAGGCATCTAACTTGAATCGTCACAATAAAACTATAGGGGTTATTATCCCTGTTTAACAGATGATGAAACTGAGGCTCACCCCTCTGCCCTCTTTTCTCATCTGTAGACAGGGGCAATAATAGTAATACCTGTAGGGGGTGTGGGATTACAGTTAACATAGCATATTGCCTGGGGAAGAGCTGGTGCTCAGTGCACACCTGTTACTTAACATATTACCGGTCCTACCGCTTCTAGTGCAACTACTGCGCAGGGCCCCACGGCTAATAAATGGCTGTCTGACTCCAGAGCCGGTGTTCCTTCCCTCCCACCATGCTCTTGACGTTCGGTCAGTCTGTTGACCGTTGCTATTTCCCCACAAGGCAAGGCCTGGCTTTTCTGTAGGCTCTGGTGGAGAGGAAAGGAAGAGCAGTGAGGACATCGACAGGACAGGAATACAGCCGTCCCGAAACAGGAGGCTCTCAGTAAGGGGTAGCTATTATTATTTTTTTCTGATGATAGTAACACGTGGATAATTGAATCAAGATGGCACAAGAAGCACATATGAAACCTTGCTCTCTACCCCCAAATATTTAGAAAAGATAAAAAAAAAAAGATATGTGTGTGTGTGTGCATCCTAAAGCCATGCAGAAAACTGGGAAAGTAGGCCTTCAGTGGAGCAAATAAAGTAAGATTATAAAGTAAACAAAAAATCAGGATGAAAAGAAACAAGAAAACAGCATATAAAGTAGACAACACAAAGTAAACTGGTAGGAAAAGTATAAATACATCAATAACCGTGTACATATGAATGCATTAAATTCACCGTTAAACGACAGAGACTTTTGAATTGAGTAGAAGAAAAAGTCAAAGTTTAGGCTATTTTATAAGAGAATGCCAAAAACAAATATTACAGAAAGAGTGAAAATGGAAAAAGGTATAGTAGGCAAATGCTAGCAAAAAGAAAACGAGTGGTACAAGCAATCTTAACTATCAGGTAAATGGATTTCAAGGCAAATATCTTTGGTATTATTTAAAAAGACAAAAAGAAAAGTATTTCATAATGATAAAATGTTCAGTCTACCCACAAGTTTCTCAGTTATGCTTGTATATGCCTACTAACATAGGCTTGAAATGTATAATACTGAAACTGATAGAATTACAAGGATAAAATAACAAATTCACAGCTTTGTGAGAAACTTTATTATACCTGACAGAATTCCAAGGAACAAGTAGTCAAAAAAAAAAAAAAAAACCAAGGAAAGAATACAGATAATTTGATGAATGAGCTTTTAACAAATAGATTTCTATAAATGCCTTTTTCAAACACACATGATCGATCTATAAAAATTGGCCTTACTTGAAATTTATATTTTTTTCTTTTAAACACCCCCTTTCTCCTGTTCTCATGCTTTTTTTTTCCTCCTTCTCTTTCCCTTTTTCTCTCCAGCTGAACCACCTGCTTCTCCTCCTCCCAGGTAACCTTGTTAGCAAAGTGATCGTATCCTTCTAGGTCTTTCTTTATACTCATAAAATCAGATCTAAATAGTTACATACATAGGTAAATGTCTCTCCCTATTTCTTTTACCGAGATGGAACCATAGTTCGTAAGTGTCTCTGCACTGTGCGTAGATGGAAAACAGAAGTCCCCTGGAGTAGTAGATAGAAGCTTCAGTTATTCTTTTTTAATGGCCACATTATAGTCCATGATTTTAACAACTGGTATGGCCAGGCTGGCTGAATTTGCCATTTTTACCGTGTGTCCTGGGGCAGTTTGCTTTGGGCATCTTCTACTTATGGGCATTTGCTTTGCTTTCATGTCCCCCCTACCCACCCCTGCATTGTGATCGTGATGTAAGTATCTACATGGGTATATAACTATATTCCAGTGCTTTTGTTTTTATGGAATTGAGTCCCAGGCGTGGGATTGCCGGGCTGAAGGGCAGTGGAGTTGTTTTATTTTGATAGACATTGCCAGATTGCTCTCCAACAAGGTCAGAGCTGCTGGCGACGTGGTGGAAATGGTTCCATCCCAGCCTGTTGTAGGTGTTATTATGCTCCCCTTCTGCTAGTCTCTTGAGTCAAGTGATGGCTCATTGTTATTTAATTTGCATCTCCCTGACTCTACGGAGGCTGGGCAGCTTTCTATAAGTTTATTTACCATTTGAATTTTTCCTTCTATGAACTGTCTAACCATAGCTTTTAGCCATTTTTATCCTGATGCTAATTTACAAAAGCTCTCACTCTCTCTATAGCACTGGTGGTACAATGGAGCCCTGGTGGTGCAGTGGAGCCCTGGTGGTGCAGTGGAGCCCTGGTAGTGCAGTGGAGCCCTGGTGGTGCAGTGGAGCCCTGGTGGTGCAGTGGAGCCCTGGTGGTGCAGTGGTTAAGAGATTGGCTGCTAACCAAAAGGTTGGAAGTTTGAATCTACTATCCACTCCTTGGAAACCCTATCGGGCAGTTCTACTCTGTCCTAATAGGTCTCTATTGACTTGATGGTAACGAGTTATGGGGTGGCGCAGTAGCTAAAGTGCTTGGCTGCTAACCAAAAGGTGGGCAGTTCTAACTCAACAGCACTCCGTGGGGAAAGAGGTGGCAGTCTGCTTCCATAAAGATTACACAGCCTTGAGCCTTGGAAACTCTATGGGGCAGTTCTACTCTGTCCTATGACCTATGAGTTGAAATCGACTCTAGGGCAACAGAGATACACACACACACACACACACACACACACACACACACACAGAGAGAGAGACACAGTTAATGTTAAAGAGTTACTTTTTCTGCTGATATTTTCTTCCACTGTATCATTTGTTGATTGTGGTAATTTGCGGAACCTTTTGCGGTGTTTTTTTTTTTTTTTTGCGGTACAAAAGCTTTTATTTTTTTTAATAGACAAATATGTCTGCCTTTTTATATTGTCTGGTTTTCATGGTTTAGATGGAAAGGTCTCATCCAATGCTAGGTTGGTATAGACTCAGATGCATTCTTCCTTGATTTTGAAGGTTTCATTTTTTAGATTTGTCTTTAGTTCATCCAGAATTTATTTTTGTTTAAATGATTTGAGATAGAGTTCCAGTTTTATTTCTTCTAGCCCTGCAACATCTAATACTGTAGCTGCTAGGTCACATGTGGCTCCTGGGCACTTGAAATGTGGCTGGTCTGGATGAAGATCTGCTAGAAGTATAAAATGCACACTGGCTTTTGAACACGTCAAATAAAAATATGGAAAATATCCCATTAATAATTTTTATTATTAATAAAGATGAAGTACCTCATACCTCTCTGATTCTAATATGTTTCAATCATTACACGCTGAAATGATAGTATCTTGGATATGTCGGGTTAAATAAAACATTACTAAAATTAACTTCACACTTTTTACTCTTTATAATGTGGGTATTAGAAAAATCTAAATTACATCCATGGCTGGCATTATATTTCTGTTGGACACCATGATTCTAGATGATCAGTAGCATCAAGCTGTTTGTACACTTTGTTCTCTTTCACTTAACCTTTTCTTTGCCTGGTTAGGCGTGTGTCTTTGCTGCTTGTAGTGGACATCTGCCTTATTCATCCCTTGCCATCATTTTTTAATGTGCCTTTTATACTTGGGGAAATTCACAATCATGAGTCCCACCTCTTCAGGGTAGGAATCAGAACTCGAATTCCCAGGCTCCATCACAGTTAGGGTATAGGTATTCGATCAAGGTTCTTCCAATCAGCTTGCTTTTGTGGAGATCATACTGGAGCAGGGTGGGTCCTAATCTGATGTGAAATATACATACATATTGTCATGGCTTGAGTTGTATGCCCCCCAAATATGTGGTGTAGATTCTAAGCCCTGTATTTGTGAATGTAATGTCATGTAAATGAGGCCATATCAGTATAAGGCGTGTCTTATGCCAATCACTTTTGAGATATAAAATGACTAGATTAGGCACAGAGAAGCCAGGCGGGATGGGGAGGATAGATGCCATGACACGTGAAGATCACCAAGAAACCTAGGAACAGAAGCTGAAAAGAGACAAGGACCTTCCCCCAGAGCCGACAGACAGAGAAAGCCTTCCCCTAGAGCTGGTGCCCTGAATTTGGACTTCCAGCCTCCTAAACTGTGAGAAAATAAATTTCTCTTTGTTAAAGCCACCCACTTGTGGTATTTCTTTTATAGCAGCACTAGGTAGCTAAGACAGCCACAAATATACATGGTGGGAGGATAAAGCCAATACAGCAACATTGGAACAATTGGTGAATCTGGGTGATTACTATAGGAATGTTTAATGTAGTATTCTCCTACCTTTTCTGGGGATTTGAAATTTTATAAAATATAAATGTGAGTATAAAGCTCTTTTTCTCTATTTTTAATGGGGGTTCAGTGGAGCACAATTAGACTTATATGTTCAATCTTCTCTCTCTACCTGACAGCTCTTCATTATTTTTAATCTTCTTTTGTTTTCTTATATTGTAATTTAAGTCCATATGTCTTCCTCTGAGTTATCATTTGGTCACACCTCATAGATTTTTATATTTGGTACTCTCATTGTTATTCATTAGAAATAAGTTATAACCCTATTTTGATTTTCTCTTTAACTCAAGAGATAGTCAAAAGAGTGAATTTTGTCTCATAAAAAGACCAGACTTAATGGTTTGACTGAGACTAGAAAGAGCCCGGAGGTCATGGTCCCCAGACCTCTCTTAGCCCAAGACAGGAACCGTTCCCAAAGCCAACTCTTCAGACAGATATTGGACTGGACTATGGGATAAAAAATGATAGTGGTGAGGAATGAGCTTCTTGGATCAAGTAGACACCTGAGACTATGTGGGCAGCTCCTGTCTGGAGGGGAGATGAGACGGCAGAGGGGGACAGAAGCTGGCTGAATGGACATGGAAATAGAGGGTGGAGAGAAAGAGTGTGCTGTCTCATTAGAGGGAGAGCAACTAGGAGTATATAAAAAACCAAAAAACTAAACCCACTGCTGTCAAGTCAATTCTGACTCATAGCGACCCTATAGGACAGAGTAGGACTGCCCCATAGGGTTTCCAAGGAGGGCCTGGCGGATTTGAACTGCTGACCTTTTGGTTACCAGCCGTAGCACTTAACCACTACACTATGATATAGCAAGGCGTACATAAATTTTTGTATGGGAGACTGACTTGATTTGTAAACTTTCACTTACAGCACAATAAAAATTAAAAAAAAAGAAAAGAAAAGAGTGAATTTTGGATATCTGTGTGATAGGGGTTTTGGTGGTGGTGGTGAGTTTTTCTTTTGTTTATTTGGCTATTCTTGGGTTGGCAATTTCAAATTTTATTTCATTTTCACCAGTGAAATGGCCTGAAATATTTTTGCACTTTAGTTGGCTGCTTGATCATCCTTCAATTCAAAACCAGCTACTGACCCTTTTCTGAGCCAAACAGTTTCTGAAGTTTAGAGTAGGAACAAGATCTAGGGAATCTCTGGGGTCCAGAAGAAAGGAGCTGGCAGCGAAGCTTTCTGCTTCTGAGTCCAGTGAGCTTGTGTACCAGAGACACACAGCCAAGGAGTGATAGAGCAAACAATGGGATCTGAATACCTGACTTGTGGAGATCCAAGGGCCTCCTGCAGGGGAGGCTGCACCTGCCCACCTGAGCGTGCCTTCGGCTCAGGGCCCAGCACTCGAAAAGCTGTGGGGGAGTAAACAAGTGCACTGAATCCTCTCTTCCCTCCACACTGGGAAAACGCCAGCCTTTGCAGCAGGGGCGGATGACTCAATAAGCCAGGTAAGCAGGTCTTGCTTGTGCTTACTTACTAATCTGTACTGAACAATTTCACATGGCTTTCTTACTGGGTTATCTGTCCCAATCAGGGATTGTAAATTTGAAAAGAGGCCTTAATTCCATAGAAAGGTACTGTGGGGTTGGGAGAGAGACAGATGCCAGCCATACCTAGAAGCAGGATCTTTGATGTAGTGAAAAAAATGTGAAATTTTTTATTTCAGATGATCTGGTAAGCAAGGTAAGCACCACGGCTTGGGTCAGGTGCACCTTAGTCCTCAAAGTGACGTCTTTGCTTTTTAACATTTACCATACAACCCAGTTACACCTCAACATAAAGAAAACAAAAATCCTCACAACTGGACCAATCAGCCACACCATGATAAATGGAGAAAAGATTGAAGTTGTCAAGGATGTCATTTTACTTGGATTCACAATCAACACCCATGGAAGCGGCAGTCAAGAAATCAAAAGATGCATTGCATTGGGCAAATCTGTTGCAAAAGACCTCTTTAAAGTATTGAAAAGCGAAGATGTCACCTTGAAGACTAAGGTGCATCTGACCCAAGCCATGGTATTTTCAATTTCCTCATATGCATGTGAAAACTGGACAATGAATAAGGAAGACCAAAGAAGAATTGACACCTTTGAATTGTGGTGTTGACGAAGAATATTGAATATACCACGGTCCGCCGAAAGAACAAACAAATCTGTCTTGGAAGAAGTACAACCAGAATGCTCCTTAGAAGCAAGAATGGAGAGACTGCGTCTTACATACTTTGGACATGTTGTCAGGAGGGATCAGTCCCTGGAGAAGGTCGTCATGCACGGTAAAGTGGGGGGTCAGTGGAAAAGAGGAAGACCCTCAGCGAGGTGGATTGACACAGTGGCTACAACAATGTAAGGATGGTACAAGACTGGGCAGTGTTTTGATTTGAGGTACATAGGGTCACTTTGAGTTGGAACTGACTCGCTGGCACCTAACAACAACAATACAACCCAGGAATTGCATCCTAAGGTATTTACTCAGGAGAAATGAAGACATATGTCCATACAAAGACTTGTACATAAGTGCTCATAGCAACTTTATTCATGGCAGCCCCAAACTGGAGATAACCCAAATATCCATTAATGGGAAAACGGATGAGCAAACTGTGGTATATCCTTACTATAGAATACTACTCAGCAATAAAAGGAATGAACTATTGATACACGCAACAATATGGTGACTCTCAAAATAATTATGCTGAGTGAAAGAAGTCAGACAAAAAAAAAAAAGAGTACATACTGTTTAATCAAAGGATATCCTACTCTCCGGGAAATGTAGACTAATATACAGTTACACAAAGCCGATCAGTGGTTGCTTGGGGATCTGGGGAAGCGAGAGGGTGGGAATACTAAGTGGCATGAGGAAACTTGGGGTGATGATCTGAGTGGAACACTGGAATTCAAGTTTTACGGGTGGGGCAGTTCTGATCAGAGATAAGATCTCCTGTTAGGAACTGTTGGGGTTGGACGTACTCCAAATTCCAGGAGAGAAAACTGTCTTGCGTGGCTCCAGCTTCACGTGAGGAACAATGGTAGCAACTTCTCTTGATTCATCTTCCCTTCTTTGAGTGTTTATCAAACTTTTATTTTTTTCATTATCACTTCCCCTTAAGGAGACTTTTATATTTGTTTTTCCTAATTCTTCCTCCCCATTTCCATGAAAATTGTAATATGACAGATATACCGTTTATATACTGTGGCTTTTTTGCAGGGCCACAAACCATCGTAAAATATTAGATGGTTTTGGCCTCCAAGAACCAATTTACACCCCTGTTGAGAAAGCATGTCTTATTCCTACTAGAAAAAAATTAAAGTAGATGGTAAAAAGTGGTAGTGTAAGTAAAATTTAAAGCTTTCCTATTTGATTCTTTCATGGAAACACAGTGAGAAACTGATGCCCACGTAACTCATACTAATACAGTCTGCAAAAATTGTCTTCCCAGGGCTATACATTCATGTAGGCTAATGAAAATGGGTGGCTGAGATGAGAAGGGGATTTGGTAGGCAAAGGAGACGGGGCAGAGAGGCATCTGTCTCACCTAGGGGACCAGAGCCCTCTGCTGGGCATTCTGGGAACATCCTCCAGTAATTTCAACATGGCCCATCCGTTTATTTATAGCTGCTATATATTTTTTTTTCCAAACACCCAGAATGTGCCATGTCCTGGGAGCTAGGCTTGGGTTTGAGGCTCAGCGAGGTCTAATAATTGAGTCGGAGACACAGAGCGGCGAGTGGCAGAACTGCCATTCCAGTTCGGGTCTGTCTGAACCTGAAGCCCATGCTTTCCTCCTCCAAAGTGCCTGAGTGAGCTTTTGCTGGCTTTAGAGGTGAGTTACCCCCTCTGACTCTGAGACAGAAAGGAAGATGAGGAGCAGGTAGGGGTGGCTTTCACCTGATTTTCCTTTTCTCTGGGAAGTTGGAGCAGAAAAGGAGCAAGGATGGCTGGGGTCAAATCTTGCCAGGCTGGCTTTCTGCAGAAGGCCGCGTCTGCACTGACTGAGAAGAAACCGTTCTAGGTGTTACATTATACAGTAATACCTGCAAAAGCTGGCACCTGTGTGAGGTGGAAACCTGTCAGAGAAGGAAAACTCAAATACTTTCCATTAATAACTAGAAAAGTGGTAAGACTGCACCCTGTCAAAGGCGGAAAACTTGCGAGACCCAGAAAAACCAGGCATAGAGTTCTGGCTCTCATAGATTTCACTGTGCTACGTAACTTACCAAAGTCTATTGGTATCAATATTTACCAACTTCTGTGAAGTGTGAAACCTTATCTCCTTTTATGTCTCTCTGCCCTCCTTTGTACATAATATTATTGTCTCAAATTGGTGCAAATATGCAAGAGTTTCTGTAGGACAGTGTTTCCCTGTGTTGGTTACTGGTATTCCTCTCCATATGTTCAGAACCACATCCAGGATCCCACATTACAGTTAGTCATCATGTCACCTTAGTCTTCTCTGGACTGTGGCTGTTTCTTACTTTTTGCATGTTTTTCATGGCCTTAATACTTTTTTTTTTAGTTAAAAAAATTTTTTTGTTGTTGAAAATATGCACAGCAAAACATATACCAATTCAACAATTTCTGCATATACAATTCACTGACATTGATTACAGTCTTCAACTTGTACAATTTTCACCCTCCTTTTCCAAACTGTTCCTCAACCATTAACATAAACTCATTGCCCCCTAAGCTCACTATCAAACTTTTCAAGGTGGTGTTGTCAGTTTGATCTCATATAGACAGTTCTTTAAAACAGCACAATGCTCTAGGCAGATGTTCTTTACTAATTAAGCTAAACTACTGTTTGGTTTTAAGAAGACTTCAGGGGATATTTTTAGTTTAAGGTTTAAAGATTATCTCAGGGCAATAGTATTGGGGTTAATCCAGCCTCAATGGCTCCAGAAAAGTCCGAATGCCATGAGAATTTGTTATCTGTTCTCTACTGTCCCCCTTTTGATCAGATTCTTCTACAGAATCTAACAAAATGTCAGTAAATGGTAGCTGGGCACCATCCAGTTCTTCAGGACTCATGGCAAGGGAGGCAGTTGTCATGGAGGCAGTTGGCCACACATTTCCATTTTTTCCTTGAATTTCTGACTCTCCTTCTTCCTCTGTTGCTCCAGGCAAATAGAAACCAATTGTACCTTGGATAGCCACTTGCAAACTTTTAAGACCCCAGACACTATGCAATGTACTAGGAGGTAGAACAGAAGCACTAAACATGTTATTCATTCATTTCTTCCTTTTGCTTTAGCTGCTCGATGTTCTTTTCAATGACCTCTTGCTTTCTTCATGTATGATCTCTAAAGACAGGAAAGAAAGAAAAGACCAAGGTGGATGTCAGAGAAGACTCTGAAACTTGCTCTTGAGCATCAAGCAGCTAAAGTAAAAGGAAGAATTGATGAAGTAAAAGAACTGAACAGAAAATTTCAAAGGGTGTCTCGAGAAGACAAAGTGAAGTATTACAATGACATATGCAAAGAGCTAGAAATAGAAAACCAAAAGGGAAGAACGTGCTTGGTATTTCTTAAGCTGAAAGAACTGAAGAAAAAAATTCAAGCCTCAAGTTGCAATAGTGAAGGATTTTATGGGGAAAATATTAAAGAACGCAGGAAGCATCGAAAGAAGATGGAAGGAATATACAGAGTCATTACCATAAAGAATTAGTCAACGTTCAACCATTTCAAGAGGTAGCATATGATCAGGAACCAATGGTACTGAAGGAAGAAGTCCAAGCTGCACTGAGGGCACTGGCAAAAAACAAGGCTCCAGGAGTTGATGGAATATCAACTGAGATGTTTCAACAAACAGATGCAGCGCTGGAAGTGCTCACTTGTCTATGCCAAGAAATACTGAATATAGCTTCCCGGTCAACTGACTGGAAAAGATCCATATTTTATGCCTATTCTCAAGAAAGGTGATCCAGCCGAATGTGGAAATTATAGAATAATATCATTAATATCACATGCAAGCAAAATTTTGCTAAAGATCCTTCAAAAGCGGTTGCAGCACTGTATCGACAGGGAACTGCCAGAAATTCAGGCCGGTTTCAGAAGATATCATCATCACTGATGTCAGATGGATTCTGGCTGAAAGCAGAGAATACCAGAAGGATGTTTACCTGTGTTTTATTGACTATGCAAAGGCATTCAACTGTGTGGATCATAACAAATTATGGACATTTTGAAGAATGGGAACTCAAGAACACTTAATTGTGCTCATGAGGAACCTGTACATAGATCAACAGGCATTTGTCCGGACAGAACAAAGGGATACTGACTGGTTTAAAGTCAGGAAAGGTGTGCGTCAGGGTTGTATCCTTTCACCATACCTATTCAATCTGTATGCTGAGCAAATAATCTGAGAAGCTGGACTATATGAAGAAGAACGGGGCATCAGGATTGGAGGAAGACTCATTAACAACCTGTGTTATGCAGATGACACAACCTTGCATGCTGAAAGTGAGTAGGACTTGAAGCACTTACTAATGAAAATCAAAGACCACACACAGCCTTCAGTATGGATTACACCTCAATGTAAAGAAAATAAAAATCCTCACAACTGGACCAATAAGCAACATCATGATAAATGGAGACAAGACTGAAATTGTCAAGGATTTCCTTTTACTTGGATCCACAATCAACACCCGTGGAAGCAGCAGTGAGGAAATCAAAAGACACATTGCATAATGCTGCAAAAGACCTTTTTAAAGTGTTGGAAAGCAAAGATGTCACCTTGAAGAATAAGGTGCATCTGACCCAAGCCATGGTATTTTCAATCGTGTCATATGCATGGAAACCCTGGTGGCGTAGTAGTTAAGTGCTATGGCTGCTAACCAAATGGTCAGCACTTCGAATCCGCCAGGCACTCCCTGCAAACTCTATGGGGCAGTTCTACTCTGTTCTATAGGGTCGCTATGAGTTGGAATTGACGGGACAGCACTCGGTTTTTTTTGTTTGGTCATATGCATGTGAAAGCTGGACAATGAATACAGAAGGCCAAAGAAGAATTGATTCCTTTGAATTGTGGTGTTGGTGAAGAATATTGAATATACCATGGACTGCCAGAAGAATGAACAAATCTGTCTTGGAAGAAGTACAACCAGAATGCTCCTTAGAAGCAAGGATGGAGAGACTGCGACTTACATACTTTGGACATGTTGTCAGAAGGGATCAGTCCCTGGAGAAGGATATCATGCTTGGTAAAGTACAGGGTCAGTGGAAAAGAGGAAGACCCTCAGCGAGGTGGATTGACACAGTAGCTGCAACAATGAGCTCAAGCATAAAAACGATCGTGAGCATGGCACACGACCAGGCAGTGTTTTGTTCTGTTGTGCGTAGGGTCGCTATGAGTCGGAACCAACTCGACGGCACCTAACAACAGCAACAATGACAAACATGTTGTTAGACCAATTAACTGGGATGTCCCATGAAATCATGACCCTAAATCTCCCAAAGCCTTGATACTTTTGAAGAGTTCTGGTCAGGTATTTTGTAGAGCATTCCTCCATTTGGGTGGTGGTGTCTCATGATTAGACTGGGATTATGGGCTTTGGGGAAGAATGCCATGGAGGTGACATGCCTTTTTCATTACATACCAGGGGGCACATGATATCAACATGACTTATCTCTGGTGATGTTAACCTTCATCACTTAAATTATGTGGTGTCTGGCAGGCTACTGCAATAGGGAACTTATTTTCCTTCACTGTAAAGTTGAAGCTCCCAGGCTCCATGATTTACTAGCTATATAATCTTGGGCAAGTAAACCTCTGTGCTTTGGTTCTTCCATCTTTACAATGGGGATAATAACAGTACCTACCTCATAGGTTGTTACAAGAATTGAATGGCAGCTTAATCATGTCATTTACATGTATACGTTACTTAGAATAGTGTTGGAACATAGGGAGCTTTACAGCAGAGTTAACAACTGCAAGGCGTTCCATCCTTTGGATGTGCCATAATTTGTTTAACCAATCCCCTATTACTGTATATTTTATTGTCTTCAATTTATTTGGTGTTATCTAAAGAAGAGGATAGATTCTCAATAAATCCATTGGAAATAAATGTCTATATTTTCTCAATAATCCACATAAGAGTTACAACAGACAGTTGCATGCCATTTCCGTTTAGTCGTTCTTGCCCCTTCTGGGAAATTTAGAGTCTAGTTGGGTGGCCACATGCCTTACTAACATTCGGCAAAAATTGAAGGAAGAAGGGAATGTGTGTCAACTTGGTTAGGCCATGATTCCCAGTATTGTGTGGTTGTCCTCCATTTTGTGATCTGATGTGATTTTCCTATGTGTTGTAAATCCTAATCTCTGCTTGTGGTTAATGAGGCAAGATTAGGTTATGTTAAAGAGAATTAGGGTGGGATGCAATACCTTTACTCAGGTCACATCCCTGATCCGATGTAAGGGGAGTTTCCCTGGGGTGTGGTCTGCATCACCTTGTATATTACAAGAGATGAAAGGAGAGAGAAGTGAGCAGAGAGATGGGACCTCATACCACCAAGAAAGAAGCACCAGGAGCAGAATGCCTCCTTTGGACCTTGGGTCCCTGCACTAAGAAGCTCCTAGACCATGGGAAGATTGAAGACAAGGACCTTCCCGGAGCCAACGTAGACAGAAAGCCTTCCCCTGGAGCTGGCACCCTGAATTTAGACTTCTAGCTTCCTAAACTGTGAGAGAAAAATATTCTGTTTGTTAAAGTCATCCACTTGTGGTATTTCTGTTATAGAATCACTACATAACTAAGACAGGAACCATGGCTACCGTGGGACTTTGCCACAGCTGCTAGGTGTCAAATACACATAGCATTTTTAACATCCCTCTTCCCCCTAGACTACATCTTAATGAGAGGAGTTGGGTTAAACAATATAATCGCAGACCTTACCCTCGCGTAGTCACAGTTTAGTGGATGGATGTTAGAAGAAAAAATCTTTTAGTTTACAAGTGTGGTATGTTTTTGCCCTGCCCTTAACTTTTAAACTTCCTTTGTCACCTGGCTTTAGTACAATTTTTGCAAACCACACATTAATGGATTTAGTTTTTTAACTAGTAAACTATCTTTGTTTTTGATGTAGGAACTCAACTTGTTCACACTATTTGTGATGACCTATATTATTGATTTTATTTTTTTAAGTTTATTTGTGTCTACTATTTAATTTTGTTTCTTTTTCCTTACTTTTTCTATATTCGTCAATGTTTACATTATTACTTTTAAAAAATTTTAGGAGAAATTTTTACCAGGAAACAAAGGGGAAAAAACTCAATCAAGAAAATCAAGAAGCTTGGCCCGAATGATTTTGGTGGCATAGATACTGAAAAAGGTCATTAAGGAAATTTTGGATACAGAAATATAGATGAAAGAAAAAAATCTTAACTATGATCCCTATACCAAAACATCATCTTTGTTAACATTCTAATGCAACTATTTCAAACCCTTTTCTTTAAAATAGTCTATACACAGAAATACATGTATGTACATATATATGATATAAAGAAAAATGATAAAAGTAATGAATACCTGTGTATCAATGACCCGTTTAAGAAACGGAAAGCTGCTTCTGGATCTCTCCCCAGACGTAAAATGTAAGGCCATCCTTCCTTCACAGGTTTAACTATCCCAGATTTTGTGTTAATTATTCACTTGCTTTCTTTTCTAGTTTTACTGCTTATATATGTATCCCTCAACAATGTACTGGTTGAATTTTCTTTGTTTTTGAAGTTTACATAAGTGAAATAAGGCTGTGTCTACATTTTTCCTTTATTCATTCAACATTATCCTTTTAAGATAAATCATGTTGATGTGTTTAACTGAAGCTAATTCACCAACATTAATTTATCTAGTCTAATACAGTTAATGGACATTTGGGTACTTAAAAAAAATTGCTGCTATAAAAAATATTGCAGTGAACATGCACGTACATGTCTATGGGTGCAAAAGTGTAAGAATTTTTCTAGGATGGTGTTTCTCTATGGTAGAGTTACTGGCATTCTGGATGAGACTTTTCTTCCTGTCCTTTTATTAACACATTGAAGGGCATATAGCATTTTTGGTCCTCACACCTACTAAATGCCTATAGCACTATTAGTCATAGAGACAGCCAAAAAACATACCAGTATTTCCAAACACCCTTTCAGGTGCTTAGTTGAGAACTACTGTTTTAGGCTACGTATCTAGGATGGAATTGTTGGCCACAGGTTATTTGACTGTCCAATTTTCATTTATATTGTATTTTGTTGAGATTCAGAGACAGTGGTGGGTTCCCATATGCAAATCCAACATACACACAATTCATGTCACATACCATACTTGTTCATGGTCTATATACCTATATAGAGCCCAATATACCTCCGGGTCTCTCTCTCTTTCTCTTTCTCTGTATATTTATATGTAATGCTGTTGTGCTGATGATTTATTCATACTTTTAAAAAAAAAGCTTCACATTTCACATTCTATTAATGCAACTATTTCAAACCCTTTTCTTTAAAATTAAATATTCTACACACAGAAATACATATATGTACATACATATGATATAAAGAAAAACGATACAGAACACTTGCTGTTACCTTTCTATGGTAAGTTTGGTATCACATCTGTAATATGACTTCTAGTTAAACAATGTTTCTAAGACATTTTTATCCGTATTCCTTAAAATTAATTTATTTTCCTTCAGTTAAGTTTTAATACTTTTGAAATCTTTCATACATTCAAAGCATTCATAGGGTTTCACTCTAATAATTCTCTAGCACCCAGAACACTTAATTGTGCTCATGAGGAACCTTTACATAGATCAAGAGGCGGTTGTTCAGACAGAACAAAGGGATACTGAGTGGTTTAAAGTCAGGAAAGGTGTGCGTCAGTGTTGTATCCTTTCACCATACCTATTCAATCTGTATGCTGAGCAAATAATCCAAGAAGCTGGACTATATGAAGGAGAACAGGGCACCAGGATTGGAGGAAGACTCATTAACAACCTGTGTTATGCAGATGACACAACCTTGCTTGCTGAAAGTGAAGAGGACTTGGAGCACTTACTAATGAAGATCAAAGACTACAGCCTTCGGTATGGATTGCACCTCAACATAAAGAAAACAAAAATCCTCACAACTGGACCAATGAGCAACATCGTGATAAACGGAGAAAAGATTGAAGTTGTTGAGGATTTCATTTTACCTGAATACTGAGGTGTGCCTGACCCAAGCCATGTGTTTTCAGTTGCCTCATATGCATGTGAAAGCTGGATGATGAATAAGGAAGACTGAAGAAGAACTGACACCTCTGAATTGTGGTGTTGGCAAAGAATACTTAATATACCATGGACTGCCAGGAGAACAAACAGATCTGTCTTGGAAGAAGTACAATTAGAATGTCCAGAGACTATCCAATGCAAGGATGGTCTCACTCACATACTTTGGGATGTTACCAGGTGGGATCAATCCCTAGAGAAGGACATCATGCTTGGTAAAGTAGGGGGTCAGTGAAAAAGAGGAAGACCCTCAATGAGATGGATTGATATAGTGGCTGCAGTAATGGGCTCAAGCATAACAACGATTGTGAGGATGGCGCAGGACCAGGCAGTGTTTTGTTCTGTTGTACATACATAGGGTCACTATGAGGTAGAACTAAATTGATGGCACCTAACAACAACATACTTATATTTTATATTAGAGTTTTATAACTAGATTCACAACACATGTTAAAGTGATCATCCCATAAGTCTACAACATCATCAGTTTCTATCAGACTAAGCTATTTAATTCATAAAGTGCTCATTTCCAACCACAAACCTACCCTCACGTACTTCACTTAGTTAGCATGTATTCCATCCTTAACTGTACTGGGAGCCTACACATCTCTCAGGAAAATGTGACTGTCCCAATGTCTTAAAAAAAATCTCATCCCTTTTAAGTTCCATTTCTGGTAAAATCTGTAATTAAATGCTCTCTGTGTGATATGTTTTAACACTATTTCCACAGCAGTGGTTTGTGTGGCATTCTGTCTCTATTTTTTCTTCCACGACCAAGCCTATTTCTTTGCTCTTGGCAGTTTTTCCACCTTAAAACTTTTTTTTTTTTAGTTTGGGATTTTAGCTGTCTCCAACTTCCAATGCAAATGGAGCTAGTATTTTTTGCTTTTTATTTTTCTCATGACTTTTGGATAACTTGCAGGAAAAGGAGGAGGCAGTGGTGACTTTATGCTTCCATCTTCACGTTGGAATTCACATCTTCCTTCTTAACACACTTTGCTTACATGGCTTCTGGGACACTACATGTACTCATTGGGCGGTCCAGACTCATTGGGCGGTCCCATACTTGGTGTAAGTGGAGGTGGAAGAGTTGGGTGAAGGTTAACACTCAAAAGAATGCCGTACACATCTCTGGGCGTGGACTTTGCAACCAAAGAGAGAAACAGAATACCGCACTTAGTCCTCTAACATGGGCATAGTTTCTCTTTTAATGAAACTGGGGAAACAGACTAAGGTGACCTTCCATCAGGAAAGGCACCTCCCCTTTTGGCATCTGAAGAGGCCTCTTGAGCTTGCCTCCCTTCTATACAGCCTGAAGAGAAGCCTGCCTTCTGCGCCCACCTCCCAACAATCCACCTAAAGCCCCCAGGTCAGTCTTCTCACTCCAGGGAAAAGCTACGACGGAAGCAGACCTTGCTGCTGAATGAACACACATCAGCTACCTGTACCAATGAATTAAAGGGTTTTCTTTCTTTTTTTACTAACTTTTATTGAGCTTCAAATTAACGTTTACAAATCAAGTCAGACTGTCACATATAAGTTTATATACACCTTACTCCATGCTCCCACTTGCTCTCCTCCTAATGAGTCAGCCCTTCCAGTCTCTCCTTTCGTGACAATTTTGCCAGCTTCCAACTCTCTCTATCCTCCCATCCCCCCTCCAGACAGGAGATGCCAACACAGTCTCAAGTGACCACTTGATATAATTAGCTCACTCTTCATCAGCATCTCTCACCTACCCACTGTCCAGTCCCTTTCATGTCTGATGAGTTTTCTTCGGGATGGTTCCTGTCCTGTGCCAACAGAAGGTTTGGGGACCATGACCGCTGAGATTCCTCTAGTCTCAGTCAGACCATTAAGTATGGTCTTTTTATGCGAATTTGGGGTCTGCATCCCACTGATCTCCTGCTCCCTCAGGGGTTCTCTGTTGCGCTCCCTGTCAGGGCAGTCGTCGATTGTGGCTGGGCACCAACTAGTTCTTCTGGTCTCAGGATGATGTAGGTCTCTGGTTCATGTGGTCCTTTCTGTCTCTTAGGCTCTTAGTTGTCGTGTGACCTTGGTGTTCTTCATTCTCCTTTGCTCCAGGTGGGTTAAGACCAATTGATGCATCTTAGATGGCCACTTGTTAGCATTTAAGACCCCAGACGCCACATTTCAAAGTGGGATGCAGAATGTTTTCATAATAGAATTATTTTGCCAATTGACTTAGAAGTTCCCTTAAACCATGGTCCCAAAACCCCCGCCCTTGCTCCACTGACCTTTGAAGCATTCACTTTATCCCGGAAACTTCTTTGCTTTTTGTCCAGTCCAGTTGAGCTGACCTTCCATGTATTGAGTATTGTCCTTTCCTTCACCTAAAGCAGTTCTTATCTACTAATTAATCAGTAAAAAACCCTCTCCCACCCTCCCTCCCTCCCCTCCTCGTAACCACAGAAGTATGTGTTCTTCTCAGTTTATACTATTTCTCAAGATCTTATAATAGCGGTCTTATACAATATTTGTCCTTTTGCCTCTGACTCATTTCGCTCAGCATAATGCCTTCCAGGTTCCTCCATGTTATGAAATGCTTCACAGATTCGTCACTGTTCTTTATCGATGCGTAGTATTCCATTGTGTGAATATACCACAATTTATTTATCCATTCATCCATTCATGGGCACCTTGGTTGCTTCCAGCTTTTTGCTATTGTAAACAGAGCTGCAATAAACATGGGTGTGCATATATCTGTTTGTGTGAAGGCTCTTATTTCTCTAGGGTATATTCCGAGGAGTGGGATTTCTGGGTTGTATGGTAGTTCTATTTCTAACTGTTTAAGATATCGCCAGATAGATTTCCAAAGTGGTTGTACCATTTTACATTCCCACCAGCAGTGTATAAGAGTTCCAATCTCTCCGCAGCCTCTCCAACATTTATTATTTTGTGTTTTTTGGATTAATGCCAGCCTTGTTGGAGTGAGATGGAATCTCATCGTGGTTTTAATTTGCATTTCTCTAATGGCTAAGGGTTTTCTTTTATATTCACATGGAAAACAAAAAAAGGCCAGACCCTGGAGGGAAAACAAAAGCCTGAAAAATAAGCATTAAGGAGAACAGACCTGAAGTCTGGTAAACACGTTTAATGCAAATAAAAGACAACAGCCTAAAAGACAGGCACCAAGATGAATAGATTGAAGACTATGCAATTTATTGTAAGAAGTTGAAGAGAACAATTTTTGAAAATTCCAACTAGTGTCCCCAAATCAATGTAAGGAGAATCTTACTTCCATGCAATGAGAACAGTCTTCTATGAAAAAAGGAAAAGTCCACGGATATTAAATATTTTGTTGCTGATTTGTGAAAACAAAATCCTTCAGAGGAGGCTTGAAAACGAAATGACATGGATGACAGAAATGGGCAAATCTCTCATTGTATAGAGTAAAGTCACACACACACACACACACACACACACACTCAAAATGGAAGTGATGAAAGAAAAGTCAAGGAACACAGAGGGATGAGCAAGGAGAGACACTAACCATCTTGCTGCACACCTGGGCCTTCATCTCAATAGGACACATCCAAACCACC